>NW_008710284.1:707455-794763 GCF_000327385.1 Lottia gigantea
ACTAGCTCATGTATGTCATTAGCCTCTATTGATTGATTAATTGGTTGAACAGATGGCTGTTTAAACACCTATATAAATTATAACCCAGCTCCAGTCTTACTGAAGGAACAATACTGTTTTTAAGCTGAGACAAACAAATTTATTTAAAAGTAATCATTAAAATTTGATTTATGAATGTGTATAGCCTATGTCATATATATAAACCTTGGTAATTCATTATATTTTAAACCTTTGTAAGGTATTTGATGCCAAGTGAGCAGACGTCCTTATTTTTATTGATTTGTTTGAATCTGTTCCAGAATAACACCAGACCAAGATGGAGTTTGCAGATTTTATCAAGACGCCAATGGTAAATAATGTAGTTTTAAGACAGAAATTTAAGAAAGCAGTTGATGGAACTTTGTGTATCACCGGACATCACTTGATTCTGTCTTCTCGTAATCAACATACTGAGGAACTCTGGGTAAGAAATAAGAATGTATACATTTATTTAATATATCATTAAAGAGTGACGCGTTTGATAAAAATAATAGCAACGCACACAGATGAAATTGGGCCCAGCGTAAACCTTTTGTAACTAAATTTATTTGAATATTATTTTTCTAATATATATTATTTTCAGTTGTTACATAGTTGTGTAGACAGTATAGAAAAGAAGCTAACAGGTTCTACTGGCACCCTGACTTTAAAATGTAAAGATTTTACTATTCTGTTCCTGGAGTTTCAGACAGTAGAGGATTGCCTTGATGTCTGTACCTCTATAGAACAACTCTCTAATCTAGGTAAGATCTAACAACTTTTCTATCTCAGTTGAGTTCAAATGACAACATTTTTAACCAATCAAATCAAGTCATGTAGGACTCTACTTTGGCTTTCTCTATCCTACAGTTTGTCATAGTTATCAAGGAACAGATCCTACTTGACACGTTTTTAGATATTTTTTGTTGATATTTTGACATCTGTAGATGTAAAACTTTTGATTTTATATCGTAGCTGATCTCGGAATGAAGTATCCCTTCTCGTATCGGCCTATGTTTGAGATATTAGAAGATGGCTGGCAAGCGTTTCCACCAGAGATTGAGTTTAACAGACAGAAAGAATGTGGAGAAGAATGGAGACTGAGTTATGTTAATAAAGACTATAAGGTGAATACTGCTTCCTTTTTTACATTAATACAAGAAAGATCTATGCTAAGAGACATTTGATCAAGGACCAGTTGGCAGAAAGGTTCTTTTGTTGTTTCTTTCATCATTAGCCCAATTTGATTTTTTTTATTTTCATTCCATATTGGATGATAGTTTGAACTATGCAAAACTCATAAATATTCATGTGTTTTTTTATTTTGTAGTTGTGCCCGTCGTATCCAAGTGTAGTTATAGTACCTAAACAGATAGAAGATGAGCTTCTACAACGCGTGGCCAAGTTTAGACATCATGGCAGATTTCCGGTGTTAAGTTATTTTCATAAAGATAATAAGGTAGGTCACAATTGTTGATTAAACAACTCTGATTAGCTACTAAGGATGATATTGATAATTTAAGAGTTATTGCCCTTGATTTCAGTCAGTATTAATGAGAAGTAGTCAGCCTCTAACAGGACAGAATGGTAATAGATGTAAGGAAGATGAGAAGCTGGTCAACTCTGTTTTAAGTCAGGGTAGACGTGGTTATATCATAGACACTAGAGCTCAAAGTGTAGCCAAGATGGCGCAAGCAAAGGGTACGTGATTAACTTTGAATTTGTCACAGGTAGGGATTGTGGGAGGGATATCTGTCTATCAAATGATGTAAGGTTTTGGCATTGATTTTACAAGGATAACAACTTAGGTTCACAAGGATCCTGTTTATCAGCTAGTACTTGGCCAAACATCTTGACTCAGATCTTCACTCATGTACAGTTTGGTCATCTGAAAAAAAAGTGACTTATTCAAAACTTCCACGCTGACCCAGATTAGAATCAACGACCACAGTTTGTGTGACATAACCAGGCATCACATGTTGTATGAAGTCGAAATATCCGTAAACATTTTGAGTTATTCAAGGGATCTCCTTTCCAGGTGGAGGCTACGAACCCGAGGCTAATTATTCAAGATGGCGAAGAATACATCAGCCAATCGAAAGACACCAAGCATTCCACGATTCTTTAATCAAAATGATAGAAGGTAAGAATTGTCGCTTCAAAACGACAAAACTGTATCAGAGAATGAGATGATAAATATTCATGGTGTCACATGGTTCTTCAAAGTAGCCAATCGGCAGGCTTACACGTAGCAATTTTATGGTTTGTTTTGTAAATATGAACAAACATGCTATTCCTTGCCAGGGTCCAATCCATTTATTGATAAGACGACATGGCTTAAACCAACCAATGGTTATCAAGATAACATTTGAAATATGTTTTTGCCAGGGACCAATCAATCAATGGAGAAGACGGCATGCTTTAACGAACCCACCTACCAAGGTAACATTATTACGATGTGACGTACTGACCTATGTTTCTGTATTATTTTCAGCTTGTAGTGATAGTAATTCTAGTATGGATAAATGGTTATCCAAGTTAGAATCTAGTAATTGGATGACTCATATTAAAGATATTTTAACATGTGCATGTGTCGTGGCTCAATGTATGGATAAGGAAGGTATGAGAGTTTTATTTTCTTGAGCATTTTAAACTATTATTTGTATGCTGGACATCTTAGAGACATAAAAATCAGATTTCAAAAGGCTAACAACTTATCCTGTCTGCCAGCAGGTTCTTGTTCAAACCTCTTGGCAATGAATTTTCCTGGATTACCCGTATTCATTTACAACTGAGTTAAGAACAATAAGGAAAAATGTTTGTTACAGATAATTTATTGAGTATTTTTGTTAAATAAACCTTTAAAAACAAAGCTCAATGTATTGAGCTTTAAAGTCCAAACAATTGGGAACTTCGGCCCTGACCTCTAGTAACCTCTAATGACCTCTCTATATGTTGTATATTTTAGGAGCGTCAGTGCTAGTTCACGGAGCAGATGGATTTGATACAACTCTACTAGTTACGTCTCTGGCTCAGTTAATCTTAGATCAAGATTGTCGAACTGTCTCTGGGTAAGTTCCTTTCAGGTTTAAACCATTAAGAAGTGTTTTTTGGAGCCTTGGGGGCTCAGTGAGTTTGACGCCTGCTTGAAAAATTAAAGGTTCAATCCAAGCGTAAGACTGACCCTCTTCATTTTATGCCCAATTAGTTGCAAAAAACTAGGAAATAAAATTCAAATTCTCTCCATAGAAAAACATACCTTAAAAATTCATAGAAAAAGGGAGGGATTGCTTGTTAATTTTTTTTCCTACTTTATTTCAGGTTTGAAGCGTTGATAGAAAGAGAGTGGATAAGGGGAGGTCACCCATTCCGAGAGAGATGTAGCAAGTCAGCGTATGCTATCAGTAAACAACGGAAAGAGTCGCCTGTCTTTATTCTATTTATAGATGCTGTGTGGCAGGTTCGTGGACTAGTTTCTTCTCTCAATTTCAACAACTAGTTCTAATGTTGTACTTTGGACAGTTTGAGTTTCGTTGAAAACAATTTTATCATATTATGCATTGGATTGGAGGAATTTTCAGCCTTTTTCTGTTACGTTTTCAGATCTTACAACAGTTTCCATGTTCGTTTGAATTTAACGAAGAGTTTTTGATATTTTTAATTCACCATGCTTATTCCTCACAATATGGTAAGTCTTTATTATTTTCTTCTTTCTGTAAACAAAAATTTGATTGCTGCTACCAATGTTTCGCCATTGTGTTGTTTTTGGGAATTTTTGGTTTTGTTTTGTGGTTCAATCATTAGTACTTGGTTTCTTTATATTATATTTACTTTTTAACATTTGGTATTTTAGGTACGTTTTTATGTAATAATGAAAAAGAAAGGATAGAACATAAAGTAACAACTAAAACTGTCTCTCTGTGGTAAGTCCATCATTTATTTGTTTGTTTTTTGCGTTGTATAATCAATGACAAATGACTAAAGCACTAGAACAAGATGCTTGATACACCTTAGCTTATTCTGTTGTAGGGCCGTCACAGACCTATACTTGACGTCCTACCAAGGTTATTTTCACTATGTCATGTACGTTTCAGGCAATTATTGACAAATCAGCAGTCCTGGTATCTAGATTGTCTTGTATTTATTAGGTTTAACAGAATAGTGGGATGTAAAACTCTATTTTAATTCTCTATTTCAGGTCGTTTATTAACAGACCTCAAGTTTTAAACCAGTATTTAAATCCCATGTATGAACCTAATCCAGTTGTTATCTGGCCGTCTGTTGCTCCTCAAAGTCTGGTTAGTATTTTATCGTATTTCTTTCCATGGGACTGCAGCATAAGATTAGCTATCTAAAACTAACTGTCCTGATGAGGATTGTATACCTGAAACCTGTGTCAGCAGCATGAGATGAGCTGTGCTCACACCCCCAACCAAAACTAACTTTCCTGATGAAGATTGTGTACCTGAAATATGTGTCTCCCCATCCAAAACTGGCAGCAAGATGAGATGAGTCGTGGTCAAACCTATCCTAAACTAGCTGTCCTGATGAGAACTTTATATCTGAAACACGTGTTACCAATACAAGATGAACTGTTATCAATACTCTATGATATATTTTCAGACTCTATGGAACAGTTTATATCTGAGATCTCATATTGATCAGACTCCACATGAAGACGCCTGGAGAGAAATCACCAAGACTCGAGAATTTGATAAAGAATTGAAAGCTAAAGCTGGAAAACTTAGAAGGTAAGGGAGGATTTTGGCAGTCTTAGATGATTCCATGTGATCTGGATATGTTAAAATGACAGAGCAAGAAGTAACTCTTTCTGTTTAAAATTTCCATAGAATTTTTCATACGTTAATTAGTCCAATAGGAAATAATTTTGTATTGTTCTTAGGTTTCATCTTTTGTGATTTGAATTTATTTTTAGACAACTTGCAGCATTAGAAAGAGAGGCTCTTGGTGCTGGCATTATACTTCCTGCTATTCCAGATGACCGGTAAAACACCAGTCAACAGAACCTCCTTTTCACCACACCGGTCTCGTACAGCTGAACTACAAAAAGACACATTCCTTGAATTAAATACATCATCAGTTACAATATAAAACACTGTTTTACGACTGGTAAATATTGATCCACTAATTTTGCTCTGTGTTTTCTGACATCACTGTTACAATAGCTAGAAATAATATCTGAGGCTCTTTGCAATAGATCATAAAATGTGAAGTTTTAGTTGAATTGAAAGAACTACAGACATGGTTTTATCATTACAACATCTGTGAATGTCACAAGCTATTACCAATGTTAAAATAATAGAATTTATAAAACAGTGTTATTAACTGACTGACTTGTTTTCGTGCAATATCTTTGTTTGTTATATATCATATAATATATCTTGTTGTGTAGGTTGTTATTCGAGCGTCTTATTCTCTATAGATAGTTGCCCTCCCTCTCACCATAGCGATCACCATTTGCAGTAACATGAGAGTTACAATCAAAACTTATGACAGCCATTTTTATTCGCAATCATACACAACTGGTAATCACTATGGTGACAGGGCCACTTAAGATGTAAATATTATTGTTGAATTTTGCATTTGTGTTAAACTAAAGCCAAAATCTTGAACCTTTGGTAATTAAAAGTGTGGCAGATCATAACTAAGCTGTTATTTGGAGTTGGCGAGAGCTAAATTTATCTTTATCTGTGATGTTGAGAGTTTTTCAAACAACTTCCAAGTAATAGTCAATTTTATGTGTAGATAGATTTAGAGATGTTTCTTGTAATCTGATTGGCTAGTGTGTGTCATATGCATAGATATCTCTTGTAATCTGATTGGCTCATGTGTGTCACATGCTTCACGCCACGATAGTCTTTTGATGCTAGCCGACTTGTATGTATTCCACGCATCAGTGTAGTTAATCAAATACTCTACACCGATTTTCTATTAGCAAGCTAGATTGTTTTCAATAAATTATGAAATTTAATTTGTTGTTTTTTTGCTCGTGTTTGGAAAAGTATATTGGAGATTGCTTATCAAATTAGCAATCTTTAATAAGTGCGGCCATTCTCATAAAGTCTTCAGGGTGATTCAGACACTTCACCTTCGGGTGAAGTCCTTATCAAGGCTTATCTCTGATTCTCATGCCATGGACAATGCTTCTAGGCATTAGTGTCTCAACTGCGATTATATGGTGTGGGTTTGAATCCTCCTCAAGGTATGAGGATGTGCCGGTGCCCTGCAAAGTCCACCTGGTATCGGCTTTCATCTCCTTATACCAACAAGAATGGACCCAAATCAAAACTGATCTTTAGAAAATTATTCTTTTATTTTGTTGTGTTCAACAAACAACAAAAACATACAAAACATTCCAAAATTTTACTTTATTCTGCAATCTAACAAGCTTTAAGCTGAATCAAATTTGAGCTTTATTACATTTAAGCTGAATCTCTGTACCATAATTTAATATGAGCTCTACTCCATGATTACTAGTAAGACTCGAGCATTTACAGTGTTTAACACAAATGATAATTCATTTAATTAAAGAAAATCATTTCATAAGAAGATAAATGGGCACTTTTAGTGTCCAATTCTAGAAAACTTCAGAACAAGAAAGATACATCATAGATCTAAATTTTAAACCAATCTGACTCTATCTCAGCCAAGATTTTAGAACATTGAGGCTTGACACATCTAACGTCACACAGATTGTACAACAAGCTATCAAAATCTAGCATTTAATTGATACAAATAAAGACAAGCATCACATAAATTCAGAAGGTAGGGTACCCAATTTCACGCATCTTTCAAAGTCTAGAATCCAATTAATTAAAAAAAAAACCATCACATTAAATCAGAAGATTGGTAGATAAATTTCATCCAGCTATCAAAATCTAGAATTCACTTAATTCAAATCATAAAGACAAGCATCATATTAATTCAAAAGGTCAGGAACCCAATTTCACACATCTTTTAAAGCTTAGGAATTCACTTAATAAAAAAAAAACACCCATCATGTTAGTTCAGAAGATCTGGTGTTAAATTTCGAGCAGCTCTAAGTTCACTGGGGTCATGTCCCACGCGAGTTGATCTCCGTGTTTGAGGACTGTCAACGTTTGATTTATTCCTACTCCTAACTGATATTTCCGAGTCTGTATCACTGACATGAGCAACGTCACTTTTTGATCTAGCACTACTCTGTGATGCTGTATAATATGACGAGTCCGATCTGCTCAACTTTGACGACTGACTGGATTGAGAAAATGAAGACCGTGAATCAGCATCTTCATCGTGGCTATCATCATCATCGTGAAATTTCGAATTAATCGTGATCTTTTTCGGATAAGAACTTTTCCGCGTACATAATGTCGTGGTTGGGTCTAATTTCTTATAGGGTCTGATATCAAATTCACGTGGAGAATTTCTGGTTGATATATTAAACGGAGTGATGTCACTTCCCTTTTCTCCTCTCAAGCGTTTTTTAGAGGGTGGCGAAACCTTCAGTTCTTCTGATTTCCCTTTCTTATTGAAACGTTTATAACTCGTGTCAGTGACATAGACATCTTCACCAGCCTCCGCGCATTCTGCAGCCTGTCTTTCAAACAATGTCTGTTGTTTTTTCCGAGAACGCATTCTCGATCCTTCCTTTCCTAAATCCACAATCAAACTATTTATAGACGAGACGTTTTTAAAACGATTTGAATGCGTACGTATTAAATGCGTGTTACATTCTGATTTGTTATAACTACTGAATTTACACATTTTACACTTGTAACGTTTCCAACCTAAATGACGAATAGCGTGGCGTCTGAGATTAGACACGTTACTAAATTCCAGACTACAATGTTTACACACCAGATTAGTTTCATTCACAATTTCTCGTAAACGTTTTGTATCCTGACACTCCAGTTTTTGATGGGTACTTGACTTCACTACGTATGTTCGATTGGATCGAACTTTCTCTGTTGGTAACCCTGGCAACTTGTCCACCCAAATTTCTTCCACTACATTAGACTTTCTTTTCACAGAACCAAATTCATGGAGGGTTTCATCTTTTATTTCTGAATTTGGAACAGATTTACGAACGACTGACGCGGGATTCTGTATTTCCAGAAATATTTCAGGTTTAACGTCTGTTTCATCATCTGAATTGTCGCTCCCATCTAACGAGGATGTAATCCCAGAATGCACCAGTTGATCTATGTCCATACGAGGATTTGCTACACGAGGTTTAAATCCTTTCTTTGATCGTGCTGTTGTCTTGACGAGGGGTTTTCGCTCCTGTGTATCTGTTGATGTCTCAGTGGCCTGTGACGATGTCGTTGATCCACCAGTTGGTAAAAGATTTGGAGGTGGGGGACTGACAACACGTCGACTAAATTTACACCCAGTTTTGTTTCTGGCCGTGGTTTTTACCAAGGGTCTCTTGATTTCAGTTGGCTCTGATTTGACTTCGGGGCGTTCCACCATAACTTTCCCATCTGTTGAAGGTGACGTAGAATCCGCAGATCTTTTTTTATCATCATTATCCAGTTGTTTTGAATCAGTGATGGTTTTTGAAGGACGTCCAGTTTTATCTTCTGACAGTTTTGACACCACTACTGTTGGAGATTTTCGAGCAATATGAGTCACCGATTTGGTGTTAGTACCAGGGGTTGAAGCTGACTTAGACCCAGAATTTAAACTGCTCTGACTAGCTGAAGTGAATACTGGTGATTTTCTCACCGTGTTGACGCTACTAACATTGGAACCGACCGATTTGGAAACAGTGTTAGTCACCGACGTGCACCCTTCGGTGAGACAAATTTTCCTATGATTTAACAAGTTCATTTTTTTGGCGAATTCTCGACCACAATTAGAACACACGTGGTCTTCCTTGCTCGGCGTCTGAAAACATGTGCTTTGAATAATGTCCCCTGGATCTGATTTGCTTGGATCTGTCTGAACTCTAATTGACGTAGAGGTCACCGTTGTGTTTTTGACATGTTGAATCTGTTCGCGAGCTGATAGACATTGCTCTGTGACTTCTTTCACAAAACTGCTTTTCTTTAATTTGGCACGCATCTTGTCAATTTGCAGCTTTGTTTTGTTGTGAGCCTTGGTCAAATGTCTTGTCAGACCAAAAATATAGAAAAAAACACTCTCACATAAAGGGCAAGGGAAAAATGTACGTTTTCCACAATGTGCATTCTGGTAGTGAATAATTAAAGTTTTTTTGGATCTGAATGCTGTGTTACATTCTAGACATTCTAACGTGTTAAAATCCATCTTGTTCTCGGCACTCGGACTTGGGCTTTCACTGTCAGACCGACCCTTCTTCCACGGCATGCCCTTCATTCCTTCTTTACATCTTAGAGTCATTTTCTTGGGTGGGGACAACACAGACTTGGGGTTTTGTTTGATTGAAACTTTCTCTGGACTGTTTTGATGTGCGTTTAAGGATCCTGAGGTGTTTCCTTCCAAGGCGGATTTTAAAAGCATTGATTTCAACGTTGCCGTGGGAGACGACTGCAAGGGGGATAACTTTGACGTGCTTGGTATTGAAGACTCGGAAGCTTCAGACGCCAAACTCATTGTTTCTTCTAGTGCTTCCGGAACACCGGGGGTTACTGTCACTTTCATGGCTTTAGTGGTGTTAGGTATGGGTTCAAAGGTCAAGGTCTGAGTTTTGGCTGCTTCGCGTTGTTGTTCTATTTTATCTGCTGCCTGAGAAAAGAGTTTATAAGCTGCTGAATGACCTAGGGAACCATCTTTAAGTTGTTGAACCGTACTTTCCAGAGATCTACTGCCAGACTTTTTCTGTTTCTGTTGTTTAGTGTCGTCCGGCATTTCTGGATGAACTACGACCGTTTCTTCATCAGGGTGAACTAAATTCAAATAATCATCAGACTGTTGAAAGGCCAGGGTACAATAAACACGTTTGTGAGCTACGAAGTTGGCCAGAGATCGGAAAAGGTTACGACAAACTTTACATTCTAGGATGTAATCACACTCGCTGTACAGAAGACAGCGTACTTCCGGAGAACCATAATGAATTCCTTTTAAAATCTGTTCTATCATATTACCAGATATCTCGATGGCTTTTCTTATAACAGAAATATCAACATCGTTTTGATCTTCATCGTCAGACATCTTGAATGTTTTCTGGGATCTGAAATAAATAATAATAATTAGCTGACTTGAAAATTAAATGAATGGAGTTTTACGTCCTACTTTACTATACTTATTATATACTTAACTAATTGGGCTAATGAAGACGGGTAACCGTATGCAGTATGCAATAAGGGGAATTTTGTCAGGACAGCGGAATTAGCCCACTCTTTTCTATTTTCAACTGTCGAGCTGACTTTAACATTGTTCATAGATGTCATATGTTGAATAGCTACTCAGATTTGTGTCATCTTACTACTTTCTCCTTTGTTGGCTCAAACATTATTTCTTTCCAAAGCCACCAAACTTTCGTCCTTGCAACATTAAATAGAAAAGATTGTAGACACATAGACTGTCTAGAAATTTCCATTAGATTACACTTAAAGCACTAAGCAGAATATTTAAATTCTCTGTCAAAAGAGTTAAATGACCTTAATGCAGCTGTCTACAAAGTGTTCAATAATTTTATTTCAGTGCTGCCTGGAAATGTGTCACTATCTACAAGCCTTCATTTTCACTATCAAAGCCAAGACTGAGTCTAAAATACGATAGTTTAATTATGAAATCTACCCACCGATTCCTTCCTTACTAAGTGAAAGTGTGGAGAGGCCAAGGCGTGCACAATTTCAAAGGCAGATCATCATCGATATTTCAGTAATCTGGATTAAGGTCGGACATATTTTTGTCGATTCTTAATCAAAAATGTAGAGACAACCTATCTGTAACGATAAGTTCGCCCATATTACCTTTTAAATTGTTAAATTTCTTGATTTTTCACCTTCGACAGCGTAGAATAATTTCTAGTGCACCCAAGCCTCGCTCGGCATTCTGGGTAGACAGTGACGTCATACGGGCACCTGCAAAATGGCGATGCGAGTTCAGACAAGCAGACGAATTCGGTGTTTTTAGTTGTAAATGGTTAGAAAATGACGATGACAGGTGCTCTCTGTGGCTTCAAATTGCAGTTTTAATGTGAGTGAACCCATCTACATTTCCATCTTAACGGATCACTCGTCACGATCACATTTCTTGAAGTAAAAAGTTTGGAAATTTTCAAAAATAAAAACAAATGCCATAGGCTGATTATTTACTAATGATCGAGCAAATTAGGTTTATAAATTAGGCTAATTTGGTCATCCATTGATTATAATTGAATTGCTGTCATTAGTTTGGACCCTGGGCCTACTGTTAGTTCCTATTCTAAGCTTATAGGCCAAGAATAGGCCTAGCCAATGGTTAATTGAGTAACTAAATACATCTAAGGTTCTACTTTCAGTTTCAAAAGATAATAAAAATCAACCTTTTTTAATCTTCAACTCTACAAGACTGTAAATTTGGAATAAATAGAGCTTGAAAAAAGGTCTAATTGTTTGAATGTTGTAGATCTACTTGTTCCTGATGCTGATTTCTAGTCCTGCCGTGTCAATGGCCTAATTATTTTATTTTTGAATATTTAGATTAAGCTGGCCCTGGTATGATATGAGTTGAATAGCAGTATAGATGATCAGTAATTAGAATGGCAGGCAAGCCATCATCCAGCTGTTTAGTAGATTGGGAAGTTTTGATTCCTCTTGGTCCAACTTTAGCTTTTCATGTGGGTAAGTAGCTTGATTAATCAGTGTTTTAGTTGTGGGTCAGTCAAGATGGTCAGTTGCTCCCCAAACAAAATACCTAGATTTTATAACCTGTTTTCTCCCCCTGTCAGTGATACTGGCTAGAGGGCCTGAGATGGAAAAATGATTCAGGTTCATTAATAAAATTCATTGCCCACTTCATGGTCTTTTCAGGATGTGTTGTGAATAATTCTGTGTATCTACATGGTGGTATTGAAATCAAGGGCAGTAACTCTCCATGTAATAAGTTATATAAACTAGATCTAGAGTCGTTGATATGGAACCAGATTGTAAGCCCTGATAGCCCAGTTTTAAGTCATCATGCTTGTCTAGTTAGAGATGATAGGTTAGTATTTGAAACAATTTCGTCTACACATAACTGTTTAAACTAGGCTCCTTATCAATAATAGATGGAACTGTAGTTCACTTTATCCAAATATCTTTTTGTATAGAGATGTCATTGTCGTTTGAACCATGACCTCTCAAATGAATAAATATTTACTCATAATTCTAGTCAACTCGGCTGTTAATGAGTTAGGATAGAAAGATCAATTCCAAAATGTTTAGCTAAGGACCAGCTGGTAGAATCCTTGTGAACCTAAACTGTTATCCTTGTAAACTTAATGCTAAGATGTTTAGCCAAGGACCAGTCGGTAAATAAGATCCTTTGTGAACCTAAGTTGTTATGTAACGTTTTGTAAACTTAATGCAAAGATGTTTGGCCAAGGACCAGTCGGTAGATAAGATCCTATGTGAACCTAAGTTGTTATCATTGTAAAATATAATTGTGTGTTGTATTATATATTTAAAGGTATATGATAATAATAGGAGGATGGGATGGTAAGAGTAGAGGTAGTAGAGTGTATGTGTATGATACAGTAGAGAACAAATGGTCTGAACCTCCCACTACTGGCTTCCCTGAAGATGGTGGTCTAAGTTCTCATACTGTAAACGAACTCTCAGATGGCAAGATATTAATAGTAGGACGAGATGGAAGTCTACGTATGCAGAGACGTCATGGTAACGCTTATCTGATGGCAGGTATGTTATAATGATTTTGTTTGATCGCTCTGTGTCTGTAACCATACTCCATCTATATGGTTGGTTATTCCCCTGTTTGACAATCTTACTAAGTGTATAATCAATTCTGTATATCTATCTGTTTTCCCTTAGATTTTACCCCATTGCATACTGCCACTGTCTTATGAATAAAATGAGGAGCAAACCATTGTCCTTATTTCTACTTCATATTTTGTCTCTTTTTCAGGAGATCAAACCTCAGGTTTTAAATATTCAGAATTCAGTAATTCAGTGACATCACGGTCCGGTCATACAACTTCTATTATCGGTACGAAAGTTTTTATTATTGGTGGTAGAAGTGATAAACTCGTAGACGTGTACACAGGATATTCAAATAAATACACTCATGCTAACTCTGTTATAGAAAACTTAGTATCAGCAGCAGGAAAACTCAAAGCATTACACAAATTTCCAAGTGGACGCAAACATCACATATCCTTACCTGTACCTGGGGGACTATTTCTTCATGGTGGAGAGACATTTGACGGGAAGTGTCGTGAACCGGTGGGTGATATGTATTTAATGACTGTCAAGCCTGTGGGTAATTTTTATAAGCTGGGTACGAGTAGTGTAGGACGGAGTGGCCATGTTTGTTTAGTTTATAAAGATAAAGTATTACTACATGGTGGAATCTCAGGGAAGAATTCCTCCATCCGATGTGAAACTTTTGAATTAAAATTGAAATTTTAAAACAGTTTTGTCTCCATTAAATCTTTTAAGCCTAATTCTGTATCCAGTAAAACAGATATGCTAAAAGTATAACGTTGTTTAAATGAGACAATAAACCATGGCTCTGTTGTACTGTAGGCTGTACACAATAGGCATCCCTCAACGCACAGAATTTCCCCTATACACATACTTTCCTGTCCCGGAAACCACAATCAGATTCAGAAAAGTGTAATGTAAAAACCCCTCTCAGACCTATGAAATTTGTAGAATTTAAGTGTAGTATGTCTATAACTAGCGTAGTTAATACTATTGCATTCCAATATATGCATGTATACCTTTCCATTTGATCAATAAATATATCTAAAACGTCGTGTATGTATTCAGTTAGGGACGAATTTTAGAGAATGTATTTGTAGGCTGTAGCATAGAAAATATTTTTAAATCGGGTTACTTCCCTTACACCGTAATTGTCACTATGTATAGGACTGACTATATCTTCTGAATGTATATTCTAGCTTACTTCCAGTCCAATGTTTGGTGCCAATAGCTTTCCCTGATGATTGCTGTGTCTACTAGAGATCTGTAGATGCCTCTAATGTTGGCAACAGTCGGTTATAGACAGGTCATCTCCTAAGGACTTCCCAATTCATATTCTTATTTAAAAACGGCTCTATCAAACTTTGCAATTTCGGAATATATTTTTTTTCTGTTTGCAGGGAATTTGAAGAGAATCAAGACACAGTACAGTTCAAACGTTTTCTTCAAAGGTGGGTAATATAGAATATGATCTTAAAAAGGGTAAAGATAGCTTAAGCTTAAATACGCTTAAGTTACCACAGAAAAAAATCTACACGTAGGCCTATATCTCTACGTTACAAATAGAGAGTAGACCTATTGTATAATCCCATTTAAACATCATCTAAGGCCATTCAGGCCAGTTAGTCAGTATGTAAGAGTTATTCATATCAAGTAATGGGGTAAGCCAATGGGCAGGGGGAAGGAAAAACTGAGGGTAGCGAAGATTTTATACAGGTCTACGAAAACTTGCTAATAAACCCACCATCTACCACCATTATATTTGCCTTTCGAAGACTGATAATACAGGCCATTTGAATAATATTCCTCCACTGCGTGGAGCCATTCTCTTGGATTGTATTGTTACTGTACATCTTTCCATTTGATCAATGAAATAATCTAAAGTATCAGATATTCAGTTGTAAAAGCGTGGGTCGTGTTATATAAGGTACGGATTTTGAGAAAGTAGCTGTAGTTTGTAGTATAGAAAATATTTTTAAATCGAGTTACTTCCCTTACACAGTAACTGACTTGCATATAATGCACTGTCGGTATCTAAGCCCTGTAGGCTCCTAGGCCTATCTTAAGTTTAATAAAGGGAAGGCGCTGTTGATTTACGACGAAATGCTTTATTGCACAGCTCTTGAGCCATTTTAACAAAATAAATGTCATCAATACGATACACAAAAAGTCAGTTAGCATCTACCATAGCGTGGAAGCTATCACATTGTCTATTACCGCTCACTAGTTCTCTAAAGCAGAATTTATTTGATCCAATTTTGTCATTTTGAACATTGAAACTCGATAGAAATAGTGAAATTTACACAGTGTTACTCATATTTGCCAACAAACTTTCGAGTAATGCCTGAACATCTTGAGCTGTCGGTTCGGGTGCGGTGTTTCCTCCGGTTGGTTGACCACCAATTGTTGGTTGTCCACCAGTCCAGATGGTTGTCCACCAGTAGATGGTTGTCCGCCAGTTGTTGGTTGTCCGCCAGTAGTTGGTTGTCCGCCAGTAGATGGTTGTCCACCAGTTGTTGGTAGTCCGCCAGTTGTTGGTTGTCCACCAGTAGTTGGTTGTCCACCGGTTATTGATTGTCCACCAGTTGTTGGTTGTCCGCCAGTAGATGGTTGTCCACCAGTAGATGGTTGTCCGCCAGTAGTTGGTTGTCCACCAGTTGTTGGTTTTCCGCCAGTAGATGGTTGTCCACCAGTAGATGGTTGTCCACCAGTTGTTGGTAGAGACGATGTGGCCTGTGGTCGAAGTCTTGACTCCATCGCAGCAGTTCCAATCATGCCAGATTTCACCTCGCGGAAAACTACTGACAATTTGTGTTCGTGCTCGCTGATCAATTTCAAAAATTCTTGCAACATTTCAGCCGTCTTTGTGTACCCCTCCTAAATTAAAAAAAACGAATCCATTAATGCCACAAACACTTGAAATTTCAGACTAATTTTGACTAAAAGCAAATTTCTAAATCTTTATATTTTTTATTAAGGCAAAGTAGACTATTATTACACATCGAGACTACATTTAAAACAAATTATAATAAAACTATTGATAAAAATGGACTAACCGCCAAGGCCTCTAAGGCATCTCCCTTTATTTCCAGTTCTGTAGCTAATACGTCATTCTTGGCAGCTTCGGCAATATCTGCCCTCACTTCCAGTATTCCAGCTTGGGCTTCGTAATCAGCGGCGATCGACATGTAGGCATTTATAATATTCTGGAGCGAATTTTTAAAACTAGTTGAGTCGGCTCCATATTGGGCGTAGGCTGCTTCCAGTTTCCCTGAAAAATATGAAAAATGTCGGTCAGCAAGAGTCGAAAAAACAGATACCTTAAAACTATAGATAGATCTAGTTTACTGACAAACGAATGAAATATCGGTTAGCTACAATCCACTACAATACCACTACAGTGTTTGTTTCTATTTAATTGTATATCGACTAGGCGTTGGATCTCTATTCAAAGAAGTGGTGCGATTATATGAAATTAAACATGTAAAGCAAATTTTGGAGGGTCCACATTAAATTTATTGGTATTGGATTAAGCTAGTGCTAAGATAGGTATATGCAGAGGCAGTTTTTGATAGTTCAGTGACTTTTGAGTGTCCACATTTATTGATAAAGTGTCCTGGCTTACCTAGAACTTTAGTTGAGTCCAAACTGGAACCCGGAATAGTTTCCACAGACAGAGGAGCAGTAATTATAGAAACAGGTACAGTTAGTACAGCTGTACTGAAACTGATAATTAACGCAGTTACTAACACTTTCATCGTGGCTATGATCTATCTATCCTCTGACCCGCAGGGAATTCCTGAAAAAATACGACATATAAATACGGCACAGGAAGAATGAGAAAATATCCTCAATTGCAGCCGAAAAATTGCTAGTTTCTTTTTAATCAAAAAGGATATAAAAAGAAGCATATTTTCAAAATAAATAAAATAAATCGCGGCGTAAGACAAGGTTACCTTTTGTGATCATCTCCATTATTATTAATTGTTTAATTATTTTTAACCTGGACTAGCCTTTGCCATTATTTTTAATACATATGAATATTATATTCACCGAAATTTTTCAAAAATTTCTCGAAAAACTTTGCCGAGAAAAAGTCCCCAAACAAGCACGCCCTGTCCCGGGCTTATTGGTCAATGGGGCCACGAAATGTGCCGAATTCCATTCTTCTCAATCAGAGGAATATATTCAAGTGAAATGTTTTAGAATTTATCAGACAAAGACATAGTTTTAAAAAGAAAAAAAAATGTAATCGCGGCGTAAGACAAGGTTACCTTTTGTGATCATTTGTATTAATATTAAGTGTAGATGTATTTTAAAGTAATATAAATTCGACACAGCAAATTTCGGATACTATTAATCAAAGAAATACTGATTTAAATTACCTCTGATCCAAATACATAGTTAAATAACACAATACTATAAATACCAACCATTAAAACAACAAGAATTCAGATTTTATAACCTCTACTTACGTAACGATTTGATGATTTGATAATAATCTTTTGAAATGAAGTTCACGTATGAATTAATTGATTATGTCGAGAACAGAAAAACAAAAACGTGTACAAGCTTACCTTTGTTTTATCGAAAAGATATTGATAAATGTATGAAAAATCCGAAGTATTGCTTTTATTACGTTCAAATTTTGAATTTATACAATTTATGATTGATTATTTAAAATAAAAGAAATAAGAAAAAAGTTGACAGTCCTACCAATAAGAGTTACAGATGAGAAAAAGGGTGAAGTCTGGCAAGTGTTTGATCATGTTGATGTTTTTAAAGACTGATGCAGACACGATCTTTCCATCACGTTTCAAACCACCCGCTTCTAATTCTGTAACTGTTTAAAATATTGAAATCTGGACTGGAAACAGTCCGAAATATTCTGCTTCGTAAATCAATACTCACTTTTATATATTTGTAAACTAGGCCTCCTTTTCAGTGCGTCCACATAGCAGTAGTGTTTCCCAGAAATGAGGCTGGCCCGGCTAGACCACCACCCCCACCCTTAATTGACAATGCCCCTAATTGGCCCCATTACCGAATACCCTGAAACGCCACTACCAAATAGCTATTAATGTTATTTGGTATTTTGGTTTGTCAACTCGGCATCGCTTTCAGAGAGTTCACATAGCTAATACTATTACTATTATTTGGATACTGACGAAGTGTTCGGATGATCTACATATTATTTTTAATGTCGAGGTCATTCGTCATTGTCAGTTAAAGTCAAATTCTGATAAGTTTATGACCCTAGTATTCTGATAGAAACCACCATTCTATTCTTACTCAGGTAGTTTTATTTCTGGTCAAAAAAATTCCACAAAATTTGTGATTTATGAGTCAGGTTTCAACCTAAGATATTTTTTAAGTTTTATTTAATTTGATTAAAATGTAAATCTGGATCTTTTGTTCTCTTTTTTTATCACACAATTCATGCATTGTTTTTTTAGTTTTTATTATTTGATTCAAATGCAGTTCTGGATATTTCGTTTCCTGGATTTTTTCTGAATATTACTATATAAGTCATCCATGGATGGCAAGTGCGGTAGCATCTATCATCCAGTCCTACATCAATGCTTTCTTACAGATGAGGTAATATATGTCTTGGTGTCAGAGACTGCAAGTGCAATAACCCACAGAAAAATCGAGAAAAACGAAACGTTAAGGTCAATATTTGGAATAGATTGTACGTTTTGGAATGGAATATACAGAGGTGTCTTCAGTTTAGTTGTACTTTGTAATCAAGGTCACGAGGAACTGTCGTGTCGGATCCTAGAAATATTATACTGTTCATAGCAATATCATAATAATTAACACTATATGCTAAATACATCTTCAAAAGGTCAAGCTATTCGGACTTATACCTTGACCTTTCTTGTAATGTAGCGATTTGATTGGATTGTACGCCATCTAATAAGCCAATCAGAGCTCTCGACAGAAGTGCAAGATGACTACAATAAATCCTCGTGGTTATATTGAAAATATTGACCCGAAAAACAAAAAAGAAAACCTTATTTTTTTCATTTTTATAGTATTTTAGTTTTGTGGTCAACCGACTTAGAAATATCTAGCATATTAATGCAATATCGTCTGGTGCCTTGGGCAAGATTAAAAACAGATTGCAACAAATCACGGAAATTTATTAGTTTTTTTGTAATGTAAATCTTTGATTTTGAACAATTTCTTTCTGATTGATGTCATGTCGTTATTTAAATGTTTTGATCAAAAAACAAAATAATGTAAAAATAACTGTGGTGACGCAGTTTTGAGTAATGCGGATTATGGACTATCGTCACAATGTCTTCACAAACTATTGCGAACTTATATCTTGACTATAATAGCCACTTCTTGTATCACAGAATACAACGATTTGATTGGATTGTTCGCCAGTGAATAGAGCCAATCAGTACTCATTATGGCTTATGGTTTACAGACTTTCTATCGCGGACTCTGGTTGGTTGTATTCGCTGGCGAAAAATCTGATATGCCTTGAAGGTATTGTAAAGAGGTTTTTAAAATTTTTTATGTGTATCTGGGACACTGATAATATCAATTACACCATTCGGATTCTCAATCAGACGTCACACATGAATAAGGTAGATAATCTCTTATAAACCCTTGTCAATATATGCGTAAGAAGTGTATCATCTGTTGAAACAAGACTGTTTAACATTACAATTAGAAATATCAAAACAGAACCTGAACGAGTTTCACGCTCTGCAATCTTCAGACAACTGACCTATTTCAGTCTGCGTTGTTACAATTTAATTCATACTTGCTACTTCTTTAATGTAAATTAAGTCACACGGATGAAAATTTGATGAAAATGCAAAATTTAGTTTCACTTGAATTATTTAGAAATGAATAAACCAAATAAAAACGGTAAAGTGGGTTGTCGAAAAACCAGGTTTGCTAATGAAAAGATCTGATCTAGAGCGGAAAGATTGCTCCAAACTATGAGACTGACATGTAACTATTGAGTCGCGGAGTAGATTTAACAGAAGCAAGATGAAGACGTCCTTATATCTCACCGCACTGGTTGTTTTCGCAGTTCTTGGTTCCGTTGCTTCCATCTCTAGAGGCCAATTCGTTCTAAGAGAACTGATACGAGAGTTACAAGACACAAAAGCCGGTACGTATTTTCATTAATTCAATGTTTAAGGATCCTCGTTGTTTCATCTTCACAATGTCAAGGTATTAGACGAAGTTGGTTATAGCTTGACGTTGATTGTGAAGACGAAGTTCGTAATAGCTTATCATTGTGAAGATGTCGTTGTTTAGGTGGAGCTTGCTGATTACAGATTCATGATTTGCTCGTTGAATACGGATATATCCCAAATATAAGGCCCTTTTTGCATACGTCTTAATTTGGGGGCTAAATATTCGTGATATGCTTGTTGAATAAGGTACCTTTTGAGTTGGTTGTATATCTTTGTATTTTTATGGCATGATTGCTTCTGAACTTTTCATTAGAACTTTGATGTTAATATAATCTTTGTGTGATGTATAGAAGTACGAAGTATGTAATAAATTTAGAAGTAGTATATTTTGTGTTTAATGATATGAATATATCAGAATATACGTTCTAAATTTCAGATAAACCAGTCACAACTAAACTCGACTCTAGCAAAATTGAGGATGAATTGGCCAAAGTCGGCTATTTTACTGGTTTGAAAAATGACGGTGATCAGGGAGTTACTATAGAGGATGGTGATCAAGCAGGCACCCTAGGGCAAGAAGGCGAAACTATAGAGGAAGTCGAAACTATAGAGGAAGTCCACCCAGCGGAAGAGGAAGTCGAAACTATAGAGGAAGTCGAAACTATAGAGGAAGTCCACCCAGCGGAAGAGGAAGTCGAAACTATAGTGGAAGATCAAACAGCGAGAAAGGAGGCAGGAGGCGACACTGTAGGGGAAGAGGACACAGTAGAGGAAGTTCACACAGCAGACGAAGAAGCAGAAGACGAGCAGGAAGACTTTGAAGCAGATGATGAAGCTTTTGGACTAGAGGAACACAATGAGAACACGCTTGTACCTGTTGTTGGAGATGAAGAGATGTCGTCACATTCACGGCCCAGCACGTTCGAAGAGTCCGCCGTTAAAATGACACATTTGCTCGACAACTTAGTTAGAATGCTGTCTATGAGAGCTGACAGTTTGGACAGAATTGACAAGGTTCTGATGGACGGCCCCGACGAGGGATATCCCGGTACAGTGAAACTCGTCGAAAAACAGGAAAAACTGGAAATCATGGCTGCTAAAGTGCGAGAAATGGAGCAAGTTTTGAGTAAGTTCTTCGATGATGTGTTCGACCGCTTTGACGATTTCCTTTCTGATTCTGGAGGTGACCAAATTAAGGCCGAGTCCCACAAACCTGAGAAGAGCAAGCCCTAACCTGCTATCGAAAATAAATCTGTACCACCAACATCCCTGTCCAAAAAATCAGAGAGCTCAAAGGTGGAACAGAAGAAGCTGTTGGAGCGATTACTGAGTGCTCTAGCTTACTGACATGGTGACCTTCCAGAACACCTAATTCCACTTTGCAGCTGAGCTGACCAGCTTGTCATCTCTTTTGTTCATCTGCTATTTTCTACTAAGTTAAGCGACTAATCTGAACTTGAAAACGGAAGTGAATATTAAAGATAAAAGTGGATTCGTCCAGGATGTAGTTGTGATATAGAAATTGTGATTTTTTCATTTTTTCCTACTTAATCTCCGTATTCTTTGTTATTTTTACTTCTTTTCTAATAAATTGCTTTTATTAATGTTGTATTTCCTTGTTCATTTTTAATGTGGCGTTTCAATGAATCGTAAAGGGAAGGGCTGCGACGGAGCGGGGTAGCCCCAACTGAAACGCCCCAGGCTAGAGAGGCTTTACTCTCCGTAAAAATAAAACTAAAGTTCTCATCGATTCTCCAATCCACGAATATAGAAAAGTACTAGGATATATCTTGACACCTCTAATTGACATTTCATGTTGGGAGAATGAAAAAATTCCCAGTTCAAAATAAACTCATTTCAGATAGGTATGACCTTATCTTCACGAGGTCAAGGTATTACAAACTGCATCTAATACCTTGACTTCATTAGGATATTTTCATGGATCATTGAAGTTTGAATGTAGCGATTTGATTGGATTGCAAGGGAGCGGAAAATAGAACGCAGTACCCAATATTTTGGTACTGCTGTAGCGTTATTCATTTGCAAATAGTAGGGCGTATGACTTCTAGCCCAATTAGGTGTAAAACATTGGGACATACAACGTTTCATACCAATTCTTCGTCTGCACTGGTTCGTCTTTACCATGAGTGAAGTTACACCAGCATTCCCAAATGTCGCATTCAATTATCGAGTTTGGACTAAGCACGGTGTTTGAGGGTAGAAGTTAGCAAGTTATTCGTCCCATGAGGTTTTCAACAATCGATCGCCATGTTCTATTAGGTTTAGTTTATTGAGTCTCTGCTACTCGTCAAAACACTACTAATGAGCCAACTAACTTCATTAGATTTCCTTAGATACAAACAAATTTATTCCGAATCGCTTTAAACGGATGTTCCCACTTTCCAGACCGTTTACTTGGGGATTAAGACCCTAATCCATACCCTTGTGGTAGAAATTAAATGTCCAATATACTGAAGGTTTAGTTAAATTGTTCTCGCAGCAACGTTGCATCGCTTGCCTTAATCTTAAGTCCTGAAATGTATCAAGATGGTCGATCCAATATGGCCGACATTTTTGTCATGTTTTGCAAACCGAACGTGTTTCCAAGATGGCCGAACAATGATGTACCTTAAACATAACGATGCCGATTGAAATTTAATCTAAGGTGGCCGACAATGACGCACCTCGAACGATGCCGAGTGGAATTTTAATCCAAGATGGCCGACAATGATGTACCTCGAATATAACGAGGCCGATTGAAATTTAATCTAAGATGGCCGACAATGATGCAATGAAACCTCACGATACCGAGTGGACGCCGTATTAAATATGGTTCTTGAATTAGACGACTGTTTCTTATCAGACTTCGCTAATGAGTCAATAAAGCAAATTGGATTAGCGAGTAACGACCTACACCAACTGAATTAAACAGTATTCATTCTAGAAATTGGGTTAGAGAGTATCCGCCATATTGGTTCTTATTTGAATTCTGTTCTTGTTTTGTTAATTGGTAATTTTGTTAATTGGAAGTGGGCTAATGAAGACGGGCAACGTCTTGTAGATAGCCAGGAGAGAGATAATGCCAGGACAGCAGCATTTGCCTTGGGATCTTTAATGTTCACCGCCTGAGGCCCCTGTTTATTATCCCAATGACCACTGAGTCACAGCGACTCCTACCGGTAATTAGGGCACATCATAAAATGTTGTTGACTTGATATTGCTTTCTTTGTCAATTGGTGCATGCATATATATATATATTAAACTTTATAACATTATTCGTGTATATTTAGAAAATGTACGAGATATAAATAGTGATGTTCAGGGGCGAATCTAGAAAAAAAACCCGGAAGGTTGAGGGAAAGGGGGTTGGTGCAAAACTCAGTAAAAAATTGACCTTTCACGAGCCTGAGGGGGGAGGGGTTGGGGAGAATGGCCCAATGGCCCATCCCCTGTATACGTCACTGTTGTTGTTATAGTCGAAACATTTTTAAAGGCCACCAAATTTTTACGTAGTGCGAATCATACTTTAGAAATTCAAAAAGGTAACGTTTTATCTACGTTTTAACTTAAAGGGAAGTAATTCTCTACAATTTTTTATCGGACCATTGAAGCTACCTATGAACATTTTTTAAGTCAAATTTTAGTTGTTTTTACTGATTGTATCCAATCTTGTAAACGGGTTGAAAATAATAAGTCTTCGGAGAACTGTAATTCGAAGCATTGCACTGAGGTACATTAAGTATCTCTCAATATAAGAGAATCCCCCCCCCCCCCCCCCACACCTCCCTTTCACACCCATCTTAAATGTTCCTCTCTTTCCTTTCTTCCTCTATAATGAACTATTCAATGCTTCCTCAGACTGTCCTCCACTAATCATTTCATTCTACACTCCTCTAAACCTGTTCTACCATTTACTCTATCTTTTCCTTCCCAACTCTGTCTGCTTTCCCAAATACCTTCTCTCTCTATCCTTCATCCTTCCCCCCCTATCTCTTCTCCCTTTCCAACTTTGCTTTCCCCAAATACCTTCTCTCTTTATCCTTCGACCTTCCCCCCTATCTTTTCTCCCTTTCCAACTTTGCTTTCCCCAAATACCTTTTCTCTTTATCCTTGGACCTTCCCCCCCATTTTTTTTCCCTTTCCAAATTTGCTTTCCCCCAAATACCTTCTCTCTTTATCCTTGGACCTCCCCCCCCCCCCCCCCCCTATCTCTTCTCCCTTTCCAACTCTGCTTTCACCAAATACCTTCTCTCTCTATCCTTTCCAACCCTCTGTGTCTAGCCATCTCCACACCCCACCCCCTCTCTGTTGTAGAAACCTTTACTCGCTTTCCCTCTCTAATACCCCCTATTTCTCACTCTGTCCCTATTTTCATTTCTTTCCCCCACCCTTTAATACCCAAAATCAGCCACACCACTCGGGACAGAGCTGTAGTTTGTACTTATCCGTGAACCTGTCCGTGAACATCACCAATGAGCAATATGTGATCTTAATCAGAAATCCTAAAATAGATGAATCATGAGGGTAAAATTCCTCCTCACGTTTGCTTCTGCTAATGACGCAATTATTAACCCACAAATAAATTAAAGAAAAAACGAAATTTGAGGAAAATATCTCCTAAAACACGCTTGACTATTGATTGCAGTTAGTCTGTGAAATACTGCGTGATAATATGGAGATTGTGGCTCAAGTTTATAATTATGATGGTGTGTTCTAGCTCTTGCATATCTGTAATAATGCCTTCTAGCTAACCCAGGTTCACGAGGGTGGGGGAGGCTCAACAGTCAAGACATACAACATCACTGCATCTTCCAATCCTCTCCCATCCAGCCTTCATCAGACCTCAGGCCTTATATCAAGCTGGCCAAGGGTCTAGTAGCTTGCAGGGAGTTGTAGAACGTTTTCTGATTTTGTGTCGCGAGCATTTAATATATTTATATCATGGTAATTTTATCTGTAATCTAATTTTAAAAAATACATTGAAATTGTGAGATAGATTTCATTCTAATCTAAAAAAAACATTTTCAAGTTCCACGATCCACGAATAAAGCCATTCATCTTTGGAATAAATAAAAAAAAAAGAGGCTTCACAAATAAGGAAATTAAAAGTTAATTCTTTTTGATAGAAATAACCTCGCTTAAATATGATTTTTACGAGTGATTTGAAAAGGATTTATCGTCTTTACGACGTAATGTCGCCATCCTGAAATCTAAACGAGAAAAGACGAGATTTAAGGTTATTTTACGAGATCTAGTTGATAGATTAGTTGATTTAGTTTGACAAATTCTGCATTTAAATCAACATTTACTTTTCATCTAATCAGCTCCCTGTATTTCACTTTTCTTATTTGATTTTTTGACCTCGTGTTGAAGTCTATTAAACATGAAATGGTGTCTTTTCATTGGCTGTAGTTACATTGAGGTGTTTACTCAGCAGTCCGCGTTATGAAAAGATATGCTAAAGGTTCTCTCCTGTTTCAAATGATGTTCATTTCATTTCAATAGACTAATCGCGTTACATAACGAAATCCATCTGCAATGGCCATTGCTTAATAGTGTTTACACTGCAGTCCGCGTTATCAAAAAATAAAAACAATCATCTTCTTTCTTCTTCCTAAAGTTGTTTATATGAGATTTTTTTTTTTTAGTTTGGATTGATGTTTTAGATTTAAAGCAGCTGTGATAATATTGTGATGCTTACTCTGCAGTCCGCGTTGTCTAAATAGTCATCTCGGGGTATTCCAGTGACCTGGAAAATTATGTATTGGTGCATGTATACTTTTGCAGTTCCTTGGTTTCTTTCCTTAATGGTTAGATATATTGTAAATTCAAGTGCTTTGTTACATGAAAAGGGAGGATGTTGAACTTAGAGAAACTAGAACATAAAATAAAGCTTCTCTAGTCTGTAAAACTGGTTGAAACACTTGGACTTTTATACGCTCTATATATTATTAAATTTCGACTGGACATGGTCAAATCGTCGGTTTGAGAGGCTTATGCGTCTGTCTCAGGACTATTTCAGTCTATAACACCAGTATGCATTTTTCGGAGGTTTAACTTACGATTAAGTAACACTTTGTACGAGTGCACTATGTAAACTGGTCTGGTAATTTTATTTAATGATATAATTTATCAAATTACAGCAGAGAATCGATGCTGATTTCATTGAATTTTTTACCAAATTTACTTGTATCATGCCATTGAACTAACACAATTTCCTTCGTTTAGTCTCAATTTTACCAGGGCGATGAATTGAGTTGAAGCGACGTTCGAACAATGTGGTGCTGATTACGTATTTAGAAAATGTGGGAGCGGAAAGACCAGGTCGTGAATTCGAATTTGAAAAAATAATGTGAAAGATACTAGTAATTTGTGATATTGTTATTTTTATCGTATTTTGATCGATTTTAAACAACATAATGGCTGATGAACGTGGGAATTTCCCTAATTTTCTTTAAGGCGGTATAGAACGTTTTTCTGTCGTTTTGTTAGAGTGACAGACTGGCAGGAGTCGATTGTAATAGTAGAGACACTGTCGGTTCAATTCGGGTTATGGGCTTATAGTGTTCCATTACATTTACAAAGTACTGGCTCTGTGCTTGAGGACGAGGACAAGGACGGGTTATAGCACAGCCGGCTAGTGCGTTGGAATCTTTACATGACGTCATTTCCTTGGTTACGTCTAAAAAATGGTGGTCGTTGGTTATTAACCCTTGAATTAAGGCTATATTTGTCTTCTTGATAGTCCGCAATTATGTTTGTGGTAGTCCACTGTAATGAGCTATAGAATAATTAAAGTTTAAATAAATAACTACTACAACAATGATGTATTTCCAAATAAACCCTAACTAGTTTGTTTAATTAAATCTTAAATACACGATTCGAAATTCATTTTCCTTATTTAATGGTCTTTTTGTTTGTTTTTTTAACAAAAGGTTCTTCTAAAGAAAGTTTTTTTTTATGAATTTTCCGGTGGGTTTGTTTGTTTAAATTCTATGAATTTTCAACGGAAGCATTCATTTGTTTTCATAATACGGCGAGGCTCATTAGTTGCACAGTTCCTTTAGTGCTGCCGACGTGTTGAGGTTGTTTTTGTATCATGAACACCTGATGCCATTCTGTGACCTGGTTTTCAGGTCTTTCAATTATATTCATATAAAGAAATGAACATAACTTTATTTTTACCATTAAAGACGCGCAGCTGGAAGAAATATATATCAAAAGATATAAAACAAATCTAAAATTATTTTCTATTATCATGGTATACATAGACTTTTTGGACACCACTATTGTAGTCTCAAGGTTTTTTTCGGGGAAGAGGTTGGGATGCTTTATGATTATTTAACTGAACTCTTATTATCTATTATATAGTCTTTTTGGACACCACTATTTTATCTTAGTCTCGGGCTTACTTTGGAAGAGCTTGGGTTGCTTTATGATTTTATAACTGGAGAGACTCATGCTCATGTTCTATGTTGCTATGATACATTTCTATTCTGTGTTCCACTAGCATTGATAAAGTCGTAATATTATCTGTTGTTTAGTTTCTCAACCAAATTGAAGTTGACAGACTGTGTTAAAATCTATGTAATATTCCTGTAATTGCTTTCATTGTCTTGGAATGGTTTACTTCTGGGAATTCTCCAGTTCCTGGAAGTTAAGTTTATGTAGGTTGCTTGTTTAATGTGGTTATAAATAGATCAATCTAGGTGCTAGTGATTTAATTTGGTTATGCCCCGTCCTTTTCAAGTCCTGGTCTGTATTTTTGTCTTAATTGTCCACGTATATGAACATAAAGAGATAGATTAGGAGTTCAAATGAAAATATAATTCAAAGTCTTTCTTAATTGCCAATATCCATTGTAGAAGTCTAGTGCCGTCAAATACTTTATCGTGTTCAAACGTTAAAACTTGACAGATTCTAGTGTTTCGCTTTATAATTCAACTTGATTGTCGTGTATTTGTTATTTTAATCTAAACGAAATCTATGTGTATTACATTGCTTGTGAACCATAACAACTGGGAAACTGTGTGAGCTACTCTTAAAATTCGTTTTCGTTTCTCTCAAACAGCAATGCCTCCACAGCAACTAACTTTT
Source organism: Lottia gigantea (assembly GCF_000327385.1). NCBI lineage: Eukaryota > Metazoa > Mollusca > Gastropoda > Lottiidae > Lottia > Lottia gigantea. The sequence goes on from NW_008710284.1 coordinate 735,570, forward strand.
TCCAATAAAATATTTTATTTGGTGGGAAGAAAGTCTTCAGTGATTCCCAAGTGTGCCGTTATCACGAAACTGGCGTTTTAATTTGTGCAGTAGTCGTAAATTGAAATTAGTAATAATGGTATGTGGTGGACTGCAGAGCCTTCCACATTAACGAGACTTGGAATTTTATTTATAACCTAGTTGAGTATTCAACTACTAAATATTTCAGTCCATATGGATTTGTTACTGCAATGTAACTTAAGCACGCATCTTCATGATCGCTTTTTAAATTGCATTTCTCCGTTTGAAGTTTAAACCATTTGAATTTAATTTGATGCCGACAATTAGCTAGCTTGCGAGAGAGCCTCTTTTCCTTCCATCCAGCTGCATTTTCTAAAACAATTTATTGATAACTTAGTAACTGGAACTTTTCGTATATTTCAAGTTCCACCTTTTAAACTATGTGGTAATTTCCTAATAAATCTAGTTTTGTTATTATTTTGTGAATTAGTAGAATTCAGTTCAATAATTTCATCAGATGAAACCAGTGTATTTGACTATAGTTTGAGAGAGTACTGTCTAAGATTTATGATACGAGTAATGATAATGTTATTATTACAGATTATTTAGATGTCTACTCTTGATTCAATTGATTTACTTTTAAACTTATCTTACTCTCATCAAATTTACTTTCATTTACAATTTTCTCAGCCAATTATTCAAGAATGCCACAATCTAGAATTTGTGTACCAATTGATCAAACCATAGTTTGGTATTGTAATACATTGGTGTTTGCTGTTCACTGAGAAAGTAAACGTTTTTTTAAGAGCACCTAGCATTTTTCTTGAGATCATTTAAAGTCAGTTTTAGATGTGTAAACTATAGGGATCCACTAGTCTTTATGTGGGTGTTCCCTAAAACAGCAACAGAGGGCAAACTGAACCATAAGGGCATACCCCCTTTAAATCAACCAGGAAAAACTATCTATGTAAACTATAAGAAAGATACAAGGATGATAAACGATGCACTAATCTTAGTCTAATATCAGGGGACTTCAATGATAATTTCTAATGTTTGTTCTTTTTCCTCTCAAACGATTTCTTGTCAAGTACAGAACTCTTTTATTTCTTCAATATTTAAAATCTCGTAAATTACTAGCAGTAGAAACTACATGGAGGAATGGAGTGGTAAAAGTAAAAATCCCCCGATAGCTAGAAGCTGAAAAAGAGATAGCGAGTAGACGCCAAGTTATCCCCATTGCGCACTGAATGATTCTGTCGTTCTTTCATATTTCTTCATTGCAAACTCAAACTGAACGACGTTATACATTCCCACACGCCCATACATTTTAGACAGTAAATAACCATTTCAATTCATAAGGCTAGCGTAGAGTTAGATGTATTTAATTCCTTTACTGAACTGAACTATGGTAAAGCATTAAGTTGTCGAGAGACCAGAGAAATCCCTCAATGATAATATAGCTGATTTCATAGTTTTATTGGGCACTATATAACGTATTTTCTATAATAAGTTAAGAGTTGCGGTCCATTAAACTGAACGAGTTAAACCTGTAGCGTTTTATTACTGGATAAACCTCATATCAGCTCAGGACATTGGTGGAGAAACGAATTTTAAACTGTCGTACTGAGTTTGATAGCACAGATTGTTTCATTGGGTTATTGAATGCCCATTTAAGTGAGGGAAGGGGGCTGTCTTTTTAAATAAGGTCTTTGATATATGCCCTACCCTATATCACCGACCAGCACCGAGCTGCAGATTTTACCATGACAACCAAACGCCAAAGGCTGGATGGGTCTTCTCCTGAGAGTTTTGGTGACGTTGATAACCTCGCACCATTTTTTATAAACTTATTTTTAAAATGGATCAATTCCAGAGATATAATAAGATAATTCCAATACAAATTAATTGTATTTTTTCTAAATGTTTGACCTTCTTCAATAATTCACGATGGATGTTATCGAAAAGGGACGTTTGTAATACATTTAACAAATCTGATTGAATATAATGAATTGTTGGTGAACTTTTAGTTATAATTTACCAATTTAACATTTATAATGAAAATAGTCTAAAGAATGTCATATTAGATCACTAAATATCACTAGTACTATTAATTAAACGAGATAGATTATATTGTTTAGCAAGAAGTTTAACTGTATAATTTGTTAAAAAATTTTGCAAGTTTGAGATTCTGATTTTACTGTCGCAATTCTCCGTGCTTTGGTCTCTTTTTTTTTTTTCGAATGTGATTCTAATCTTTTAATTGAAGTGACAAATGGAATCTATTCTATTCTTATTCAACCCTTACCCCTATTCATGGCCTGACCCAACTGTCATTCTTTTCGGAAGATTAACCTATACTTAAAGCCTTTATATAGAGTTAACCCGTCACTTAACTCTCGTCTTATCACTGTTATTATAGAGTCGTCTTGGAGGCTGCGTACATAATTACCATCTTCTTTAAATAAAGATTTCTCTTCTAGTCACGAAACGAAATGATTCTGTGTGTTAATTATAGTTGAATAAATAGAAACTAGATGCAGTTTAAAGCTGTAATGATGTTATTAGCTCGGTTATCATAGACTGTCTTATTTACTGAATGAGTTAAAGAGCGAGTCGAAGGAATGACAGATTGAGTCCTTTAAAGCGGCAATATTCGATAATCTACTGGGTATATTTAATTATTTATGATTCGGCCCTTTACAGCACCAAGTACCAGTAAGCGCCAAATATTAGAAATATTTATACCATAGTCATAATGAAGAGCTAGGAATAAAAGCAATGGTAGAAGTCAATGAATTTAAAAAAAAAGAATTACGTCCGTTGAAAACCCAAAAATTGACCTCACAATAGGTCAGAAAAAGACAAGAATGTTGTAACAAAGGGTCAGATTCCGCACCACCACCCCAAACAATAATATACAAAATTAAAACCAAGCCTATCATTAACTTAAATATGATCGATACTGAGTCATTACATGACAGTAGATTGCTATCAGTTGTTATTCTAAATGGGCAAGTTGTTTTCCAAACATAGCAACAGTTATCAAAATCTAAGTAAATATGGGAAAAGGTTACGTTTCCGTAGCTTTGATTGATCGGTTTGTCCGGCAGTTAACTCGGAATTTTAATGGTTCGGTTGTAATTGATATGGTAGGATGTTTTTTCAATATTTCACTAAACTACTTCAGTATGGCATACAACGTTTCGTCTGTTTCTTTAATAAACCCAGACGTTTTGAAAGGTAATAATAATTACTGATTAAGGGGAAGGGGGGATTTAATTCTCCCAAATTTTCAGGTTGTGATCCAAAAAAGGCAACAATGGAGTTATTCCTGCTGCTATGGAAAAGCATGGCGTTTTGCCCGCCCATAATCCTAGCTCGATACAGTCATAAAGCCCCATTTTATTTTACACTTAATCACCGATAACCTTTAAATCAGATAACTCATTCTTCTGTATCGACACAATCAAACAAATCAGAAATCAATCGTACAAATTTGTGATTACATATTTATAGAAAACGAAAGAATAGAAATCGTTTAACTGTATCGATCACCCGTGAGAAATGTTTTTCTGCTATTGTTCTTTTTGTTTTGACAAAATGATGTAAAAAAGCAATTAGCTTTATTTTCTGTTCATGTTTTGGAGGGATTGAAGGCGGTTAATTGATTTCTAGGGTCGAGTAGACCGATTAAACACCAATAGATTTATGTTAATCGGTATTTACTCACAATTAGTCCTTTCGTGAAATGGTCGTGCATTTAAATACTGTGAACAATCAATAAGGTACTTGGTGCTGGACTAATTGTGGTGAATTCCTTTATATTTATTAAATTACTTTGTATTTTATAATTCTATTTCCTTGTGTATTGTTTCATTCGTTTGAAGTGAGAACACTTTAGCGTCCCCTTCGCAATATTGTCCCGGTGAAAAGAAATAACATGTTTTATAAACATTTTATTATATAAAATAACTTATATATAAAAAGCAAAATTTAATAACAATATTTATACTTATAGTGAGAAGATAAAAACCGGAGTGAGAATTACAATCTATCATTTCTGTAGAAATAAAGTCCAAAGTTTTTCAGAGAAGATTTGAAATTTTTCTTTGAAATTCAGTATCAAAGTTTTACATGGTAGCATCTCCATTGAGTTGAACTATAGACAGGAATCAAAAGCAAAAGAAATACTGAGATATATTAAAGACTGTAGTTTGTTATGAACATTACATAAATATATACAATTTACATTCAGAATAAAATAATAATTAATTAATTAATAAAATAAGATTTACCTTAAAACCAACTAACGAAAACTAAAACAAAAAACATAATATAATGTATGATGCAGAGAGTTGATTCCAGAAATATAGAGGCTTTTCTAGGGTTCACAAGCCACGTTTTGTGTATGATGCAAATGCAAATTTATTTTTCCAAATTTTCACTGCAAGTTATCTAACGATATATCTTCCTCAAAATTCCAACCATGCCAGATTACAAATATATATGAACACTGAAATCAACTATTGATAAAAAAAAAAACTAAAATAAAACAGATCCAGAAATTGAGAAAGTGATAATAGTGCATGTAGTCATCCTGGCCTATTAAATACCATCAATAAATAAATAGCCACACTAGATCATTCAATGTCCTAGAATGACACAGTTAGTTGTTCACGTAAGCATAAGATAAAGCAATGCATAGTAAGACCATCAGGACGCGTTTTCCAATTTCTATTTCAACTGAGTTAAGTTTTGTGCCCATTCACTACTGTATGCGAATTTCCCCCACAAGGAGTTCAATAACAGTTTAGCAATGGATCGGCACAAGCTTTTCACACTCAAATTTTATATCTGTAAATTATCAATCTTTTGAAAAGTCGGATCTTTTCTGGCACAACTAAACGACTCGGTGGCTCATTGTTAAACAACTTGAAATGTGTATTATACGAATGCCTGTGTTGTATTTTTTTGTCAAATCAGATGAAATGCTTAACTTTAACCCAGTACGAAGTAACACTTTTAGAGTCATATTCCAAAGTTGTTCTACACTCAACCATAAGTCATAATAATAAGTTTAGAAAGTTTATATTTTACGCATGCATGTGGATAAAATTAACATTCCTACGTTCGCCTGTGTTGTAATTCCAAAATCACATTCAAGAGAAAAGGCGAGCGGCCAAGTTTGTTAAGTGGACGAAGGCAACTGTTGAGACAAGAAAAAGGCTGTATTTGGTTGATGTAGCATGCCCGGTGTAACATTTTTCTCCACACATTAAAAAGTTCCCATTTCTGTTACACATTACTGTCCAACCATCACGGTATTTTCTGCATAGATCGTATTCTGAAAAAAAAAGTAATATTAATACTGATGAGATATTTTTTTAATTTTCAGTGAAATTCTACACAGAAGTTTTCAGCTTAACCAGTGAGTAGTAATCTATGTATTCAAAAAAAATATGCTACCCCATGTCCGTCAGTCACACAATTAAAATAAATATTGTCTGTCCATAGAACGATTTTCATTGGTGGGTATGCGAGACCCCCAACCCAGAGTAGGTCATGTTATTTTGAACGAATGATGTATATGTTATTGTCAAACAGAGAATAATAATATATATGCGTGTTATTCAGGGAAGCTCAACTTGAGTTTTAGTTTCAATGAGTTGTGTCCCCTGGGAGACCTGATTATCCGGTGTCGAGAACTACATTACATGTTTTTAGACGTTGATTAATGGAATTTCTGCTTTTAGAATTCCCCTCGCGACAGTCGCTGGTGAGTTGAGCGATTGCAGGACGAATGACGGATGATGCACCGACACGGAAGGTGGAACTGTAAGGTCGCGTTAGCATGGGAGGGGTAGGTAACCTAACAGAGTTTTGTGGGTGGTTTGATGTTTCTATGAGCACACGGTATGGAGCTACACAACATTTGCAAATAGGCTTACAATTAAACTTCGACCAAACAAAACGACCTTTTTCACAGTAAGGGATTGCCTGTATTCATGCATTATTCACAAGTTTCGTGTGTGGGCTTTTATTTACAAATCAAAATATAAAATGGCTACGCGCAAGCGTGTTCATTGGTCAGTTTGAATATCACGTGATATTACCAATATTTATTATCTCTGTCCAAAAGGGAAACATGTTCGAAATATGTTAGATTTTGGGTCCTTTGAAGACAATGCTATTGATAACATTACTATATATATTTATACAGAAGCACAATCCATAAACAGACAATGATATATGAAGGGAAGTAGAGTTGTCGTCCTTAGATGATATGTGAAACTATCATATAACTATTATGTGTATTTAGAAGTCTGTAAGGAAGAATATACCTGTCACAGTTGATGGATGAATCCAGAACAAACCGAGAACATTAGATCAATCACAGTTTATAGAATAATGAATCGACTCTTGTATCATCATTTCTTAAACTTTTATAAATGTTCTGAACAAACTGTGCAAGTCTACAATCTGGAACTTGCCGCTTCTTTGTCTATTCGTAAGACAGTGTAACGCACTCTGTAAAATCTCCACCTGTACTGTCTGAAACTAGATAGCTTTGTAATTTTCAAAAATTGTAATCCAAGACCTGCTTACTTGATTCTCCCAATATTTCGAGATATAGTTGCTTGTATACGATCTTACAAAGCTTTTGCAAGGCAGAAACGCACCATCCAGGGAGACAACCTATCACTGCATAGTAAACCGGAAGTGCTTTTCCTTCTTCCGGTTTTGTTAATTGCAATAAAGTGATATTTGCTTTTTTGTTTGTATTTAAAATCTGACAATTTTTTCCAAGTTATTCAGAAGTCCTTAAACCAATTTGGTATTATTCCAATAAATAGCAAGAACATTAGCCGTCCTGTCATTCAGATGATTGATGTATTCATCCGCTAGTTTTTATTTATTTACTCATTTGTCTTATTAGTATAATACCGCCAGGAACTACTTTATTATGGCTATTCTAAATAGGAATAATTGCCATTTGTCATATTTAGCTAATGGGGTCTGGGTTTTTCTTTGACTAGTCTATTGGTCTGATAATTACCTTAGGTTATGAAAAGAAAAAAATCACTCGGCTATATGATCGACGCCATATTGAAATTAAAAATGTCCCAATTGGACCGATTGTTCTGAATCCGTATGAATTTGAGCCCGAGGTTCTGTCTCGCTTTCAACTGAGCTATTCTACTGCTATTTCCTACAAAATGGCGTCTGATTGTAACCGAGGCCTAATATGGCGCCAAGAAAAGAACGAGACAATAATCTCAAAACCGATCTGTGATCTGCATAATTGGTTTTTGATTGGCTTTTCCCACGTTGGTGTCTTTTGTTGCGTCAATTATGATGAAATTAAGCATTATTCTCCTTGACAATAGACATATGATAATGATATCATGGTTAAGACGGATCGAATTGCACTAAATAACTCGCTTGAAGCAAGTCTGGTCTGGCTCCAAAACAGTGGTATTCTCCTTGGGATAAATACTGTACATCAAATAGTCTGCTTCCTTGCATGGCGTAATTTTGAACCTCTCCGGAGGGGGGAATTTGTTCTATGCTGCAATTGAAGTTTTGTTTACGCTCTTCTCGGCTGAGTTCGCAGTCAATTTTACCGCTAATCCCGAGATAGACATGTCGTTTTCAGGTTACTTTACTTGTTTTGAAATAAGTTTTCGACAGTTTGAAACTACTAATTGCTGATTGGCTCAACCAAAAATAGTTATCAAGTGAAATCGCTAATACGAAATTCAGAATGGTAAACATATACCAGCTTCTTGAATCAGTGTAACTTCTTGGGCAATTGAATGTTCTGTAAATAGTTAACACATGCCACCTTTTAATTGGCTGTTTCAATTCGTATTATCCAATCAAATGATTTAGTTTATATTCTTGAATCAGAATGGGCCAAAACGATCGATTGGTACATGCAATGGAATTTATGCTATAACACGATTATATGATGGAAACTGCGAGATGTTTTCCTTAGGGACTTTAAATGATATCTTAATGTGTGGGTTTTGGTAAATTCCTCGTTTTGCCAGGATTAAGTTACCCGATATCTAGAAACTGATAATGGATTGTGGTGCCTTGGTTATCATTAAATTGACGACTTGGAATTACTCATAATTATTACAAATATATTTCATATTTTCCCAGTCCATATCGTTTAGCTTCAAAATAATATGTCCCATTTTATACACGGTTTTGTGTGTTACTCAGACCTTATGCCTTACTCATTCCTTGTAACTTACTAATGACGGAGTTTCAATTTAGTGTTTATATCACGTGATTTTCAAACCGACCAATCAACACGCTTGCATGTAGCAATGTCTATATTTTGTTTTGTAAATATGAAACACCATTTCTTTTTATTTGCTCTGGCTTATCCTGTAGCTTGTCTTACCGTTGTCCTGAAAGCAACTTTTATCTTGCATAGGTCATTACAACTTTCCCTTATTCGAAGAGTTGGTATATCTATTTGTACTCTTTTGATTATATAGAAATTATAAGTTTTCAATTCAAATGTATCGAAGCGATGAATGTGTAAATTTCTTAGCGTCCACGGGGATATTGTCTATTGATTTTTGTCCTAAGATCTAGTAGTAAATCAACCAAATTCGGAATTCCGGGCATTCCAGAGAGGGTAGTTGCAGAACATATTCACGCAATGGGACTCCCTCTGAATTACTGGTACGTTAAGAAATTCGCTTGATCGAATTCAGCCTCAATATTTCATTCATATGTGCGCCGTGGGACTTGACAATCGAGTTACTTATCTTCTCCAATTTACATCTTAAGTAATAAATGTCTAGCAAAGAGAGCTGGAAAAACAGGAGTTGTGGCGTTATGAATGTGACGTGACGGCGTGGCGTGACGTTATGTAACAAGACGTGACGTTATGTATATAGCGTGACGTGTGACGAAATGCAAATGACGGTGCAGGGCGTACTGTACTGTACTTAATGCAATATTAATCGTCATTAACTCCTAAAAAATCAGAGTAGGCCTACTGTTCCCATCTCCATGTATTTTTAAATTATGCGGAGGGATAATAGGTCAGTTTCCTCGACTATCAAATACTAATATACTTACTAGATTGTCTACTGAGATTACAGGCTGAAGATTCCCGACCGTCTCGGGGTATAAAAGTATCCATACATTTTTCTTCTCGTACCTTGTATCCACATGTATAACATATACTTTCAACTGAAATAAAAATAACAGAAATATTTGAGATGACAATCAGTGAAGGGAAGAAGTCAGTATAACTTTATTTCCATTATTTTATCGAATATCCGTCATCTCTTATCAAAAGAAAGAAAATCACGTCCTGATAGAACGACTGAACATTTTTGCAGCTTTTCTTGCTTTTTGCAATTTTTTTAATGTTATGCGTGCTTGGGTTGTGCTTGGGATTATTCTATAGAAAAATCTATAGAATGAAACCCAAATTGATGTTTGTGATAAACCGGAAGTGATAACTTCACGATTGACCGATGTTGGCCTCAACGCATGCGTACAATCAATATTGGAACCGTTTGTCGTCTAAGGAAATGTGGTGCCATCGTTAAACCTAAATCGATAGAACTTCTCAATCGGTTAAAACAGTCTTTGTTGTCGTGAAAGCAGCCGTTTCCGCATGTAAATTGTTTTGAATGGAATTAAGATTCTCTGAACCATTTCCGCCACTTCCGGTTCCATTTCCCGCCAATTGTTACTATAGTACTAATATTATGAGTTGTTAATGGCTACGAGGTTTTCACTCTTTTCAATTTGGTTACAAAACGACTTGAATTTATAGAAATGGCCTACACTCGGGTTAAACGACAACCAGTAAAATAACAGTATATCCCAGTAAAGTTGGACGCACCCCTACCCCTGTCAAGAATCCCAGCTTCATTCTTATTCTGGTGCCGAACATTTTCATGGCTGGCTTCTGTAAATTCCACCAGACATATTGCATTACGAAGCACTTGTCAAATCTAATTTCGTTTCGAGAGGTTGTGCTTTTTCAGTAACTAGGACAGCTTTGATATAGAGTTCTTATCAGCCTATTATCATCTTCGGCACGTTCCGTAAACACTCGGTAAATTAACGAACTAAAGCTCGCTGAGTATGGAAAGTGATTCAAAGAGTCTGTAGAAAATTAGTACAATCCCTACAGAAATCTCTTATCATTATGTCGATGTTTTATAATTAGTAAAACGACGAGACAGCTATCTTTATTGAGTTTCTTCCGTGACCGATAGATGATGGTTGTATTAGGGTCATTCTGAATAGGATCTCAAAATATTTGATTTATCTAGAGCTTGACGTAATGAGGAGGAAGGGGATGGTATTCTATACGACACAAGTTGGCTAAACACGAGTTGTGGCGATATAACTGAGACGTTAAAGCGTGACGTTATAACAGGGCGTGACGTTTTGTCACAGTGTGACGTTGTGTCACACGGGGGTAACAATAAAAAGGAATCTGTTATCAATCACGCTCAAGTACATCATACACTAATGAAATTAGATGGAGTTTTAAATCGGAAAGTCCCCACTTTTCCTGTTACATTATGACATAAAGTAAAGTTTTACATCTTACTGTTCTGTAATAAAGACATAAAGATGTTATCAGTGAGACAATATTCGTGCTAGAAAACAATCTATTACATTGTAGTAAATAGTCTTATTAGACTCTGTCACTCAAATTACTCTACAGCTCTTTACGGCTAATATTAATTCGCTTAGTTAGTATCACGTACATCGTTAACATATACAAGACACTAATCTGACAATTGGTCGTCTAAGACCTCAATAAATCCTCGTATAGTGGGATGGATTCGACATCTAAAGCACGGAGCGTGGCTTAGCCATCGTCGTTACCATGGACAAACTTCCGGACAAAATTTTGGGTTATGAGTTGAGTGGGAGAGGCAGATGGCCTCGTTTTGGCTCAACCACACCCTCTTTCAAACCATATAAAGCAATGAAACCAAGACAGTTTGTCTGTTCGATAGCAAGAAATCCTTTTGCTTTTAAAAAAGCCGAAAAAGAATCTGTCTGGATAATCGAATAATATAGAACTGTAGAATATAGAAACTTACGAGGAGGAATGGTCATGTTGAGCGAGCCTATCTATTAATTAAATAAGAATAATTTGTCATAAGACATAACTAGCAATTATTATGATTGACATATTCTAGTTATTTGTCACGTTGAAGAGTTCTTTATCAATTTAAACTGGTCGCGTATGAATAGATAAGGAGACGGTTAAACTAAACGTCAATATTAAAGGGTGCTTCACATCTAGAAATACGATAAATGGGCTGGGAATTGGGAATCTGGATCAATATAATATATTGTTCATTCAGTACAAACTATGTTTTGATATTAAATGACTGCTGACGGTAATGATTTAAAAATCTGAAAGACAAATGGCGATTATTGGTATTCAATTAATGAAAATCTGTGTTTAATTCTATATTATTAAGTAGCGTATCGAGTTCTGATGAAAGAGGTGACAGAAGTACAGAATAAATTTGGACGTAATACTTCCTTCGTTTTATTTGATGTATATGTGAATGTGTTCTAATAATTTTAGAACTACCCTATGGTATATGAAGTCGATTGCCTTTGAAAATCAGAATACCTTAATAAGACGTAGAAAAGAAGGTTGTAAAACACCATACCATTATGAATTGATATATAGATACGATATAAAGATTACTGAAGAATTTTATTGGCAGAATGAAACAGGAGGGTGTAAAACTCCATTTCGTTCAGTGTTTTGTCTATTATTAATATGATATATATCTGGGGATGTTTCATGATGTTTTTAAATATATTTTTATGACTAATTTGACTATATTAAAAATATAAATACCAGAGATCACGGACTATTATTTATTGTGAGGTTATAAAACACGTCTAGGTTATATTCTTACCCTGCATTCTTTCTTTTTCTTTCATGGAGAATCCCCCCCCCCCCTTTCCTCCTCCCATTTCATCTGAATGTTTTGACAAACGATAACTTACGAGTAAAGATAATTCAAATACCCACCCCACCCTCCACACACTTACACACAAGCCTTTAGGCAGTGAACAAAGATCAAAGATAACTGTGTCTGCACCCAGGAGTTAAACGGCAGCAATATTGCTAATTGCTATATTTATCGATATCTCAGTAGGGTATTACCGAACAGAGGTGATCAATTGATAAGAGCGAGAATATTCATAGAAAACAAAGAGTATAATCGATGATATGTATTAAATAAAATAGGTCTGAATATTAAATATCATTATTAGCATAATCCTTTCACGATATCATATAACTTGTCCAGTCAAAACTAGGTGCAGAAGAGTAAGACGTAAAACTCCATTCATTTCATTTTAACTCTTGAGTCCAAGTCCAAAAACATTATTATATTTGAGCTTCACTATTATAAGTATAATCACCCCACTCCACCCCCGGGACCTACATCTATGGGGCTAATATAGGGAAAATATCCAGTTAAGACCAATAAAACGAGTCCATCAAACAGAAGAGAAAAAGGCAAATATTTATGAAGTAACAGAGTGCAACCGATAAAATAAAAACCAAATTATATAATGCATTATCCCGTGTTACCGGTTCTTTTGATCCGCCCTATTTTATGATGTGTTTAATTACCAAGGGATATGGTAGTTTTTGATATTGGCCCAGTGAATTACCAGATAGTTAACTATAATAATATAAGTTAAAAGCTACATCAATAATGTAGCAGATTGTAAAGTGCTATGATTCCTAATAAAAACCTGGTTAAAATGAATTTCAGTGCGTTTTTGTAAAAAAAACAATCTGTTAATGATTTTTATTCGTGGCTTGTTAAATGACAGGCTTATAGTGGTCGTAGGTGCATAATTCGTTTAATACGATCAAGATTCCAAAAGGACGTGCATTTTTTGATTAGTTTGATCTGGAAAATAAATTGAGGTCCTCTTTTCCAGTGATGCTGTTGTCACTTTTCTTATTTTACCAGCCAAATTTTGATTTGGCTTTTGACTAAGATATTGGATTCATTCTTCATTTACATTTGGTACGTCCATGAGTTCATGCCCTTGATTTTGGTTATATCGATATAAACCAAATGACGACCAGATAAATAACTATATATATCTGAAGATAAAATCTGGACGTGGTTGATTGTTATATTATAACACGATAGTAAATAGACATCAGATGATAAATCAAAGGTCAACGGTCAGTTTACACGTGCATTCAATAAAACAACTACCTTCTAGAACACCTGGTATCACTACCAGTTACCTTTTAGCTCATGTTTATGAATATTGGTTCGAATTCAGGCGTCGGTTCCTTGACCAGCTGCTAGAAAGAATCCTTTCTGGAACTAAGTTATTTTCATGTAAAAAGTAATCGTTTCTATCTATGATATGGAGTAAGACTTGTATTTTCTGAATAACTGATGTTGAATTTAATATTTTTAGCTATGTGGACTCTCCTAAAGGGGTGACGTTGTTCAGACGTTGATGCACTTCAATCCCCCCGCCCCTACCAGTCAATGAAGTAAGGGTATCTTAGCTACCTCATACCTAATGGACTTAAGTTTCCCACGCTACTTATTGCTTGCGAGGAACATTTGTGAACATGGTGAAACTGCCTGATAATGAAGGAATGGTTCGTAATATCCCAGAATATTTCCCCAAATGGTCGTTATTGTTCAATGAGGCGTGTTTTACTGTCCATAAAATCACAGTGACTATCACGGAGCTGACTGATTTTACGACTTTAGAACGTTCTAAGTGGCCTGATTGAAAATAATATCATTTCATAGAATACATGATGAAAATTTCATTCATTCGTCAATACATTGCCACATTCATTCATTCATTCATATCTTTTTTTTCCACATTTTTTTTAAAAATACCATTCATTCATCCATTATTATTTTTCCCTCATTTTCTTTGTCTTTTATTCATTCAATCCCATTCCATATCCCTCGCTACCCATTGCTAATCGGCAATACGATTTGAATTTGAATTCAAAAGAAAACGGATGTAATACTCCATTTTATTTCACTTTTATTCATTCAATCAACCAGATATTCGTTCATTTATTCATTCCTTCCGTCATGCTGCCAATGCTTGTCAATAGAAAAACCTTATTTAATCATTTATTAAAGAAAAAAAGTTTCTAGAAGTTAAAATAAGCGTGAGAATGAGATAATTGGGTAGAAAGATTCCTCGCTGTCTTGAAATCTTTAATCAACTTTCTAGTCCATGCTAAATTACACTTCAAATGACAAATCTCAAATCTAGGGTCTTAAAAACAGTTTAATTTTCACCGGTTTTTATTGACAGTCACACGGCTAATACATTATAGTACCACTAGTTTTACAATTTTATTACATCTGATGAATGAATTAATAATAGACGGAAAGACGGATGAATGAATGAATGAATTAATGAATGAGGATAGAATTACGGGCTAGGAAGGGTAAAGAATAACGCATAAGTTCTGTTTCGTGTTAGAATACCATGTTATATTTGACGTGATGTTATATTATATTTGACGTTATGTTATATTTGACGTGATGTTATATTTGACGTCGTGTTATATTTTGACGTGATGTTATATTATATTGACGTGATGTTATATTTGACGCGTTGTTAAAGTGTATGAATAATGATGATTTAAAGGGTAAATATGTTCAGATAAATTCCACGTCATATTAGAATATATGTCATGTTATAATATACGTAATATACGTTATATATTTTACGTCATCATGTTACATTACACGTCATATTATGTGTTATAATTTACCATCTGAATTTAGGCAATGCTACTATCTTCAGTATTTTAAGTAAGTTATACGTTATGTCATTCTATATCTAATATTTAAAAGTACGAAATGAAATATGTACATGAGTATATCAAGTAGCGTACTTATATCAAGATGTTTGAACTGAAGGTATATCTCTTTACACTTTACTACCTGGTCTGTCAATCAAAACCTTGATATAAAATTCTCTTGACTTATTGATGGAGTATTTTCTAATAAATCAGATTTTAATGTTAGGCGTATGATTCAATTACAATCTACGTCTAAGATATCCAACGTTTGTTTAAGTATGAATTTGATTTTTGAAGTATCTTATTGACTGCAATATTTTCCAATAGGTATTATCGAATAGCTTTCAACTAAAGTAATGCTCAATATATCAATTGTAAAGCTATATAAAAATACCACTGTTAAAATAGTACTCAATAAATCAATTGTAGAGCGATATAGAAATACCACTGTTAAAATAGTACTCAATATATCAATTGTAGAGCTATATAGAAATACCACTGTTAAAATAGTACTCAATATATCTATTGTAGAGCTATATAGAAATACCACTGTTAAAATAGTGCTCAATACATCAATTGTAGAGCTATATAACCTATTAAAGAAATACATAATAATTGATAATTTGACTAAAAATTACGAAGGCTTCTACCTTTAAAATGGGCTCATTAATGTAAATAAAAATATAAACTTGATAAAGTTAGTAGAAAGCACATGGCTTATCTGGATAGCATCTACCTTTATCTAAATAACCCTTGAAACCAGTACCAAGATCTAATAAACATGGCCAATCATTTATCAAATATCTCTTTTACCCTGCCAAATTTTATCTTAAAGATGTTAAAATTTCTCATTCTAAGATTCCTATACGATGTTTTGTGTTAAGATTATCTCTGATTTCTTGCACGATGCTGCACTAAAGAACAAGACTTGTAGACAAGTTTTATAAGTCCTAAGTTATTTTTAATCTGTATCCTCCTAAAGAAACGACCCAAATTTAAATCTTTAAAATCAAACGTTCCCATTATTAAAAAATACGCTCCAACATCTACAACAAAAACGTCGTAAATGTAAAATGAACGTTCCGAATTTAAAATCAAACGTTCCAAATTTAAAATCAAACGTTCCAAATTTATATCAAACGTTCCAAATTTAAAATCAAACGTTCCAAATTTAAAATCAAACGTTCCAAATTTATATCAAACGTTCCAAATTTAAAATCAAACGTTCCAAATTTAAAATCAAACGTTCCAAATTTATATCGAAGAAACGTCTCAAACAGACAATCAGATATTCAAAATACTAAATCAAACGCCTCTTATTAAAATTTCAAAAAATCTCTTTGGAATGATGTTCTAGTCTCTTTAAAGAGCGGCATGTCCGTCTGATGTGAAGACATTTTATGGAGAATAAAACACGCCTCATTGACTGCAAAATCATCAAGAAGGGAAAGGAGGGGAATATATTTTAATAAGAGAGCTCGTCCATCAATTTCCGCTCGGTGAATATCTCTTAGAAATATTATTATATCTTTATTACTGCCTTCAGATTCTTTTATTGTTCACTGGGACTTCGGGGCTTCTGTTGTAGACTCTTACACTTCTTTTTATTGTCCCACAAGACTTCAGGGCTTCCTTGAGAGACACTTCTTTGTCAGGTGTCCATCTTGGAAAGGATTTCAGGGATTGCTTTGATAGAAGTATGGAATTATTCCACTTTACACTTAGAGACATACGATAAGACATTGGCCTATAAATCTTAAGAACATTAGGATGTAAAACTCCATTTAAATTCATTTTCTTAACTGAAAATAATGACTAATTAGAGTGAGGTGAGAATAGTATTCTCAAAGACGTGTAATATTTTATCATCTTTATAACTTTCAGGACTTACAAAACTTTTTATAACAAAATAAGTTATTAAACATTTCTTAATAAAAGGTATCAAAGCTCATATTAAATCCGGGTCTAATGACGTCACTAATCCCGTAAATGTCGGATAATACACCTTACCTTGTCGTAAAAGTAAAAGTCCGAGAAAGACACAGTAAGATAATTTAAGATAATCCATGGTAACAATAAAGATACTAGTAAAAACACATGGTATAATAGTGGAACTACTACCAACAACTGTACCGTGGAATATCTCTATTACAACTGTAGCAGTCTTATTGATTCTATAGAACGGTTCCTGGCAGTTCCGTACAGCGCATGGTAAACCCTAGTAGTATGGTAGAATGGTCCAGCGAACTCTTCACGATTTCGTTAAACTTTGAGAAGTTTTTTTAAAGTGTCTTGCATATCTGGAATGTCTTTAAAACAGTTCCTGTCAGTCGGGGTCTCCTTAACTACAGCCTTTGCACTCAACCTTTGTCAAAATTCCCCTTCTTGCACACTAGCCTTGACCGTCTTCATCAGCCCAATCAGGGTCAGAAAAGAAGGGCATGAAAATAAAAGGGAAGATTTATTTGATTTCAAAACAATGCGTAGGGTTATTAGCATTGATTACTATACATAATGATCACCAGACACTAAACATAGAACAGATGGTACAACTGTACTGCAAACATCATGGAATATCAAACAGCAATCAAACCATCATTATGATGAATAAGCCATAAGATACAGATCAGACCTTGACATAATCGGCTACCTTCATAATTAGGATTGGTCAATAAAATGATGATGATGAACACGAAACGAAATAAAATATAGATAGTTATCGTTAATACTGAATAATTAGTGTGTAAATAGACCAATAATTTCTGCGATCTTGATCAATTTTTTATAATCACAACATCTGTGTTGCATTCTGTCATTTTCTAGTACCCTTGAGACGTCTAAAGCCTAGGAGCCTTCAATAGTATTATTTACGCCACACCCTCACTCCCAAGTTCCTCACCCCAAACCCCATCACGCCCGCAGGAGATATATACCAGTAAGACAGTGGGACTCAAACCATCAATATGTCAACTAGTGATGGCTGGGTGTACCAGAGGCTCCCATAGAGGCCCTTCCGCCACAAGAATCTGTTCTAATTTCAGACCACGCGAACAGGTCTGTGGCTTGTCCAAGGTGTCTAGGACCTGAAGGCAGAGCAGAGGGGGTTACCTATTTATCTCGACACGTCAATCAAGATGTGCATTACCACACTTCCGATAGCAGTGTGGTGATCTGAGATATAGCTACGAGCCTGCAATCCACTGCTTCCTAAACTATTGGCAACGCTGATTCCTGGCTTTGAAAATATCCCCAATGGCCTAATATTACTATCAACAGTTGGAGATGTACAAATTAACATCGACATCATACGTTCATTCTAACATTAGATCATATCGTATACATTGCCTCACAAAGGGCAATATTTATGGACAACTTTTCTGTCAAAATTAATCCCAGTACGATTTATGGAAAGCAATCTTGATAAAAATTGGTTCATTAGCAGGGCAAAACGATCTCGTTATACGGAAGATCATTTAGGTCTTTTAGATCGTATCTTTAGCGTTTCTAAGAGAAAGGTCGCTGTTTATAGGCCAATAATCTGAACCATAGTTGATTTATAGCCAATTTATGCTGATATTTTTCTACGATTTGTATTTTAGATTCGACATTGGAAGTTGACCGTAGATTTGGGAGATGAATCTATGGGAATGGACAAAAAATAAGTACGACCATTAATGACATGGCGGTAAAGGTCCGGAGTATACCTAACCAATCTTCTAACCAATCTTTTATCAAAGTAAGTAATCGAATACACCAAAAGCTGCTTGTGGGCGTATGTTTTTTGCCTGGTAATCGGAGATGTAACCAGGGGTTGGGTTGATTTGCGGACGACGAAATACAATTAAACTGCCTGAAATAGTGGAAACGTGGAACTTCTTGCCTTATTGAACATTTATGCTTAATGCTTAGATTCGATCAAAAAGTCTTTTATCATAAGAGACTGGAAGCAATTTGAGACTGGTATACGAGACTACAATCGTCTATTGTGTCCTGAAGAAAGATATCCTAATTATTCAATAGAACTCTGGTACTAGACAATATTATGAGTTCTTTAGCTCCCTAGAGCAAAATACCATATACGACATTCAGAAAATTCCTTTTTATTCGTCTCAATCCGTCATGTATGTCAAAAAATTGTCAGATCTCGAATATCCAGTCGTATTCTATTATGAAACGTGATTTACTAATAATCATTAATACGTGATGATCGAGTCTAATAACATCGGCTATTGTTACCAATGATATTGCGTGAAATGGCGTCCCGGCACGTTATTTGCTCGTTAGAAAAAGAACTAATCCAGTGAATTATTGGGTTGGTTAAAATACTTGATCGGCTTTCTCGTAAAAATAACGTCTTCATTAGCCCAATCAGGCACAGAAAAATAGGGTGTAAAACTCCAATACATTAGCAATCTCGTCGCAGAAAAATAGGCATAGACCTCCATTTTATAAGGCCATTCAGTCACGCATTCCATTCAGAGAGTCCACATACTTTATTACATCAACGTATATGGTATGCAGTTACAATTGTCCGCTATGAAATATAAAAAGACAACAGTAACCTGTGTGTACTATAATCAATTTTCCAGCAAACCAACAGAAGTCTTTGGAGATTTGAACAGCATTGTCCAAATATCAGAGGAATAAAATCATGCAATCTTATCGACTGTTAGGTTACTTTAATCAAAGAACTGATCATGCTACTTAAAGAAACCCTCCCCGATACGTTTGACCACTGATGAAATTGGTCTTTGAGATTTGGCGATGTTCTCTAGAAGGTGGTGCTAGATGTCGTTAGAACCAATCACGGCATATATGCAGGCTATATGACGGCACTTTTTTTTTAGACATACATTTAAGAGATGCTAAAGTAACATAAATAGATTGCACACATTTTAAACTACAAATGCGAAATCTCTTCTTAGCAAAGGACTTTAAAAGGCTGAAGGTGACGCGGGCTCATAACGTTATAACATCATAGCACCTAATCTGGAGTGCCGCCATCTTGGAAGACCCAGAAAGCAGGGTTGCCGTAAGACAAGTATATGGGTTTTCACCTTTAATCACTTGTAAGATAATATTGGAATCATTTCTCTAGCAAATCTAAATATTATTACTGACGTTGTGAAGGATTTCATAGCGATTCTCAAGTGTTTGTGTCAACACATAGAACAAAACGCTTCCGTTATCTCCGGCGACTTCAGCAGGTTGTTAAAACTCTGAACAAGTTTTCTTTACCCTTTATCCGAGTGCACGAGTGGTATCATTTTGATAGATGTCGGTTGGCTAGAGTAATGCAATATTAATAAGAGAAGAATAAGTTTTCTTCATGAAGTAAATAGGCTAGATGTTCCAGAGTTTGACACTGTTCTGAAAGAGAACTGGAATAATCTAATTTTCTAGTCCCTAACCCTTTTCAGTAAAACACCAGCGATATCTAGGTTATTCATATAAAAAATGTCTATAAGCGGAAGAAAGTGAAGCTGTTTTCAATGGTTTTTAGTAAAATACGTGTAGGGCCTGTAATTTCACGTCTGGAATTTCAATAAAACAGAATTTAAGTGATTATGTTTGCAGACGACCGGAAGAGACCTATATACAAGTGGATTCCTTTTATTAGAGGTAGAAATACTTTCTTAAAGTTGGCGCGAAAATGAAAGAGGAAGTCACGAATTCATAGCCGTCAGTGCGCGAAAAAAAAACATTACTTTGAAGACGAACGTCATTGCGTATAAAACCACAGACGTCATTGCGTATAAAACCACAGACGTCATTGCGTAGAACACCACAGACTTCATTGCGTATAACACCACAGACTTCATTGCGTATAAAACCACAGAAATTATTGCGTATAAAACCACAGACGTCATTGCGTATAAAACCACAGACGTCATTGCATTCACTTACGTCAAAAAACTGAACCAGATTACGAATTCGTATCGAAGATACCACATGGGTCGACTTTAAATATCATATTGGTTAAGGGTTAGGTTTAATTTTGTATTTTATCGGGCTTGAACTCATCAGCAGAGAGTGGAAGGATGCATTCGAATCGTTACATGTGCCATTATCAATGTCAGATAACATCATTCAACATAACTGGTATTCCCAAGGCGTATTTATCGATACGCACCACACTTGATATCAACATACTAGCAATTAAAAGTATTTTGATGAGAATAAGGCGATAAAAACGACCCCATGGTGATTAGAGAAGTAATTGGTCAGAGTGAACATTCCCTGGTGTAATCAGTTTTAATAACTATCTATTCTTCCTCATGTGATGGTTATTATCAATGTTCTATGCTGTTAAGGAACATGCCTACATAATGCAATGCTGATATACGCTCAGTTATCAGAAATCGTTTTCTCTTGCTTTGTTTATTAAGTGTAAACGTCTGTGTTATTGTTACCTTAATGTTTAAATAGGTGTTTGCCCAAACACTATCCTTCTTTTGCCAGCTGACAAGGGCAAGCACTCGTACAATTTGGCTAGCTTTTAAGCTTTTAGTCACGTAAATTGTGATCAAAGTTTCGCATAAGTGATACAGTAGTTGTACAGGATATGATACTGCCGTGGTTTTGAATATATCCCAAGGTTATAATATAAATCTGTTTTAAATCCAGTAGAAGTTTAGAATAGAAAGTTGTGTCGTGACAACAAGGTGGAATGTTTGAAGTCGAGTATATGGTGACAATTACTGGATTACTGTTAATAAAAACTTCTACGCGTAATTTGTGCTTCTCTGACAATTACTCTTACTGCTGTTATAATATGACACGAAAATCACTTGAATTTATATAGAGATATAAGTCGTACTCTTCTTGGCTAATGAGGACGAGCACCGCCTTGCAGTAAAATGAGTCAATTATTGACAGGAAATCGGCATACGCACTCTCCTTTTTAATTACCAACTGTATATGCCTTTAAGACAATATTGCAGTAAAATGGGGGCTGCAGGACCTACACCTCTACGATTACCTAACATCGGAGGTGTAGTGTGTTTTGACACAATGTCCTACTAAATCATTTAAAAGGTCTAATTTGGCCGTTGGTTTCTTCCATGATTCAAACAGGCAGTCAACTTCCAATCTTCTTTTGATGTCTAGAACCTCGTTATTAAAAAGGAAATGCAGAAAACCATGATTAATTTTTTCTGTTCGGTAGATTAGACTTCAAAATAAACCAAGAATATGCAGGACATAAAAAAATATTCCTTATTTATGTATAAAAGACTTGGAAACCGAGAGTGGTGAATTGTGAAGGAGTCAGTCCTAATGAAAATACCGACAGAAAGCAGTAATTTAAACCGATTCTTACGCTTCAAATACCATGTACAATATAGACGGCGATTGGAAATCGTATCAAGAATAAGATTTAGAACATGGTGTGACGATTAAGGAAATGAACAATGGAGTGGAAGTTGTAAAGGAACATGGTATTATTAAGCGTAAAACACCTGATGGAAATTTGACAATAATCGGCTGGTAAAAGCCAAAACTTTTGATTCTTACCAGCCCCAGCATTTGGCAAGGGCAACGTAGAAAGTAACTTGGTAGGAGTCCTCGTTGAAACGGAACCGTTTCCTGAAAAGTTTCTTGTAGAAGACTGTCGTGTTCAGTATTGAATAAGGCGGACGTTTTGACGAACACATCTTTTTTTAGTAATGCATTAAGACATTAAGACTAAACCGGAAGTATAGTACTAACATGCGCAGACATGTATTGACGTTTTAAAATTCCAGATCGTCTTCAATAGTTTTAACAAATGTTTTAAAACTTTGAAAAACACTTAAGTTGTTTCCGCAGGTCTGCAAAACTGAGGCATTCTGTGTTTAAAATAAATGAACCATGGTTTAGTTTATTTTAAACATCGTCTGTGTGTTTCTTGTCGTACATTCCTGATAGTTCTACAACTATTTTAAGTGTAAGTTTAGTTAAGTTTTACTCAGTTAGTTGCCGATTGTATTTTTGTAATTCTCCTTCTAAATAGTTTGTTTTTTAATCTAGAATATAATTTTGTTCTTCTGAAAATGTTTTACTGGCATCTTTGATTCGTATTATTTGAAAAATATATGGATTGCAAAAGAGCAAGCACGGGAATCAGGGCAAGCACAACCCCTAACTTCCACCCTCGTATTCAATGGTTAAAAAATATCCTATCCGGTCGACTAGTCCATGTTTTTAGATACCGGTATTATAAAACTAATTAACTGTTAACCGTATTCGAGTGTACCCCTTGCAAAGTTTGTTGCAAATTGGACATTGCGATTGAGTCGCAGATATTTGGCTGACGTTAATGACAGAAGGCATGTTCCGTAAACAAATTCATCCAATTAAATCCATAATATTAGTCTTACCTTCTTGTAGAAATAAAATTCCGATAATGAAAAATGAAAGTAGATTACGATCCATGTTTTATTGTAGAAAGTTTTAGAAACAATCCTAACCCAATCATGGCCAACTATACTCTGTTAGCTCACTGATATTTCTACTGTGTCTTATTGATTCTTTATTTTACTGCAAGTTACGTACAACCCATTGTTAATTCACTCTATTATTTGAATTGAAGATTTAAACCAGTTGTTCCCGACCCTTTTACAGCATTATGACCCCTTGGAGCAATAATTTAAGCCTTTAACATCCAGAAATTTGTAATAAGGTGAGGTACTCTTTCAGTCTCAACTTCATTTATGAACCACTTTTTCAACTACTGAATTTATTTGAAGTTTTACTTCTCACATTGGAATAAGCGTTAGATGTCAAGACAGCGGCATTCACATCCCCTGGGGCAATCATTTAAGCCTTTAACACCCAGAATTTTGGTGATGATGTGGAGTGCTCTTTCAGTCTCAAATTGAAATTAACTATTCTATAAAGCGATAAATAAAACGGAGTTTTACTTCTCATGATAGAATAAGAGTAAGAAGACAAATGGTAAGACAGCGGCAATAAAAGCCTTAAAATAACAACTTCTGGCTTATTTTTCGGCCTATCGAGGTGCCCCCTTCCGTCCCTCTCTTCATTAGTGTGGCCTCATAACAAACTTAATGGAAATCGTTTTGTGTAGGAACATAGGATATAAAACCTTCAGAATAAGATCACAAGACAGATAAGTTAAGTTTTCAAACGGTATCTTGTATTGGTTATCTGGAATTGTTCTAGACGAAAATTGTATCGGTTACAATCCCCTGGGCATTCGACCGATTCATGTCGAAAACTGTAATAATCTTCTTGTTATGTCAGAAAAAACAGCCGATTTGACGGATTAGCATGGGCCGAAATGATAGATTTACACGCAATAGGGACATTAGGATATTCTTTCTATAAAATAAAATAAAATTACTGTTGTTATTTTTAAATTTAAACCTCTATCAATCATTCTAGTAGTGACACATATCAAAATTATGCACGCGCATTTTCGTATATATTATATAACTTGATAATTTCTTTTATTACGTTGTTATGTATAATAAAAAAAATATATTGAAATTATCTCCCTTGAACATTTAAAATGGATAGGAATTTTACACAGTACACATTTACAAAGTTTTAGAAGATTTCATGAGATTAACTCGACTGGCTGAACCCTGTTACGGACACAAATCCTCATCAGGACATCTGGAAGAACATTGCAGACGAACAGATTTTGTATTTTATGTATGTATGAAAATTTGTACATGGAAATCAAAAAAAAAAAATTTATCTTCATTTAAAAAAACATCAGTAATTATTTTGTCACCACTGTAGACGTTTCAGTTTAAATTCAACAATTTACACATTATCTAGAATAGAAATATATAGTTCTGTATAATTATAAAATATGAATATTATAGAATTATATTAATTTTGTCTGGCTTGTATTCATATACATATACCTGTTTAATTAACTTGAGGGAATATATCATGGAGTTAAAAGACAAGAAAGCAACGATCCCTTTTTTAAAGGATAACAACTTAGGTTCTCGAGGTTCCTGAAAAATTTAGACGACTTGTTGAGTCGTTATAGTTGAGCCCCTTCAAAAATTTTTCCTAGCTGCGTGCCTGGGTCCTTGATCAAACCCTCTGGCATCTTTCACGGTTTATCCGTATCAAGTTACGCTACGTCAGCTGGAGGAGGGTTGGGGTGGGTCATGTTTAAATCAGAACACCCGATAATTTGATAATTTCTTATAGGAATCTTATAAATATCCAGGTGAAATCTGCTAAATATATCTGCAAAATTCTTTGAATTTATTTTACCTGACACGTTACTTGTTAATAGAAACTCTACAGCTGTCAGATAGATCATTAGCTCGTTATAATAGGAACATCAATTCATGCTAAGAGATTTTGATTGACAGCTCGTCTTGCTCTCGTCACGTCATGTTAATTACTATAACCTTTTTCTTCTCTTAATCTCTTTATAGTCAGTATATTTAACCCGAATCATTATAGGGCAAGGCAAAGTAGGAAAGGGCAAGTGACGCTTCTATGTAACTAATTTTGGGGGAGGGCAGGGCAAGGGATCTCACAAATATAAAGGTGCGGAAAGATTTAACATACTCATTCGTTATCTCGAGCCGCATTGATGATAGTCGGTAGCAAGTTAGATTGTCGTTAGCTCGGTCACTAGGCTCGAATTTTTCTCACTAAGAGAACTGGTTCCAGTCGACCCCTCTATACCTATTGTTAAATGATGAGATTCTATGGCTCGTATTTGTTCGAAGAAAGCGATAACGAGTTTTGGACTAACTTGACATGGCAATAAGAACTATTATGTCACTAGTATGACTGACCTCTGTTATTATCTCTAATTGTAAAGAGTTGAGGAGAAAACAGAGTATTTATTGAGGAAATATCACACGGTGTTTTGTGATTTGTATCCGGTTTGTAATTGATAAATCAATAAACCGGAGCTCGTAATTCCGTTATCTTTTATTATACAGCACCCACCTTCACAATGTCAAGCTATTACCAACTTCATCTTCACAATGTCAAGCTATTACCAACTTCATCTTCACAATGTCAAGCTATTACCAACTTCATCTTCACAATGTCAAGCTATTACCAACTTCATCTTCACAATGTCAAGCTATTACAAACTTCATCTTCTCAATGTCAAGCTATTACAAACTTCATCTTCACAATGTCAAGCTATTACAAACTTCATCTTCACAATGTCAAGCTATTACAAACTTTATCTTCACAATGTCAAGCTATTACGAGAACACAGGGAAGGTGATTATTGCAGTCGTTATTGTGTAATAGCTTGACCATTGTGAAGATGTTTAAGAGGTTATATTCCTGTAGTTTAAATGTAAAAAAAAAACAGTGATAAACTGACATTAAAGATAATTTTGTTCGTATGTTTTCCAAATATTTCCTTTTAGGAAATTGAGAGTAGTCTGGATATTTTTTTTGGCAAATTATCTCCCTTTAATCGTGGCGCTGTGAATGCGACGCGCGCATATCTATATTTGGAAGGGAGACGGGCGCCATGTTTCGAAATTTCAAATGATGAAGTATATCAAAATGTAAGTATAAAATATTGTTATTTTGCCTTTGTTAAGATATATGTTGATCAAATCTGTTCTAAACAAAGTTACTAATCTTTAAAACTCTTAACATATGAAAATTTCCATTGTTTCTTTGAAAAATTACAAGTAGTAAGTTGACAACTTGTTGAAATTAGGTCAGGCACGTGCAAATTAGGTGTATACGATATTGAAGGGTGTATATTGAGACGCGTTATAACACCAGTAATGACTGAACACTAGAGATTGAAAATACATGATTGTTATATTTTATTTCAGAGACAGTTTTCCATCCAATGGGATGAAGTCAGTTAAGGTTTGGCTGTCTTATGTATATTATTTGCTTATGTCGGTTAGTGTCTTAATTGGTTGAACCAACTCCATGCGCCCGACCTCTGAAAACATTCGGGAGAGCATATATTAAAAAACCATTCCCGGGGGAGGGGCTCAACCCACTCGAGTCTCCAGGTATTGAATATTTGGATGTCCTATGTTAGTATTTGCTGATGTAGATACTTCGTGGACAGATATACGTTTTCTTTTGAGTGTACGGCACGGACAGGAAAGCAACCAAGTACAACTATTCGGTATTCATTCATTCATCATAATTCTGTCTGCCTGTCTATCCAGTGGATGAATGAAATGAGAAGTTTGAAATGGACAGGAAGAGGGTATATTTACAATAGAAGAATTTGAGATACACCAGAGTTTTTCCATTCGATTTCCAACATATAACATTGATAAAGATAAATACTTGATACCAATCTATTTACTTTGTCTTGAAGATTTGAGTTTGTTTGAATTTTAAAATGGAGTTTCTAGGAATTGAGCTGAATTTTTCTTAGATTCTCACACTGGGTTGTTTTAGATGTAGTTGATGTTTGGCTCCTTACAGAAAGCACTGTTTATTGTGTTGTTCTTTTATTTAGATTATCAATGGCTAAAAATTAGAATTTGATATTGGCTGATGGAATTTTGTTCTTGATATTAACATCCAACTTAAATGTAACCAAATCTTTATGTTTGATCATTGATCAGTGAAGGGAAGAAATTAGATTCTGGTTGAGATTAAACCAGGCAGGTGTGTGGACTAGGTCTTAGTCTACGATATCTAAGACAGTCTATAAGGATCATATAATAATAAATAATACAGCCCAAAGAGGTATAGGAGCTAAGTCAACAAGCTCCGGGTCTTGGTAACTAGAGATGGTCAATATGACCTCCTGGCCTTGATCATTGAAGTCAGCAACATCATCTATTACTGGTTAGCAATTGGTTCCACTACCTAGGACGTGGTCCTGAAAGCTGTACACCTCCCTTTAGGTTCTCCTACCTTGGACACAGTCCTGAAAGTTGAGCTGCTTCAAATCCCAGTTGACTGCATTGAATATCCCTCTTTAGACGTGTCTGAAAATCAAAATTATACTCACCATGTTGTTTTTAGGAAGATCTCGTCTTGAATAGACTTGAATATATAACATGGATTATATCTTGAATATCTTCCCTTCTCACAGAATTGGTTACACTTTAAAAAAATCAATCTTTGGGTAATTTCTGGTTTGTTTTGTCAACCTGAACAGCTGTTTGATACACTAGACAGAAGATAATACAATGTCTTTTTGCTTTCTGAAATTTTAGATAAGTCACTACACTTGATCATCTGGTGTTTACATGTTTGTTTCTGAAAGAAATCCTGTCTCAGTTACAGAAACTCTCATTTTAGAATCCAAATTAACTCATTTCTACAAGACAAAGTAAATATATTGGTATCAAGGATTTATCTTTATCATTGTTGTATGAAGGAACATCTAAGGACTGATCCTGGTCTGTCACAATTTCTTCTGGTGTAAAGGTACTCCCTTCCTTTCTTATTTTTAACTTCTTACTTCATTCATTCATGGATAGATAGACAGAAGGAAGAGATCAATCTGGGATCACCCATGTGTATTTAAGTGTACTGGAATAAGGCCCACCTGCTGCTTTACATTCAAAGATAATTGCATATTACGAAATGTATCACTTGCATGATAGCAAACCATTTTTACTTCCAAACGACATCGCTAAACATTTTCATGACCCTTGATCGTTGTCATTAATTAATTGTTTGTTTGTGTATAAGGGGCAGAACGGAAGACAGGTCTAATGGTGGATACTCGGGATCTGATCTTGATGTATGGCCTAATGTTTTTTTTAACTCCTTTGTAATAAAGATGTTATTATATTCTCTGGGTACCTCAGAGAGTCTGCATTTTTTTTATCCTCGGCTTCACTAGCCCACACGGTGCAGAAAAGTAAGACGTACGTATAACTCCATTCATTTCATTTCATTTTGCATCGATCCTGTTAGACGCCATTTTGCTATGAAAGCCGTGAATTACAGGAATCATGTGTTGTATCAAAAGACACCAAGATGTCAGGGAAATGTGTAATAATATTTTGATAAATCGGGTTGTGTTTTTATTATAAACTTCTTTCCCCTGATAAAACAACACACCGTGTTGCCACTCGCCATTATTTGGTGCATTTGAATTAGTCATACGTTGTTGTCGTGCAAACTATCTGGTCCAAATCTTAATACGTGTTTTGATTTAGGCAGTAGGTTATGGTCCTTGTATGCCACCAAAAAATATGTTCCTATGTTCAAACCTAAATTTATTCCAATGACAAATATGCATGGCGGTTGTCTTCGGCTGTAAAAAGACGTATGTTCTGCAATTTGGGCCTAGCAGGAAGCTGCCATTTGTTTTAAAACCACTACTCAAAATGTCCTTAGTGGTCAGAATAAGAATGCTAGGTCCAGAAAACCCAAAACTGGACATTAGAAAACATTATAAAAAATCAGAATTATTTGTTGTCTGAATTTAATAGGAGTTGTGCATGAGTTACCTCCCATATATTAGGAAATCTCATTTGTCATGAGATTCAAAATGCCGGTAGAAATTACAGGTAAACATCACACCCTGGTCTTTTTATTGCATGTTGTGTTGAAAATAAGTCGATAGTCTGTTAGCTTTTTAATCGGCGCCTGACAAATGCTCGGAAATCGTTTTGCAAGATCTTTTAAAGTTCAAATAAAGCGACATTGAAAGGGCGTGTAGCGTGCGTTTTTTGATTTTATCGTTGTGGTCTGTAGCTAAGGTTTCTGTTTTAAATGGATTTATGTCCCTTGCACCGTAAAATTGGGTGAACGTATTTGTGCCCTTTCAACCCTCTAATACTCTGTGAAAATAAATATCTGAAGGGCTGGGCTGTATAAATAATTTGTCCAACTTTCGTTTAAATCTTATTAGAATGAAACTACTAACCCTACTTTATTGGGAGAGGGGGTGGGGGGAGTTTCCCCAGATACAAGGCTCTCCGTTTGTAACAGCCACTGTGCCCATTTCCCCCAATTCCAATGATGAATTGCAATGACTCCCAGCCCTAATATCAGATCCCAATTTGCCAATAATGCCCTGTCTAATGAAGGCTATTTTGTCTTCTTATTTCAGAAATGAATGATCCTATGACAGTAGTAGTACTATTATGCAGAATCTCAAATGGATTTGGTTGAAGTTGATTATTTTTGGTATGTTTACTTAATCATATTCAATTTATGGCGTCATACAGCAACACTTGTATCTTTTGATACGAGTCCAAGTTTACATGATAAAATGATAGCAAGTCAATACAGTGATACTAAGATACTTAAAATCAACATACACGACTTAAAAAATGTCCACTGGTCAAATATTGATAGAGGACAAAATCTATTATAATCGAAATGGTCAAACATAAAATGACCAAACACTAGCCAAATAATTTCCTGTTTTCTGTGCTTCAGACAATAAAAACATTTCATTTGCACTTGTTGTTTTGTCTTGAAAATAAACAACAATCGAGACTGAGTGGTCATGCTGGAATATACTTCTGA
Organism: Lottia gigantea; assembly: GCF_000327385.1. Taxonomy (NCBI): domain Eukaryota; kingdom Metazoa; phylum Mollusca; class Gastropoda; family Lottiidae; genus Lottia; species Lottia gigantea. The sequence goes on from NW_008710284.1 coordinate 765,853, forward strand.
TGTTTCTTCATTTTATTGTGGGTCTTTAAAGAGATTGGTTTTCTAATCTTTTTTTGTGTATCGAGGACACTGATAGCTTCTATTTACACCATTCCAATTTTCCATCGGACGTCTGTAGTTCTTGAAATTCCACTGTGTTTTTTAAGACGTCAAAATTGCTAAGCTTTAGTGATAGTGACGTAATATAACTCTTACTTTTAGTGGAATAGCAGGAACCACAGACATCTGATTGAAAATTAGAATGGTGCAATTTGATGCTATCAATGTCCCTATACACAAAAAGATTAGAAAAACCTCTTTTACAATCTCTTTAAATATCTCTGGAATAATTTTGGGATAGGTTTGTCAGTCTGTAAGAAAATTAGAAAGCTTGTTGTGGATAAAGCCAGAATATTAAAATATTAGAGACTGGTTCTGTGGAGATTGTGACTCTATATTTCCTATTTCTAATCCGAACAATCTTTGTGTATTTTTCTCAGCTTTCTCAACACATTACCATTCTGATTTATATTGACATAGATAAATATCTTTGATATTTTACCTTTCATATAGATTTTTTACTGGCCTTGGACATCTCCTTTTTGGCATCTTGCACGTTTTTGACATTTCTGACCGGTCAAAAGATGGACTGTCATGTTTAGATTATAGATTTTAACATTTTTGTTTCTCGATAATTTGTAGTTTAAAAAATAGTCACCATCAAATAGGTCGTGCTCACAAAATCTTTAGTTTTATATCCAGGATTGATGAGTTTTTGTTTTGAAATCTTAAATATGCCCAATAAAAAAACTGTGCTCTTATGTTGCCATTGGAAACATTTATTTTTTTTATATGTTTATAGCTCTTAGAAGACTTAAAAAAGCACAGTATATAACTCTGTATCTTTTTAACGTCTGTTTTAGTCCCATCAAGACAGCTCGGCACTTCTTTCCAAGGCCAAAAAACTCTCAAAATCAATAATAGACCAACTGAAATGACCATGGTCTTGGTTTTTTTAACATTGCGTTTAAATATTAAACACAGGACATAAGATTTATTTGTTTATTGACAGAGATGCAATGGTTTCCCGACTTTTTACTGTGTATTCTTTACTTCTGTTTAAATACCTCTCAAACGATTCGTTTGTTTTTGGATGTGTGGACGTTTTATTGTATATGTTCAATCTGACCATAGAAAGATTATTGTTTTTTGTTGGCCTTGGTTAAAAAGAACAGTGGGTTTGTTGGGTGGAAGATGACGAGTTAAAGCGTTGTATGATAATGGTAGAGTTTGGACCTTGTTTAGTATTCAATATTCCAATATCCATTAAAACAAAGACAAAGTGTCAGTTTTTCTTCAGTTTTTCTGGACAAAGAATGATAATGAATGGTTATTTATGCTAGAGAACTTAGCACTAGAAGTCAGATTGTAGTTTTAAAAACTAAGATAGAAATATGATACAGTATTCCAACTGTCTGTACTATCAGTAAATAATAGGGCTTGTGAATTGGTTTGTTGAGTGCTTGACATGATATGAATCTCAAAAATGAAAAGGACCATATTTAGGGTGTCTAGGACACAGTATGGTACAGAACAGGATAAGAGTTTCATATCTTATATCATATATAGATATAAAAATCATTTCTTTAGTTTAGTCTGTGCTTAAGAAATAAATTACAGAACAGTAAAAGTACGTTTTATTTCTTTATTTAAGTCAATAAAACACAGAAAGTAGGATGTAAAACTCCATTCTTTTCATTTTATTTGGTTTGTTAAAACAATGATCACATGATAGAAGTTTTGTCTAGTTTTTGTAAATCAAATCAGTGTTTTTCCACCGTGGTATTAACACAACAAAATTCTACATCATAGTCATTTTCTGGCTAAATTTAATCCAAGAGCTTGACCATTAGTTTCAGATTAGAGGAATCCGCAATAAAAAAAATCAATCTAGAAAAGGTCAGTTGACCATACCAAATGGCCTTTATATATATCTTTCTCTTTACTAATGCCTGTGGGGAATTCAACTCAAAATACCAAGTTTTTCTTGTGGAAAAGTGGACTTTGATAGCTTTTTGATGAGTCTAGTGATTTGAGTTGGTGATCAGGTTAAATGAGAATACAGGCATGGGTATCCTGAGGTATTTTGGGGGTAGGGGAAGGGAATTTTGTAACATTTTTTTTGTAAACTTTTTTTTGTGGATCAAGCAAAATTTTCCCTTCTTTTGGTTTAGTTAGTACCCTGAGATATTTGGCAGTGGAGGAGGGAAATTCTGTAATATTTTTTAGAAACAAATGTCTGATGAAAATTTATTTTGGTTCTAATGAACTGAAGTATTGAGTTGATTAAAGTGATATCGGTGACAAGAATCCATCAAGAAATTGTTTATTTTTGATAATGAGAGACTGTGTGAGAGGTTTTGGTCAGTTTTTATTCAGCCTGGTCAACCAAAATAACCAAATATTGATTTTTTATTATCCAGTCATCATAAAAACATCAGACACTATATGATATTACAGGTCAAAGTTCACCTTTTCGAGACTGACCATCGGGGTAATGTTTCATTTAGTTTTAGGCCAAAATACTCTAGAATGAAATTTGCGATTATAGACTTTGTCACACTGGCCATAGTTTGGGATTTTAACAATTCTAGTAACCAAAAATCTCATCCAAGAAATGACAAAATCAAGGGCAATAACTGTACAGTAGTGGACTACTCAAACGAGAATTACCATCAGGTGTTTCGATAAGGATTGTAAATTCTTTGGCATGGTTTACATCTGCATTTGCTTTATTAATTTTTACTGCCAAAAACAAAAGCAAGGTTTCTTAAAAGGGCCATAAAATTTGTTGCCAGGGTAACAGGAGTCCTTGTTTGATTTGTTACCCCCATGGGTCTGGGCGAAGGCTTCACTAATATTTTTGTGTGTATTTATTTCTTAAAAAGCTGTAATTTAAGCTGATTTTAGTGAACAATTAGACGTGTAAATCACTTGAAGTCTCAAGTCATTGTAACCATATATTTTGTGTTTTTGTGGCTGGAAGGTTGGTATTATAGAGACTAGACATGCTCCAGCCATCAGGCCTAATTAACTTGCTTTTCATGCTTTTACTGTATAACTTTCTTTAATTCAAACTCTCTTACTGACAAAATAACTTATACAATTAAATTTTTCTCTCTTTACGGCAATTTGAAGAAACTCTATCACTTAAAAAGTCCTTGTTTTTCTGTCTACGGTTAACCGACATCTGTCAAATTTATCAGTGAACCCATACATGTTTGACATGCGTCTCAATTATTGAGAAAAATATGGAAACCATGGAAATACTCGGCAGGATGGAGATTAATCAGGATATTATAATAGACTAAGTATGAGAACTAAACAGTTTTACTACAGGGTCTTTCATTCTCAATTTTAGGGGACTTAACATGCACTGCATTCCCTCTTTTTTCATTATTATATTTGTCATAATGCACATGCATAATAGTATTGTGACCTCTGAACTTTCTTATAACTTCTAAGGTAATGTTGAATCTAGCAGAACTTTAAAATCTGTCTTAACGTTCACCAAAAAAAAGTAAATCATGCTGGATGAATGGTTGATAGTTAAGGTACCCTAACTGTGGTCTTCTGAATGTACTATTAATACAATTAGCGTTTATATGTAGATCTTAAAACATGTCTTGTCTTACTAGGGATTCTACAATAGACTGTCTGTCTCTACTGTCATTTTAAACATCCTAACTTCCCAGTAAATATGGCTTCACATGACAAAAGAAAAACAATATTATATTTTAAGAAGCCTTGTAAGATGAATAAAATGTAGAGCTGTTCAGAATTTGATGGTTGTGTCTGTTATTTATCTTAGAAAATACAGTGAAATGATCATTAAAAACATGTAAGCTATAAAAACATGACACATGGAGCTATTACCAACTTTCTTGTATCAGGGAAGTTTGTGAGTGAGGCTGTTTGAGTGGATTGTACAGTAGCGAAACACAGCCAATCAGAAGCCTTGACAGAAAGTCTGTGAACACATAGTACGAACTTTATACTAGCTTGATATGGTGAAGATATTCATAAGCCCACTGTTTGACCAAGTTCTAAGTAGCATCAAGTTATTTAGGGGTAACGAAATGCACCACACTTTTTCCTCTTCCAATTTTAACAAAAAAATTTGGGTCTTGGATATTACCGATTGCTGCAATATCTTACATAAAAGTAATTCTATGTTGGCGTCTTTTCTATTGGCTAGCAACCTAAATGCTGGAAAGAAATTAAGCAGCGAAATGAAATTAGGCAGTCGACAGCAAAGTTTATTTTGTGTTGCTGTGTTGGTGTGTGTTCTGTTGGCTAGTATCCTTAATGATGAAATGAAATTAGGCGGTAGACAACAAAGTTTATTTGGTCTGGACATGAATTTAATATAGTCAGTAAAAATCAGAGTTTATTTTGTAAGAAAACTGACAGAGAGAGAAAAAACATGGCCAGCAGCAAATTCTGAAAATAATTCTTGCCGTATATGAGATGATGTCTAGACGTAATTCATGTCCAGAATCATTAGAGTAATGAAGACTTTTTTTATTGACAAATAGATGGTCTGACATGGATTTCGGCCAATTTCTCTTCTCCAGCTGACCTCCAAAACTCTCAAGGTTAAAGGTACCAGAAGGTCTAGACCCGATTTCATGGGCTTATCTCCAAAACTTCATTTAAAACGATTGTGAAAAGGTTTTTCTAAACTTTTTATGTGTATCAGGGACGCTGATATCATCAATTTGCATTGTTGATGTAGTTTGAATTGATAAGATCTGGAGACATCAGTTTGTTTAGAGGTACAACCAACCCATGTTTTTGTGGAGGTCATAATGTTAAAAAACAGTAGGAAATAAGTCAGACCTGAACTAAACCTATTGTATTGTTACATTGTTATATAGAGTTATAAGAAAACTTGACTGGTGTTTACGAATTTCAAAAGTTAAAGATGATGTACCAGATAGATTTTTTACCTTAACAACTTGTTACCTTTCAACCAACTTAACCTCTACACAAAATTTGAATATTACTTTAACCCTGTGCCAGTTCCTTTTTGATAGTAACATGTTAGAATATTATATTACTCGATTAACCTGTAAGGGTTAACAAAGTAATTAACAAGGGTTAATGCTAATGATCTTGAAATACTTATCTTTCAGTTGTTAATAGGGACAACATCTTTAACAATTAAAAAAGAAAATACTTCAGTTATAAGTTTTTAAATGATAAAGTAACAATCATTGTTAGAGCACCTGACTAGTCTGGGTTGCACAATGTGTTTTTTGTTTCCTAAAATTCCCCTGGGTATAGAAATCTTCTCCAGTCAGCTATTTTGTCTCAATGATGTTTTTAGGTTGTGAATGGCCTGCCATTTTGTTTCCTGATTGAAATTGTACTGCTGAAGAAATGAGGCCAGGAGCCCAATCTTTTTAACAAATCGTGTTGCAATAACGTAGGCACAATGTAGACTTGAGGGGAGAGAGGTGGGCCTAAATACGCTACTGTAGACTTGATAAACTAGTCTAATAATGCTCCTCGAAATACGCAGTCTGCCGTTTTACTCGTATCACATAATCCCAGCACTCAAGAGAGAAGAAATTTCAAGTTTTCCCTCTTGAACATGCTAATGTGTCTATCCTCCATTTTTGAACGAAGTTTTTTTGAAAATTTGGCATTTTATATCACAAAATCATGTCTGATTGCCTACAGAAAATACTTTTTCTGCCAAAATTGAGTTTATTTTACATAATCATTACATTAAAAATGAATTAATATTTTTTAAAATTTCAAAATCTGGAGTCATTAAGAGACAATCATGGTGATTTTTTTATAATAAATACTTTTTTAAAAAGTGTTACATAATGGATCTTATTAGTTTATAAAAACTTTGACTTTACAAATAATAACTGCCATATAATCACCGTGTCCTAGGCCAGTGCTTTCATGGAGACTTGAGCAGGGCAGTCTGGGAAGATACTTGTCTTGACAAGACAACGTCAAAATTTCAAAGCATCAGCCTTAAAAGAATTTATTGAAATTGGCCTAAGATAGTTGGGTAAACAAAAATATATATCAGAAGCTAACCACCAGACTAACAAATCAAACTAAGATTGGATGTAAGAAAAAAAGCCGATGGTGTGGAGTACGGCCACTGTCCAGTATTATTTCTCAAGTGATATCATCATACATCCTTAAACAAGCAAGTCCGTTAAGTGCTCTAGGCTTAAACCATATTAATTATTACTTTCATTTTCTTTTTGGTAACCATGAATAATTTTTATTACCATGGTAACCAATTGTAGAGTGACCGCTAGCATCGTTGTCGATGATTTTGAACGGACTAAGGACTATCAGTGTTGGTCAATTTGACCACTATCAATCAACGAGAATTGGATTTTATGTGTACACATTAATATTGATTTTTTTCTCTTGCCGATGATATTTTTTTAATGTCATCTCTTTTGAAATTTCCTTCTACCATCATGGATTAAAACTTCACTAAGGTCTGTATGTCTTATATATTTAGGGGAGAGCGGGGGGTGGGGCGTTGAAGGCAATGGGGGAGTGGGTAAGGAACTTAGATTTTTCCACTTGCCGATGATATTTTTTTATTTTAATGTCATCTCTTTCAAACTTTTTTCTACCATCATGGATTAAAACTTCACTAAGGTCTGTATGTCTTATATCTTTAGGGGGTTAGGGTTTAGACCAGGGTGGGGTGGGGGAGGGGTTTTTTAGGGGGCAAAGGAATATTTTTTTAATATAATAATTTTCAAACTTTTTTATCAACGGAATGGATTTTGAAATCTTTGAGGTGTGGATGGCTTATATTTTTATGGGCTAGGTTCTAGATTAGGGTGAGGTATTGAAGGGCAGTGAAGGGGGTAGGTAAGGGAAGTAGGGACAGGCCTTCTGTCATATTATATCTTAAAAACCTTTCTTGTCTCATTGACTTGGTTTTTTTTTAAAATTAAGTATCTCCATAGTGATCTGTGTGGTTCATGTTTTTATGGGCTAGGTCTAGATAGGGGTAGGGTAGGAAAGTCTAGGGTGAAAATAAACCAAGAGTGTGGCCCCTGGTGAGGATATTTCTTTGAGATGTCAGATTATGATGAGGGCAGTTGATTTAACAATATTTGCCCTTCATGTCAGACTTTATTGATTAAAACTATGGTTTGAAATATCCCTGCCATTTCTGTAAGGGTCAGTTGAATGGTCTGAATGACATGACTACTTGATCTTAAGTGTGTTTTGGATATTGGATCTATGGCAGGATATTTGATTCTGAATGAGCCATATACTAATGATTCTCGCACATTAAACCTACTTTAAGGCCGGATTTCTTCAGATATTTCTATGTCATTATACTAGGCTTAAGCAGAATTTGAACCCATAGCGCCCAAATTACTTAGCATAGGATATTCAGAATAAGAAATAATCCATCCTGCTTGATGTTTTTGGGCCACTTGATTATGTCTGTAACAGATGGCAAATTATTTGTAAGAGTTGTTCATCTAGATTCATAAGTTAGTTGTAGTCTGACTGATCTAGTTGATTATGATAAATAGAGTTGTTTCCCCTGTATTGTATATATAGTAATTAATAATTTTAATTATAAAAAGCCATTATGTAAATAATTCTGTCTATTTTGAAAAGGTTGATGTAATTTTCAAGCCTAAAAAAACTGAAATGATACGTCGAGGCCTGTGCACTTTTTCCTAAGGATTTTTATTACACACCTCCACGTCCGTCTGCACTTGGATTGCCCATAGATCATCAGGGGCCCTGAACAATTTGGCATTTAATAGGCACATCATTATTGCTCCGAATGGAAGCCTCAAGACAGTCATTTTCAACCTGTTATTGTATGTTAATTAAATAACTTGAAAACGATATCCCCAGGTATCAAACGTGAAACTAGAGTTGGATACCAGGAACGATTTTGGGTAGTATGGAGTACAAAATGCAGTAAATTATTCTACGAGTACTCCTAGACAATGTTAACCGAGGCTGTGTATAGTGTAGTCATCATATGAGATGTTGTATATATTGTAGTTGGATAGTTTTTTTATCATAGCCTGAGAAACATCAAATGTCCCCAAAGAAAAGTGCAAATGTCCTGCCTTTGGTGATATGTCTCCTTGGTTGAAAACCTACATATAAGAAATCTTTTTCTGATAAAAAAAAAAGAGACAAAAGCACAGACAAAGATATTATCATTTGTAATCAAAGATATGAGATTGAAATTTTAATGAAGTCTATTGTTACTATCGGTCAGTTTTATCAATAGAAACGGAAATTCTCTGAAAAATTAATTTTGCTGAAAGCTCTAATAGTAGAAGTATATCATAGATTATTTAGGTTTTTTGTCTGGTGTATTGTCTGGGAAAATTTAAAGGGATGCATTTTTGATGTTAAAGAGACAGTGCACATAGATTTAAGTTCTCACAATGTCAGGGACAGTGTCTGATGAGGAGGTGGGGTTGAGTTGGTGGTGAAGTGCTGAAAAATACCAACGTTTGTTACTACATCATTATCATATTTTCAGCCCATCCCACTCTTTTTTCCAACTCTCTATCTTATACCAATGTCTTTTTTCTTCTCCTGTATATTTTTATATTTTTGTATTTTTCCTACAAGCAATCAAGGTTCTAATAATTTAAATTTATTGATGACATTTGCCATTAACGATGGTCGGATAGCATGCTGGGATTCCCTGTTTTCAAAAACAAAAGCATTTGGCTCGTTGAATCACGCACATTAAATCTTATTGACGTGCATCAAATATGCCATTTTAGACTCTATAATTGACCACTGGCAATGGTTGCCTAGCAACAGAAAATGGCTGAAATGACCAGTGGGCAGTGTGTAATTAAAAACGCGAGTATTTTTGGATGGAATGCAGGTCTGGAAGATTGATTGATGTCAGTTTATTTCCTTCGAGAGTTATGTAACTTCTTTTGACCCCTCCGTGCTTATTGGCTGTTTCATCAATTACCCCACTCCCTGGTATCAATAATGACACTTTGATTGCGTTTAATTGTCTTTGTTAATATTAGATTTTCATTTCATCGGTTGAATTCTACCTCTTATTTTTTTAATCTTGGAAGCAACCTTCAAAGAATTCTTAGAAATTACGTCAGTATGGACAACAGTTTTTAAATTACCCTTCTTGTTTTTTTTTTTAAAAGAACATACTTCAGTTTTTATGGAAAATGCGTAACAGAAATCTGATAATAAATCTCTTGTCCTTGAAGAATTTCTAACAATGATTAGAATAAATATTCAACTTTTAATACTATAGTAATTTCAAAAACAAACTGATTAATTTGTAAAAATCAAATAATTAAACTTATCTGAAAATATTAACAAAAAAAATGAATTAAGTCCAAAGAATAGGTGGAACTATAATAAACAATTTTAATGGGACATCAGATAGACCTAGTCCCTGCATCACCCTCGACTTTCAGGTCTCACTAAGCCACCCCACTGCCACGAGTCGTTACTTCAGAAGGATGCTAGCATGATAGAGGAAAAAGATTAATTAATTCATGGGTAATTAAGGTGTTTTAATTGCCTAATACTCATTAATATTTAATTAGTAATACTCTTTGAATATATTGAATTACCCTCCCAAGGGGGATGTATTGACCAGCCAAAATTAGGGTCGTTTAATTATGTGTACGGCAGAATTAGGCAGCTTTTCTGACTCTAGACATTAAACATGTTGGTTTAAGACTGGTTTTGTGTTTGTTAACTTAGCATCCCTTTTGCAGAGTCCACATAGCTAATATTATTTATTGGTTATTGCATATTCTTAAGATTATTTACCCTGAATTAATTATTCCTTCTTAACAACTAGACAGTTTTTCCACGTACATCCTCTCCATCCAGGTATTATCTCGACCCATGCAGGGAGTAAACCCTGGACCTTCAGATTAGCATGCAAGTAAATCTTTTTGAAGGCCGTTGTCCTTTTAAAGCATGTTTCAAACCAGGTTTCTGCAGAGTAACATCAGGTGTGTATATTACAATCATCTTCTTATGATATTGAATTTATAAAAAGCCACTGGGAAGTTGGCAAGTTTTATTGTTCTTAGTGTTTGACCGGCTAATGAACTATAATCTCTTTTGATATGAAATCCTAACTTTAACATGATGATCTTAACAGCACAATTTAATAATATAACTTAAATTCCTTATAAAAATTGTATTCAATGCTTCGATACAATTCTAACTTGGATTTATATAGCGAATTTGATATTAAATATATATTAGTAAAATTGAATTTTTCAATATAATTTTTAAAGCTAGACCATTGTAGGTCTTTTGGGTTAGATTTTCCCCTTGTTTTCTTTATAAAAATCTAAACACAAAATATATTATTAAATTAATAAAACAGTCGAATGAATGATCTGTTATATCATTGTTAACATAATTCTGTACGACTTTGGCTGATATTTTCCACGTTTTGAAATGTGATTTTAATACGAGTATATTATAATATGATATTTTATAGAGAATTGATAAGTAGATATAAAATTATTTTTACCCTGGACCAATAATGTGCGTGACTCCTTAGAGACTCTCAAGAGAAATTTATAGAAAAATCTTCGGGAAGTCCAGACGTTCTTAATGACTGTATTTCAAGCAAATTAATTCTTTGGGCAATATTATCAGAAGAAAAATGTGGCTTGACCAAACCATGTCTGGCCTTTAAGACATTTTGTTTTATTGGTTGGTAGATGACGAAGTAATCTCGTATATAAGGTAAAGATTTTGTGTTGTAGGAAATTTGTCTGTTACATCCTCTAGGTTGGTTTCCTCTTCTATTCTTTCTCAGTCAGAATATATCGCAGACGTTGAGTTCGTCTTCAAGTCTGGCTAGCTTCTGTCGTCTGTTTTATACATGATTTTATTTTTGTACCATTTTATCGTTTACACCCTCTAGGTTGACTAGCTTCTGTCTTCCTTTCATATTTTGATTTTTCTTTACTTTTTTGGAATCAAACCTCACTTAAATGGCAAGTACAGGCAATTCAATGTCCTTGATTAAGATTTAAGATGTAAATCACTCATGACTGGTTAATAAAGAGCAATACAAATCAAGAATCCTGATAGAAATACTTCTGATTGGTCGACCTAATTTTTCTCCTGGTTGCCGATGGTTAGAAAACTTTCCAGAAGGATTTATTTCTCAGTTTTACAACAAACAGGGCTTCGTAATTGGATATATTTCTAAGCTTTTAAGCCAGGAGTTTATCGGAGGCCTTCAGGGTGTGTGTCAGACCGTGATGAAGAGGAATAAATAAATTTCAAATCATTGTCAAATACTCTTATATACATTTTAACCTTACATATCATTGGTTGAAATATGATTGTGAAGTTGACAAGCGCAGTTGAGAGGAGGTAGGGCGAAGGGAGGGAAGCCTAGTTGGGTATTTGAGTGAAGGCCTAGAAAACTCTATGGTCTAAGGGCCCACATCTGCTCAGTCAGTCCCTGAGACGGAGCACAGAGGGAGTGAGCGATGGAAATGTGTTCTGATTAGATAAAACACAAGATCTTAACCAATTGATGAAAAGTTACAGGACATTGGCTAAAAAAACAAGTTTTTAATCAATAAAATAAAATGTCTATGGGTTTTCTGTGTAAAATCACCAATACTCTAGAGCCTTTCTATTAGAAATTGGCCAATAACAGATAAAAAAACTGTCTTAATATCAGCTAAAACACTAGATCTTGGCCAATGAAAGTTGCTTGTTTATTTAGTTACATGACATTGGCTAAAAAACAAGTTTTCTAATCAATAAAAAGAAAACTTATTGATTTTTTGTATAAAAAGAGAAAGTGTTGAGTCCAGCCAAGTGATAATTAAACCAGTCATTCTACTAGCTCTAGACTTGGACCAATGGTTGTTAGTTTCCACCAAGTTACATGACATTGGCTAAAAAACAAGATTATTAATCAATAAAAAAGAAGATGAATTGATTTTAAGTTAGTTGAGACTGTGAGGTTAGCTCTGGTGACTGGCATGAAAACCTCCACAGTTTTAAAGTGATTGGGTTCCTAAACTTTGTATGTGTATCAGGAACACTGATATCATCAATTTGTACCACTCCATTTTTGAGTCAGATGTCTGTGGTATTTGCAATTCCACTATAAACTAAGTGTCACTATTGCGAAAGGCTCTTAGAATATATTGTCAGCTTCTTCCTAAGTATAAAAGTGCTTAATTTTCGTGGAATTCCAAGACAAAACTTGGATCAGCTGCCTGGTCAGCTCTCTGATGAAAACAAGTCAGTTTCTACCATTTCTCGTATTTTTTTTACTTAGATTCCATTGGATGTTTTGTCGTTAAAGATTATCTGCCAAGGGCGAAACACAAGTTGATAATTAACCCAAAAACAAGATGGCTTTTATCTTGATTGGCAAATGTCATTTGTCGCTGAAGAAGTTTTTTTTTAGCCAATGTCTTCTGTTAGATGTCAGGAATGACCACATCGCCCTAGGCAACATTACCAAGAAGTTTCAGGTAGCCAATAGCAACTACCCCACCCTCTTTTGTTGCGGAAATAACATATTTTTTAACCAATAACAATCTTTCTATGGGAGAAATATCTCTTGTAAGAAATAGTCACTAGGCATCAGCTGTATGGTTGGTGACACAGATCATCAGTTGATGTTACTCCAGGCATTATCAGGTAGCCAATAGCAACACGTAGCAACATCTACCAATGGTTTTGTTATTTACTGTGTTTCAGAAAAAGAACCTTTTTATTATATTACTGATCTAACCATTTCAATAGATAGTTAGAGATGTTTCTTTAAAGCCAAGCCTTGGAGATTTTTTTTAAAGGCAATCAACAATGTCAGACCTCTCTTTATTTCATATTAACTACAAGAAACGTTATTTTTATTAACCTCAGAAACTCTCTGTATTGGCTACCAGTTATTTTTTAAGACAATTAGCTCCACCTATTTAATGATTCAACATTGTTCAAGCCAGGATGTTAAAAAATCAATACCAACTCACAAGATCTTGTTTTTATCCTGTTTTCTATTGGCTTATTACAATCAATGTCCATAGTCAAAGAATATTGAAAGCTGGTGATTGTGGGAACTCTGGAACTCTGGGACTTTTTATTGGCTCCAGCACCAATCTCTTGCCAGTAGCATTTTGTGGAGGTGTAACTCACTGATTCTCAATGACGGCACCCCAGAGAAAAATTGTTTGTACCCTGATTATAGACCCACATCATTTCGAACATATTTAACAGTCTCATTTTTGAAAATATCTGTCAGTTGGTACCAAATCCATTGTATATAAAGTTTCATCAAATAAAACTTGGGTTTTTTTTGGAAAATAGAATGAGTACCTTTATGTTTAAGATTTATGAAATTCAGATACCCATGGATTTTAGGCTGACCATTTATTTCATGATGGTTTAGATTAGCTTATTGATGTAATATATTGACATGGAAAACCGAGACTATGGATTATGCTTCAAAGTGCTTTGGTATCGAGATTATTGTATGCTATATATATATATCTTTTCTGCCGCACGTGCAGACACTTGGCAGCCATCTTACCTACTGTATTAAACTTATAGTATAGAACTCGCGGTGTTCTTATTTGAATACATCACAATTGAATTCGTACAAAAAGCTTAAAACTTGAAGAAAGAATTTGTCGCAAACCTTGAGAATATAGTAAGATGATTTTAGTGTTCCAGTGATCTGATTGGTTAAAATTGATTTTAAATTCAGTTTTATGATCCAATCAGATTGCTGTATTTCTTAAAATCCTGATTTTAATTAAGTTAAATTTTGGAGAATAAGGACCCTGGAAAGACTCAATGCCTCGTCTTTAAAAAACGCCTCATATTTAACCATAAGGTATTTTATATATACACGCCAGAAAGAAATATTGTAACAACTTGAAATCAGTGCTGGTATTTTCTTTAAGTAGACAAGGCCGGAATGATGTAGACATGATAAAGGCTAGAGACAGACATCTTAGAATGAAAGTAGACCACGTTCTCAATATGGTGGACAATTCAATTAAAATGAGATTTGAAAACCGTCTGCAAAACTTAGAAAATTACGCTACATTACCATTTTTGGAAGTGATTTACGTCTGGTAGTATTAAAGAAGTCTGAATGTAAAATAATTGCTTAGATTTTGTATAGAGTCAGTCCAATATCATCTTGTGATAACTCTCTTGGGCAAAACTTTTTAATATTGATGAAAATAAAAATAATTTAAAAACTAAAACAATTTAACTGCTCACAATGTTTTACTTTGAGTGTAGGGTGTTATAGAAGATATTATTCTATAGAAGCACTGGCCGAGATCACAAAAAGAGAACATACTTCTTTTACATCAATTTGAGTAATTAAGAATAAATTGAAATGGTACTATAAATGTTATGTGCTGTGTGCTTAGAGAAATAACAACAATGTAGAATTTTATAAGAAAAACACTGGTAAATAATGATTCAATATTTACGCGTGTTAATCAGAAAATTTAAGATTTATTAAAAAATATGATAAATGGTTTATTAATTGACTTGAAAATTCATTCTCAGAAAAAAAAGTAAGAAAAAAACTGATTGTAAAGAAGCTGTTACTTAAAATCATTAGTTTTATTGATATAAATGATTAGTTATATAGACTGGAATATTGAAACATTGTAATACAATATAATACTAACTGTAAATCAATCAAACTTGGTGAATATTATATATTTTAAACACTAGTAATTACTCTAGAAAAACTTCTAATATTGACTTATTTTATAACAGGTGCTTTCAATATATTGTCTCTGATTCTTAGGTTTTTTTTCAAAGATTTTCCATGTTTCTTTATATTTTCAAACTAGCTTGAATTAAAATGGATATGTTTCAGAAAGGTAATTTAAAAGTAATTTTTTACAGTAATTGTTTTCAATAGATTCGACTTTCCTAACTAGTTGCTTTTTGATATATTTTTTAGATTTTTGAACCATGGTTGTTATTTTTAAATAGTTAGTTATAAATCTGACACCTTCCATGAAATTTTATTCTTAAGTCATTTCTTGATTCTAATAAGTGTCCATAATTGTAAGGTTTTGAGAGTTTCAATATGGTATCAGGTGTTCTTCAATAATGAGCATAGAATGTCTTGAACACAACACCAAATCACGATACTTATTTGAAAATATGATAACATTTCGTTCATCACTATCGAATGATTTGATTGGCCATTTCCCTCCAACTTCAGCTTAAAGAAAACCAATTTACATCTGATACCAAACTAGATACTTCATTAGTTTTGGAAGATGTTTTCTGAAAAACAATTGAAGTAGCGGATATTACTCTATCAACCAGTCTTTTCAGAAATAAACATCGCATTGTTGAAATGTACATTTAGTCTGAAAACTTAGTTGTCCAGCCTTTTCAGAAGAAAATATAAGATTGTCCAGTTTTAATTGGATATTTGCCTTTCCCTTCCAGTCTTTTCGTAATTAGGAATTATGTTTGTCCAGTGTAGAGACTTCACTGTCCGTAGCAGTGTTTAGGTGGAGAAACATAGTAATAAAATCTTTGGCTAAGCATTATGTTTAAGGTTTGATTGTCAAATCTTCGCTGTTGTTTTCCGGACCGCAGTAAATAAAAAGAATGGAATATCTAATGAAGTATAATGAAGGAGAACTAATAGAAACATAGAAAAGAAATTGCCGTGGTGAAACAAGTCACCATATTAAAGATAAAACTGACCAACTGTGTAGGCAAAATAATCAAATATGGAAAAACTCATTAAAAGAATTAGCCTTCGTTTTCTTGTAAACAAGTTTCAAACTGAACCATTGTTAAACGGACAAGTTAACGTCCACTTCCAGTCAACTGATATCGGACATTAAGACAAACTTTATCTTTCGGCTAGATATATAACAACTGTTTTTCTACGTTATGCTAGATTTTAGCGCTCCAACAGTTGAAAATGGAGAAGACTAGGGCCAAAAAATTAGAATTAATTTTCTTTTGTTTCAAAATATGTTATAATTAATAAACTGTTCACTAATTACTCCAGTTTATAGCAAGATTTTTTGAGAAATGTGGGAATGGAATCTCTAGTCAGACATGACTGGTAAATCAGAAACCCTTATCAATTCAATAAAATCAAATCAAAAGGCTTGAAATGGTCAGCTATCAAATATTAATATTAACGATCAAAGAATAATGGTGTTTTAAATAATCACTTTAAAATCATTTCACCTCAAAATACTTAAGGAAGGCCATTATTTCTTGGAGAGAAAATTTTATCTGAAATCATCGAGATGGAATGGTCAAGCATCGAACATCCTCATAAATTTATTATGTCCGAAGTCAATTTTATTGGTTTTTGTTCATAAAATCTGGTCAATGACGAATTCTTGAAGATAAAAATTGAAGAAAAACACATTAATATATAAGAGATGGTTAATAAACATTATAGAAATAAAATGAAATAGATAGATAATGCCATATAGTGTACAATGAGGGAAATTTTGCTAGAACAGCAACAACTGTTGAAGGATCTTACCTTGATACCAACGATGCCATGACATAAAAAATTCTCTAATAAAGAACAGAAAATTTAGAAAAATGACCACACAAACAAAATATTCAGAAACCTTAAAATAATCTCCTATTGAGTCTGTGTAACAGTCAATTATGTTATATATCTCCCTCTAAAATTCTCATGTAAGGTTTGCTTGTATATTTCAGGGGTCACGTCACCGAAAACAGTTTTTTCTGCCGAAGATTCCAAGAAAATTCCTGATGATGATTCATTGGTGGATGCTTCCTCTGAAGTTTTAAGGTAAAATAATCCCAAGATCTTAGAGATACCTCCTAGAGAACTTCCTTAAGTGGTATTTAGTAACTGGGGTATAAATAACTGGACACAGTTTTATAGATAACAATTACTTTAATATATAACTTGCTACGTTTCGAAGATAATGCTTTCATCTTCATCAAGCAATGATGCCTCTTAGATGAGGTTTTAGACTCGGTTCCTGTTATTGTTCAGAACTATTTTATTATTATTGTAAGATGCTGGCTGGCTAACCTGAAGGAAGTCCAGAGTTAATCCCAGCATGGGACAAGCTGATACCTTCACTTGACATTCAGGAAGACCACAACATATTTTCTTCATACGATCTCTTAGATCTTTTTGCTTTTGAAAAAAAAGAAAAGTAGCGAAAACAAACACTTGGTTTACACTTTGATCAAAGCTAGTTTTGGATGAATAAAAATCACTCAACAACAACCTGAATATCTTTGTCCTGATAATTCTGCCTGAACGATTCCACCAAATGTTTTCTGAATAATTAAAACCAAGTTTTCTTTGGAATATGAATAATTAATAGACAAAAAGTCTGTTGAATATAAAAGAAAAATGCTTTTCATTGTTAGTTTTAAACTGGTTGTTGAAATTCAGGCATCATGTTTCTACTTGAGTAAAGATTCTTCATTTTTGATTGAAAGTTGAAAACTGGAAAGCGTGAAAATATTAAAAGGTTTTAGAAAAAAAGTTATTTTGCTGTAGGCAGTTGATCAGTTACAGTTTTGATTTGAAAAGAAAATTGAGAACGATCTCCTGATTTTAATTTTGAAACATCAATAAGGTCTACATACTTTTAACAGTAGCTAGCAGGCTCATTTTCTGGTGCCACTTTGCAAATGGGTGTCTCAACTCTGCATCCGCTTTTGGAGAGTTGACATAGACATAGCTAGTATTCTTTATTTAGTATCATTTGATAATTTATTCTAAATTTGGTTGAATCATGGTCTTCAGGAACCTTTCTGTCAGCTTGGCAGATACTCCTGGCATTAATCCTAATTTATCAGTTCCCATGGTCACCAGACCAAGATTTATAACTCTGATCACTATTTGTTAGATGTAAGCAGATGATATCAAGGTTTCAACACTTTAAACAACCGAGCTACAGTCTGCCTACAAACCGTCATTGAAACAGTTGCTGATGTCTGGGAGGAGTAGATAACTAGCCTTTTATCCCAAAAACCTATTACAGGTCATAGGTCATGACAGGTGTTTTTGTCTGCAGGTCAAAGGGCAGATGGCGAGCTTTATGAAGTTCGGACATTAGTGTTTTGAATAAGTGTTGAACAATAGGGGAGAGTGGGGCTAACAATAGGTAGTGACAATAGGGGTGAAAGGGGATAACAGGACGATTATGTTTGATACAATGAAATCCCTTTAATACACAATACAGGGGTTGAAAGGTCTGCTAAAAAGGGTCGTTTACTATCTTACTACTTATCCACGCTGTTGTGTCACCGTGACTTTTGTGACACACACGTGCCAGCGTGTGTCATGTCTCATGCTTTGCGGCGTTCTCATTCAAAATTTAAATCATCCCCTTTTATGTCAACACATGTCATATTTTGAAAATTTTAAGGGCTAGGGGCTGAAAATTGGGAGGGAGAGGAAATGGTATATGAAAGCTTTGAGTTTTAGGGGCAGGAAATGACACTTTTGCAAAAAGAGAATTGGGAGGGGAGAGAGTTGATAGATTTGAGGAAATACCACTTCTAAATGATGAAATGAATTAGGGAGAAGGATAGGGCAGGAAATACTTCTACTATTTTGAAAAATATGAAATAGGGTAGACTGTATTAAACAATGTGTATATCTTATTCAGAGTGTGAACAGATCGGTCAATTTAATTTACAACTGTAGAGATCAATGTGTTTTGAAGCAAGACATGACTTTAATAAAATTAATAACAAATCAATTGATAGAGTTTATTATATTAATTAATATCTTTGTTAACGATGGTATATTAACAACCTTTTTAATTGTTTAATATTATGCTTCGTGAAGGGCATAATGAATTAACTCAACAGATTTTTATTCAATGAAGACCATAGCTTACAAAAAGGGAAATTCTTAGAAAAATTGTTACATAAGTCTTTTGATTTATGGCACCGTTTTTATCGTTATGGAATATTTCAGGATAAATTTCAATCAGCCTTTTTTTTTTTCAACAGTCAATTCAGCGTTGTTTTATGAGAGTTCACAGAGCTACTTGTGAACCTAAAATATTATTCATAACTTAAGCTTTGTCCACACAGCTATTTCTTTTAATTGTGAAACTAAAATATTGATGAAAACTAAGTGGTTTTTTTCTCGAAATATCTAGAAAACATCTTGCGACTTTTTCTTATGAAAAATTGACAGAAAAATATTTTATTTTCACTGGAATGGAGATAACACAATCATTTTCATAATCCAACTCATCAAATATTCATATCTTTAAGTGCTTTTCTTTTATTTTGAATATCGTGAACGAAGTCAAAAGTAATTTAGGATTAAAAAGAACAGGTTTCATTCTTTATGACAATCAATCTTGTATTTTTGATCTCTTTTCTTATGTTTTTATGGTTGTTTTTGTATAATTAATTATTGACAATAGAAATGTGTGATGTTCTCTGAAGATTTAATCTGAGTTTTGGCTCCCTGATTTGAAATTTTAAATATCTGTTTGTCGTCAATGTTTTGAAGATTTTTGAAGTGTGAGTTTTAAAAATTGTTTTTGTTTTACTTAATGCATAATAGATAATTATAAATGAGAAAAACACAAAGATTTTTGAAGATTTCCTCTGAGTTTTG
This sequence comes from Lottia gigantea, assembly GCF_000327385.1. Taxonomy (NCBI): domain Eukaryota; kingdom Metazoa; phylum Mollusca; class Gastropoda; family Lottiidae; genus Lottia; species Lottia gigantea. The sequence goes on from NW_008710284.1 coordinate 785,531, forward strand.
GCTCCTTGATTTGAAAGTTTCAATTTTTGAAATTGCAGCTTGCAAAAAGAGTATGTCCTGCAAAGTTCTCACTGCTTTGCATTGGCTTCTTCATAAGCTACATTGGAAGTAGAACGGTATGATGTTAAACTACATTTAAATAAATTACATGATTTACATCTATGTATCTACTTGATCTAACTGAATTTGATTTAAAAGGGGTGATTAAAAAACGATGCATACTAGTTGTTAAGTTATTGTTTAAACTAGATTTGGTGTTGGGCATTGTTTGCCTCGTTAAGGGTGATACAGAGTAAAATGCCGTATAAAAATGATTAAAATGGTTTGGCCTAAAGGTTAAAGGTGATGCAGAACGTGTGCCGACAATCAAAAGGTAGTTAATCATGCATCATTTAACCTGGTCATTGTCCAACAGCCATTTTATTACAGGTGATGTCTGATTTGTTAAAACTTGATACCCCCCACTGATTTTACAGTCTTTGATCTTCGTAACTAGGTAGCCATCTTGGATGAGATAATGGGCCCAAATATGATTACTTGACCCTCAAAATTTGATTCTTTTTCAAATTTGACATGAATTTAATTATTCAAAATATGATTTGGTCACTGATTTTACAGTCTTTTGATCTTCGTAACTAGGTAGCCATCTTGGATGAGATAATAGGCCCAAATATGATTAGGTGACCCTCAAAATTTGATTCTTTTACATATTTGACAAGATAATTATTAAAATAATTTGTGAGATCTGCTCTAGTGGTTTTTACAGTCTTTGGTCTTCCGTAACTAGGTAGCCATCTTGGATGAAAGAGTTGTCAAAAATATAATGAACTACGCCTAAAAATTGTTTCATCATTAATTCTCTAATTTTTCTAGGGAAATGTAATCAGAGAATCAAAACTGTGTTTGGTTTTGTTGGAAACTGCTCGATTTCCTTACCCTTAAATTTCTATTTTTTTTAAATTTACGATTTCTTGGAAAATACACATGCCTAATGCACAAATGAAACTGTATTTCGTTTCGTTTCGTGTGACGTCTGCCTGCCACGGTATGATTTATTCTTCTAAGAAAAGTAGCTGTGATTAATTTTAATGATAGTTATTCTTTTCAACAAATAAAAACTCAATTCAAACTTCACATATGTTACAAGTTGGTTTGATTTTAAGTTAAAAATACATTAGTATTGAACACATCAGAGTTTTTTTCTTGTATTAATGAGTGTTTGAAGGCTGACCAATTTTACGACTATTGATAATTTTTATCAGAGAGTAGAAAATAAATTATGACTGTTGATTCAGATTTATGTTTGATTGTTAAATTGATGATATGCGTTAAGGCTGATATACTGATTTTTAAATTTTGGTTTAAGATGATATGCGTTGAGGTTTGCTTATGGATTCAGAAATTTATGATAGGCATTGAGGCTGATTTACTGATTCGGATATTAGTTTAAGTTTTGTTTACTCATTCATTCATTCATTCATTCATTCATTCATTTACCCATTTTTTCATTTGTTCATTCATTCAAGCACTTGTTCATTCATTCATTCATTCATTCATTTATTGCGGCCACCCCTAGATTTAATCATGTCTGTTTTGATATCAAGACGGCCATCTCTCATAAAATATTGAAGAAGTATAATTAGTGATCTAAAATAGATGGTTTTCTCTCTCTCTCTCTTTTTTCCTGACCAGTGGTCAGTGGCTGAAATGACTTTTACTAAACCATTACTCTTGACATAGTACTACTGATTACAAAATGGTATTGCGTATTCTCCTATAGAAGCACAGGCCAAGGTCACAAAAAGAGAACATTATTTTTGCGTATCTTTTATAGCTTAAAGTAATGAAGGTTAAATTGAAAATGTAATAGACTTTTACTGGTGTAAAAATCCTTTTCTAATCACAGATTAATGTATAAAAACCTGCTGTTCCTGTCAAACCACTTTTCTGGCAACTGAACATCTTGATTAGCTTAATACGGTGCCGAAAAAAAGATATAAAACTCCATTTTCAATCCCAAATTGATGACTTTAACTTCACGCAATTATTTCTAAGTTATAATATTGTCTCTGATCATTTCTACAGGTCAATTTGTAAGAGAAAGATGAAAAAACTCCAGTTTATTTCATTAATATTTGACGTAATAACTTTTGAAATTTTATTAGAAGTTAAAAGGTTTAGCTATCATGTTCGTTGAAAAAAAGGAATTTGATTTGATAAAGAAATAGTAAAAGGAAACCTTTTAAAGAACAATAAACCAAATAGAAGATTTCTCCGATGGCATCTTCGGTCTAAATCATGAATCTCTATCCCTAATTCGTGACTTTTCTTTTTTCGTTTGAAAAATGCGTAAAAAGAAGAAAAATAATTTTGATTATTTATTGTTGATCGTGATTAGATATTATGTTTTAAATGTTTTTTTATTTTGTATTCTTATAAATTAATAAGCGCAAACTAAACCATTCTTTTCCACTAGTTTGTTGACAACAATGAGAATGCTGTGCTATTGTTTGAATCCGTCTATCTTAAGGTAATGTTCGTTAAATTACTGTACTTTATTATTGATTGTATAATAAACTGTTTTTTTTACCCAAAATCAAACAAATTTCTCTAGTCTTTTGTAAGTGTATTTGATAATCTTTAAGATACACACATTTCTGATCTCCATATATTATATAGGCCTGTGTGCTTCCTGTAATTGCAGGAAACTTGACCATTTTTCTGCTGGGGCATTTCTGATTTCTCCAGTAAATGCTTACTCTTTTTGAAACACCTGACAGTACTTCTCTTTGGAGGAGTCCACTACCACACAACTTTTACTCTCGTTTTTGCCATAGTTTTGACGAGATTTTGATTAACTGAATTGTCTTGCTTTTACAGATTTTTTATTTATTCATCGATGTTTTAAATTCATCTTTATTTATTCTAAATCATTCATTTATTTATTTATTTATTCATTTATTTATTCATTTATTCATTTATTCATTTATTTATTCATTTATTTATTCATTTATTCATTTATTCATTTATTTATTCATTTATTCATTTATTTATTCATTTATTTATTCCAAAATCATGAGCGAACTTTTCATCAAGAAACGATTAAATGATGATTTTTAACTCCAATCAAATTACTTAATGGTGGCTGGGGCTCCAGGGACAGGCTGGACAGTTTCAGCATGCAGTATTTGTCGGGGGAGAATATTATAATAGAGAGTAAAGTCCGAACGGTCAGTTTTAAATCACATCTTATAGACATTACTATGACTATTTAGTTAAATTAGAATTGATCTTCCAACCCCGAGAGTCGTACGTTTTATTCACCGAAGCATTTTGGATTTAGGTTATTCGAAGCGAAAGCACAACATTTTGTCTCAAGCGCCCCCTAGTGAGTAGTCGTCATTGGTCAGAGGCTTTGATAAAGTACATAGAACAATTCTCTTAATGTATTTGGTTTAACGTTGTTTTGAATAAAAGTCACAAATACGAATTCCCCTGGTTACTCCTATGATCAGTCCGGTGCCAAACTTGTCATGATTTACGCTGGTTTTTCATGATTTATGGTCTACTTCCATATCAATTAGGCAAATGATTTCGTGGAGCTTGGTGTAGGTAAAATATTAAACATGAAAACCAAGTATCATTTGCTTCAACACAATCCATCTATAAACAGCAATTTCAGATCTGTTTATTTTGCATTTTTCTATGCAAGCTTGCTATAAATTTGCTTGTCTAAATTTCAATTTTACTTTTTAAATAAATAATTTATGCTTTTTTATGCAAATTTTGAATTAATTATGGATTATTGCATAAATACATCTTGTTATTTGAATTATTGAAGTGTTGCAAATTAGAAAATATAAAACTTTGGATACATTTGTTATGTGTTACGTAATTTTGTTATGATTTATACTGTTAAACAAATCTTAGATATTATCTAAACATGAAAATATGCTAATTTTTGAATAAATTAAAATGATTATCGCAATAAAAAGTTATAAATTCAAAGATGATATGTCCGTTGTTAGATCTAGATGATAGAAAATTAAAAACTTAGAATATAAATCATTAAAACCAGCCAATAAAAAGTTATAAGTGTTGAGGTGATCATTTGATATTTATGACATGCAGTGTTTCAAACTGGTCTTCATTGTTCTCCTAATAAGGATAATAAAAACTCTGCAGACGGCAATAATAGGTCATGTGACATTGACTGCTGGACAGTGGCCGAAGTGATTAAGTCTCGCAACAAAAATCTGATTTCAGACAAAAGAAATTGTAAAGAATTGAAATCAGATAATACATGTCCATTTCGTGATAAAAACATGCGCTTTGTTTCTATTGGTTAATTTTTGGCTGACCGCTCGTGTCCGAAGCGAGCCACTCGACCTTATTGAATGACCTTTTCAAATTGAAAATTGATGGAATCTATTTTTGACCGGGAGATGCTTTTGTGTGAAGTAATCATCTATGTTTATTGTGTGATGGTAGCGTGTGCTGTGGTGATTAAAAACTAGTTACGTCTGCCTCGCCAAATCAACTAGTCCCCGACCTTTGACCTTTTAGTGTAGTCCAGCAGTAAAAATATGAGCTTCACAGTAATTTTATGCTTGGTTGTTTGAAAAACAGATGGGTGAATGAAGTTATTCAACACTTTATTTCTCTTTTATGGTTTGAAACCCTTTCTCCCTTCTTTCTACCCCTTTCTCTCTCCTTCTCACCCCCTCAGGCTGTTTGTCCAATAGTTTTGTACTCACACACAAGGCCATTAAATGAAAGTTGAAAATAAATATTGAAAATAAACAAAATTATATTACGTCATTATGCAAATTAACTCATGAAATTTCAAATTGACATTTTTATGTCCCTAGTTTTATTTTGGTTAGATATTTGGTTATTTAGATCACCTGTGGTTTTTTGGTTTTTTAAAAAACAATATGTATATTATGTCTCTTCCCCTGAGAAATATTTTCAATTTGCTTTTAACAAACCTGGGATTAAAATTAACAAAATTATGAGGAAAATAAAAATGAAAAATATTAATTATTAGGTAAAATTTCAAATCAAACAACTAGGTCTGATTACAGTCAGCATTTTAAAATACTCCATAAAACAAAAACTCTCATAAAAATTCAGTTAGTAAGATGAACTAGTGAAAAATAAATCATAAAAACGGAGGTATTAATATTAATTTACTGATGAAGGATTTATAGTTAATGGTTTTTCCTATTAACAGATTAACAAGCGTATTTTTGGACTTTCTGACTAATATTTTTATGATTGTCTCTTGTTCAAATGAGATGGATTTTTCCAGCACATTAAAGCCACAGACCCACATAGATTGGGATTATTATATTGTAAAGAGCTAGCAGTGCTGGATCATTAGATATAAATTATAATGGAGTTTTAGAGGGTCCACATGAAACTTCATTGGTAGACATTGCGTTTGAAAATCTTTTATCTCTTCAATGCCTTTTTCTATTTATTTTTTCTGAAACTGGGTAATACCATGTCTTGTGCAATGAGGGAAACTACTTAAACAGCATAAGACTTCTCTTCCTTTGATATCCAGCTGTCAAGAGATCTTCATCTTTCAATTTATTTTGGTAGTACCCCTTTAAGTAATAATACATTAGCAGACAAAATGATAAAGAAGTAAAGTACGATGTAATTTCTCAGTGATTAATATTGCTTTTAAGGTGTTAAACTATATTTATTACAACTTTCAAAAGCATCATATTTAAATATATTCCTAAATAATGTTCAATTCACAATCTATAAAAATTATTATTACCTGTTTAAAGACTGCCAATCTTTCGGGGGTGAAAATGGAAGCTAGATTACTGATTTTCATTCCCCTCTCATTTCCTTACAAATGATTAAGTATTTAAATTGCCTGGCATGAATTTCTTTTTTTCTTGTCATAAAATATGGCTTCATAGCTTCAAGGAATTAATGTGGACGACAATCGAATCTGTCCGCACCCCACATCCCCCATCCATAGCTTATCAGGCCATATCTTCAAGTATTTAAACTGCCACGCATGAATTTCTTTTCCCCCTTTCTTTCCAAGGCGTATGATGTGCCATAGTTTCAAGTATTTAAACTGGACTGCCATCAAACCTGTCCCCCAAAGCTTCAAGCATTTAAATTGGACGGCCATCAAACACATCCCCCACCCTGTACCCTAAACAAATGATAAGGCCATAGCTTGAAGCATTTAAATTGCTCGGCAATCCAAGCTGTCAATGGCATTCCATATTCAATCATTTTCAATCAGTATTAATCAGAATAATAATTACAACAGCTCTTCTCTCTATCTCTCAAACTCCAATTGAACTTTCTATATTTATATCTCTCTGGTTGTTTAATTAGATCTAATAGTAAAAATTTTCAAGTTTTTATCATCTTTATTAGACTAATTTTAACGTGATGACAACCACGAAACTATTGTCATTGGCACATAGAGGACGTAAATTTTAATGTGATATGACAGGATGATCATTAGACAGTTTGACCTCTGACACCAGTGAACAATAGTTACCAAGGGGCATGACTAGTGGTGATAGGGGAGACTTGAGGGTAGGGGAACCCCTTTTTCAAAGTAATAGTTGCAAGGACATCATCAAATAAGATACAGAACAGTAGGACATACACCCAGCTGGGCCCCAGCAAGTGAGAATTAAGAACCAAGCAAAACCTTTGGGCACTTCAGAAATGAGTTCTCTGAGCACCAGCACCAATTTATTCCTGGTGACGGGGCTGCATACATCTTACATCATGAGCTTAAAATAAAAAAATATATATAACATTATTATTTAATTTTGTGATCCTAATATAGTACAGAACAGTAAGATGTTAACTCCCATGTAGCGCCCCCATTGTCTGTAATATAATTGCTGGTATTAGCAGGAACTGTAGAGGATTAAAAAGAAAGATGTTAATTTGGATAATGGTACATTCAGATTGTTTTTACTGTCAATAAAAATACAAGCACCTGCTCAATAATTTAATAGATATTTTCTTGCTTACTTAACCACTGTTTTGTTTATTGCCAAAATTTGGCAAGATATATTGAAATATTATGTGAACAAATTTGATGTTGATGATTTTGCAAAGTTGCATATATATCAGAATATTCAGAAAATTGATAAGGCTGATTGTAATTTTGGTTCTTATAGTAACCAATTCCAAACAATAGAACTAGATAATTTACCAATTATTTTACTGGTCATTCTTTATCATAAACATGTACTGAACTCTACTTTTAATTTCCCTTTCTGTCAGATACATGATGAATACCTAGCTATAATTAGTAATGAACATGGAAATCGTAAAAACTTGACAAATTTGGAAATTTCCTGAGGGGATTTCTTCCCATGATAAAGTTTTCTCACAGATAAGAAGTGACAGCAAGCTTCTTTATTGCTTCAAGTCATAGTTAAGGTCTTAAATATATTGGAATATTTATATCATAGGGCGTTATCTATTGTAGTACAAATTAACACAATTTTTTGCATATTGTAATCATTAGATTCAGGATTTAGTAAAACACAAAATAAATTTGGAATAACAGATTCAATAGACTCTAGACAAAAATGTCAATACATTAAAATGCATAGTGGTATTTTTCTGAGTTTGATTTCAAGTCAAAACTTATAACCAAAATTTACTAGGATTGAAATAATTTTCAAAAAACCAAACTGTGACTTGAAAAAAAATTAATTTTTCATATGAGATGAGAATTTAGTTCCATCTTGATTACGGAATCATTTCAATTCGGATTGAGCCATGTTATTGAAGCAATCAAGTACAAGATGGAAGGGGGCACCTGCTAGGTCATAGAGAGGTCACGGAGAGCCAGTGGTCAAGCTGAGAAAGAATGGTCAAGGATTTTAACTGGACTTGTTTGTCCGTGCAATCAATAACAAGAAAATGACTAAAAATGGAATCCTCATTGTTTAGAGGTACTCTATAGGGAATTAAGTGTCACCATGGTGGACAGTGGTCAGTTTAAAGAGACAGACTGGAATTAAATTTCTAATTTATCATAGAATATTAGAAATGAAACCTAGTTTTACATCGTTTTTTTCTGTACCAGATTAAGCTGATATCTTACAGGCAATGCTTGTCTTTCTGTGTCTTATGAATTTTTATGAAAAGAAATGTTACCTTATAAAGAACCTTGAAAGTAAAAGCTAAGCTTTTAAGAATTTATTTATAATCATGTTCCCTTTAAAAAAAAACTTTAAAAAACATGCAAAAAAAAAAAATCTCATGAATTTGCTTGAAATACAACCCCTTTAAAAGAAACATGCAAGTGTTGTCAAAAGATAAAGAATGAAAGAAAAGAGTTTGGACAATTAGAGGAAGTAGTGGTCTTAGGAGAGACAGAACGTGCTACTGGACAATAGCTTGACCATTCAGTCTATTGTTGCCTTGGAAACAAAAGAAATTACCACAGTCTGATCTTTTTCTAATCAATTTACAATCAATTCAAAATTATGTCTGGTATATACAACTTGACATTGTCACAAATTTCTCATTTTCAAGACTTATCCAGGAGAATTTGTAATGTCTCTTAGCGTTTTTTCACGTTTTATCAAGTAAATTTTCAATATTAGCATCATTTATGGCACCATGTATCTGAGCAAATTTCCAATATCTTTACTTCATTCTTTGGCACTATTTATCTATGCACATTTCACGAACTAAATATTAAATTGCAAAATTTTGCCAGAGTCTTCCTTGGCTCAGATGGAACAATAATCAGAGGCCCTGTGTGCTACAGGCTGTGCATCTGAAAGATCCTTCTTCATTTGGAAATGGTAAAAGAGAAGGCTAATGCTACTGAATATACAGGTTCAGAAAAAGGCTGTATCATTCAAATTTCATTTCTTTTCTTGATTTGACCATCAAAAGCCAGGACAAAAGTGAGATCTGAGCAGCTGATTTGATTGGGAATTATTTGATTCGGGTCAAAAATTGTCCAAAGTGTGACCAGAGCTGACCAGTCAATATTGACACTGCCTGCATCTCAAGTAGTGTCCAGCTTTTATAAACTTACTCAAAACAAATAACAAACCACTACAATTAACATCAGCTCTTGAGGTTGGAGTTTTTAACAGATTTTCATAAGTTCTTTGTCTTTATTTAATATTCAAATTTAGGGTGGAAATATTTCTGATAATCATTAATAATATTTAATTTTAACAAACTGTAAATTAGGGGAA
>NW_008710284.1:794945-867714 GCF_000327385.1 Lottia gigantea
TGGTATTTTGAATGATATTTATCTTGATTTTGCCATGTAGGTTTAGTGGATGTATGGTTATTTTGATAGAAGTTTTGCGATAATGATAGATACAAGTTGATTGTCGAGGTTAGAACATCATTATCAATAAGTGTTTGATTCTGTCATTGTTCACGATTGTTTGATATCTATTTTTGTAATGAACTGTTTTTAAAGAAATAATTGGCAAAGATCGGAAAAGCCAGAGATATTTTTAGACAGTAATGGCTTACAAACAATGGTTAATGCTGTATCTTTGAGTCTTTGAATTCTAAATTTAGTAATTAGCAATTTTAGGTTGTAACATTGCTTTTAGGTAATGATACGAAAGCACAAGGTGGTCCAAATATAGTTGTTTCTGTATAACCTTCTTAAATGATTTTAATAATTTTTGAAAGAAAACCTTACAATTGTTAATGATAATTTTGAAAAGAAAACCCTGAATAATTTTAAAATAAACTGCCTGAAGACAGAGAAAGTGTCAATATAATCCAGTTAACTGAATTATACACGTGGCTTATTGTCCACAATAACAAAAAAAACACAGTGCTTGAGCTGTCAAGTAGGGGATAATGACTTTGAGTGGCTTGTATAGAAAAAAATACCAGTATTAAAACAGTGTTGTATTGATTATTGAGTTCTCACTCGGGCTGCTTAAAAAACGGTCCTCTCGTTGATGAGACAGGTCTTTTGATTGGATAACTCTAAGTGTCAAAGTGATAGTAGTATTTGATAATAGGTTTTTGGGAATTGTCCCTTTTTTACTGTTTTGTAAAGAAAAATTTACCAGTATTGTAACAGGATTTGATTGATTATTGAGTGCTCACTCAGGCTGCGTAAAAACTGCCCCCCACATTGATGAGGCAGGTCTTTTGATTGGATAACTCTAAGAAAAATTTACCAGTATTGTAACAGGATTTGATTGATTATTGAGTGCTCACTCAGGCTGCGTAAAAACTGTCCCCCACATTGATGAGACAGGTCTTTTGATTGGATAACTCTAAGAAAAATTTACCAGTATTGTAACAGGATTTGATTGATTATTGAGTGCTCACTCAGGCTGCGTAAAAACTGCCCCCCACATTGATGAGGCAGGTCTTTTGATTGGATAACGATAAGAAAAATTTACCAGTATTGTAACAGGATTTGATTGATTATTGAGTGCTCACTCAGGCTGCGTAAAAACTGCCCCCCACATTGATGAGGCAGGTCTTTTGATTGGATAACGATAAGAAAAATTTACCAGTATTGTAACAGGATTTGATTGATTATTGAGTGCTCACTCAGGCTGCGTAAAAACTGCCCCCCACATTGATGAGGCAGGTCTTTTGATTGGATAACGATAAGAAAAATTTACCAGTATTGTAACAGGATTTGATTGATTATTGAGTGCTCACTCAGGCTGCGTAAAAACTGCCCCCCACATTGATGAGGCAGGTCTTTTGATTGGATAACGATAAGAAAAATTTACCAGTATTGTAACAGGATTTGATTGATTATTGAGTGCTCACTCAGGCTGCGTAAAAACTGCCCCCCACATGGATGAGGCAGGTCTTTCAGTTGTTCAACTTAGGCGTAGTTGTGTTCATACATAGAAAATAAATTAAAATCTAAAAAAACTTCTAACAGTATCTCTTTAAGGTTGTCTTGTATTCTATACTTATCTTGTAAACAATATTTCATTAATTACCACAGCCTGTTGATACGGCACAACTTGTTCCGTAAAGAATACAAATATGCTGCGTTAGTTTCTCTAATTGAATTCTGGGTAATTATCAATATAAAGAACCAATAGAATGAAAGAATAAATCAGAGTTAATCTGTTCAAGTAGACCTCTCGTGGGACTGGATAAAAAAACACGATAAAAAATCACTAGTGTATTGATCGTGGACAATAGAGGCTAAGTATCAATTTCACGCAGCGAGAAAAAAATCAACATATTGTACAAACAGTCTTTATTTGTCAAGAGCTCGTAAAATATCATTTTTGTCATTCTTTGTCATGCTTATCCAGTCTTTTGTCATGTTTTTCTCTTTGTCAGTTTCTTTTGTCATGTTTTTCCATTCTTTTGTCATGTTTTTCCATTCTTTTAGCAATAAAACTCCATGTTGAGTAGCTGATAATCCTTAGTGTATACAAAAGGATTGTTGAGCAGGTTGTATTTACCAGGCGTGTCTGGCTTATGCTAATAAAATTGCATCACCAAGGGTTGTTGATGGGCCTAATAACTTATATAAAAATCAAGATTTTAAGAAATTCCATGATCAGATTAAGTAATAAAACTTAATTTTGGTTTAAGTGATTTGCATAATGATTTTCATCGGTACATATCTGTTTTCTTCTTTTAATTTGCATAATCATTAAGCAAATAAGTACATAAGTTTTTTCCTAGTGATTTGAATAATGGTTTTGATGGATAGGTCCTATCTTCTCGACTTGATACAGGAAAGTTTTCTATCACGGAAGCAATCAAGCAATCAATGACGTGCTAATCTCATCAAAAAACACCATTGTCCAGTCTGGCTCAATAATCTACTTCTGGTTTTTCTCTGTCTTGAATTCCAGTTCATCAATTATTTTATGAATTGAAATATCAGTTTTATTAAGAGATTTTCTAAATTTTTATGTGTATCAGGGACACTGGTAGCATCAAATTTACACGATTCCAATTTTCAATCAGTCATCTGTGTGATTCCTGCAATTTTAAATGAAGTATGTGTTCCATCTTAGGCCTCTACAATTGGGAGAATCAAGCCCTCCCTTCTCCAAAATCAAATTAGCTTGCAATTTCGTATCTTTTTGGTTTTCTGATATTTTTCGACAATACCTTGCCTTAAGGGAGATTCAAACCCACAGCACCTATTTACTTTGAATAATATTTTCTGACAATTAGAATGAAATTAAAATCCAATTAAAAGGATTGTACCAAAATGATTTTTAAATTATATTCAAATTAAGGGACAATTGCTTTAAATTCCTTTCCGTTTAAACATTGTTATTTTAAGTCAGAAGTACATGATTTCAGCCCCATTAAAACCGACAACCTAATAACTACCCAAATAAGTTAATTTTCATTTGATCTACTTCAAAATAAAATTTTATTTACATTGGCTTGTGGAATTTTCTTTTAGATACAAAGAAAGAAATTAAAACATGCCACAAATTCAGTGTCAAATAAGACACAAGCATTCATAGTAAATTGAGCAGAAAAATCTAAAAGCAAATAATAACACCACCACTATTGAAAGTTTCTTTTGAAGGGTTTTCCTATCTCTCTTGAGGGAGAGCAAACAAGGGGCAATCACTCTGAGTTATGTAATTTATATTTTGAGAGATTTACTTGTCAATTAAAAACAAACAGGAGAAAGTTTTTGACGTGGCGTGGATTACGTCACCGTTGTTGGTTAAAGCTGGTCCTATTTCAATATCAACTTGATTAAAAATACACATTGGACAGGTTTGAACTGGTACCAGTAATGTTGTAAGGTATCCATTGGTGATGACAGATAGGCTGGCACTTCCAGAACAAGAATGACGAAACTCAGAACAGTGCCAAAATAATATCTATCAGGTAATATCGGTCAATAGACAGAGGAACAAAGCCTTTGCAATACTAAAATTAGTCATATGTGACTAGCATAGTATTAATAAATGAATATTCATCCCAATTACATAATTTAAATACACTATTTATGCATGTGATTATAAAAATCATTTTAACACTAGCCCCCCTGCCCCTTATTCTAAGTTCTGCAGTCACCATTGAAGCCGATGAGGGTATTCTTTTTACATTTAAGAGCTTAATTGTTTTAAATTCAGAGTCAAATTACAAAATCTCTGCACATACGTGAAGAAATTTCCAACAAGAGTTGTATACCTGGGATTACCAGACCTCCCTGAAGTCTCTTAAATTCTAATCCAGTCCCCTTTTTTAACTTAAGTCAAATTTAAACAGAGTTTCAAGTACAAGTAAAGAAACAGACAGCACTGGTTGACACTTTATTTTTGTCCAAAACAGACCCTAGGGTATTAGATATCAGCCCCTTATGCAATTGACCCCTCAGACATACAAGTTAAATCAACAACTCCCTACAACAGCTCTGACCTAAGAATTTTTTAATTTGATGCAGCAGACCTAAGGTCAACCTTTAGAATTGAAAACATTTGCTTTTTTCAAATATTAAGGTCCTCAGTTATGGCCCCTTATATAATTGACCCCCTTGGCAGAAAGTTATGTCAACAAACTCCAGTCAAAAAGGGCTTGGTTGATATTTTTTCTTCCTCTGTCCATCCTTTAAATTCTTTTAAAAAATAATTGAAAACATCTTTGGGGAAGTCTTACGCAATTAAGCTGACTTGAAACAGCGAATAGCTCTTCCTTGAGGAGAATTCTATACTTTTTTACCACTGGCTTCTTACTTTTTATACGCCCACACATTAAAAAAACCCAGAGAAATATACCAAATTTATGGCTTGATTAATTGCAAATAACACAACTTTTGATTTGTGATGCAAACAATCTACTATATATAATATTAACTTTGTGATCAAGGCCAGTTCTTTAAGCTTTTGGAAGGACTTTTAAACTTGAGCTTATTCGACAAAGCTTACAAGATCTCCGCTAGCAAAATTGTTGGCTGTAAAGTAAAACTCAGTGAGTTTTATGCGTGTGTGTTTGTTGAACTAATTTTCATAACTTTCAATATACATTTTAATACTATAACAATTAAATCAATTACAACCAAAACGATTTAAATTTCAAACGATAAAAAAGGTTGAAGTATTTATTTTCGGCTGTTAGGGGAAGTAACTCCTTGTTTAATAGTTTCTTTCAACTAGTTTTTTAAAGTAGATATATGATCTATAACGTGTAATTAAACTAAAAGATCAATTGACCAGTTCCTGTATAGAGAGTTAAAATAAACTGAACTAGATACCTGACGTTAGTTTCCATGTGAACGGAATTCGACTGCCAGTATGAAAAAAATTAAACCAAACTATAAAGAAAAAATTAGTAAGATATATCCACCTTAACTATTCTCTAAATCATGAGAAGAAATTTAACAATTTTAAAAGGATATGTATGTATGTATGGAAATCAACATGTGATATTCAATTATTATGAGAAGTAAGTATTAGAAAAACAGTCATTCAAAACACCATAAGAAAACTTCTTGTAGCAGAAAATTAATATTTCTGGGGGTAAGAATTATAGGAGCTAAAAATTGAAAATGAAAAAATTGATTTGGGGAAGAAGAAAATGTCCTAATAAACTATACTTCAGAGTTTTTTTGCAAAAGTTTTTCAACAAAGTATCTCAAAGTTGTCTGAACAAAGTATCTCAAAGTTGTCTGAACAAAGTATCTTAAAGTTGTCTGAACAAAGTATCTCAAAGTTGTCTGAACAAAGTATCTCAAAGTTGTCTGAACAAAGTCTCCAGCCAACATGCTTCTTCCAAATATCAAAATATTTTTGTTTTTCAAAACAAAAGGCAAGAAGTCATCTACGTCTATTGATAGATGTAATAAAAGATCGTTAAGTAAAATTGCATGTTCTTTAACGATGATTATATCTTAATTAATTAAATTATTAATCTATTAGAAGAATACATTAGGAGTTTATTTCCCTCTTCGACAATTAAACCTCGATCTACCAGGGCTAATATATAATATATTTACATATTATATTCAATTCATCACTTCATCACAATTCAGGGTGGAATCGCTTAAATTAAACTTTATGAAATCTTTGCTTTATCTTTTTAATACATGCATACCAAATAGTAATACACAAATCTATGCATATGCATTTGGATATATATTTCTCGGAGCATCAGAAATCTCGTCCAAAATAGTAAATTATAATTTAGTATGTGAACAAACTGTAAATGTATAAATATTCTTTGTGACGTTACTTAAATAGTAAAATTGTGGAGTGAACATTGATAAAATATAGTTTATGTGGACTCACTTAAATTGCTAAAATATGATTTAGTATGTGAACTCACTTAAACTGTTAGATATTATTTAGTATGTGAATCCAATGAAATTGATCAAATATGATTTAGTATGTGAACTGACTTAAATGCTAAAATACAATTTGATGTTACCTCAGTGGACATTGATAAAATATGATTGAGTATGTGAACTCACTTAAATAACAATATGAGCTCACTGGACAGGAGACAATGGGACAATTAGAACTATGATATAATAGAGCTGTCACAAACAATAAGTAAAGTGACAAAAATAACACCACAGCGTGTCCTCTCATTTCTTTAATGTGTCCATTTTGTCTAAAACATCAAATCACAAAGCTCTTTTTATTAACTCTTTTATTGGAGAACAATGGACTAATCAAAACTCTTGTTACAAAAGATCTTGTCAATCCAAACAACAGTTTAAAAACGCGTTGCCAAGATCACGTCAATAGAAAGAACAGTTTTTAAACGTGTTGCCGCGGTGTGAGTTAATACACCAGACAAAAAACAACCCAGCCTCATACTGAGATGATTATAGAGCTCTTTAATAATGAAGGATAAAAAAGGTGTTGAGGCGTAGCATATGGTCAAAGGTCGTTCTGCTCCATCGCTCTGTGGTTTTTGTGTAAAATAATTTCTGCCACCTGTTTGATAATTGTCTCCAGTTTTTATTGTGATTGACGGCTTAGAAAATAACTATACATAAAAAAGTAAATATTTTTAGATGATTCCTAGTTTGCTTGATTTTTACTTTAAATAAAATTTTGATTTTTGTTAAAGTCTTTTGGCAGGCCAAAGATCTCTGACCAAATTCCACACAAACACTTACAATATTGTGTTTTGAAGTTTCGGTTTAGAAAATAACTATACATGAAAAAGAAATATATTATTTCAAACAACTGAAATTTAAATTATTTTTATTCAATAATAAGAACTTGGATTTTATTTTAAATTCTTTAGAATAATTTATGAAAATGATTAATTATAAAAATGAGAAATCATATAACTTGGATTTTGAGGAAAAGTCAAATGGCTGGTATATTAAAAGTTAAGTAATAAATTTTTAAATAGATCAAGTACTCTTCCTTTCTCATAAAAAAACTTAACAAAATATTTTAAAAGAATTTATTACCGAGCCCTTGCCGAGCCCTTGAGAGACAATAAAGCATTAAGGGTTGGCTGAAGTCCCCTTCAAAAAATAGTCCTTATCTTAAGATTGATTTTTTAAAGGTCAAAAACATACAAATAAATTTAGGACCCTTTGATGTTGTTTTTTAAGAGGGGAGGGTGGGGATTGTTATTGGTTTGCCCTCTTTTCTAAAGTACTCTTGCATAAAAATTAATTGGAACATTAAAAGGGCATAAAATGTGGTCCAATTTAAATTTTAGGGTCACAAAAAGTCATTTTAAGATCCATTTTTAAAAGGGGTCAGTTTACTTCAAAGGGTTTCACAGCATTTAATTTTTAACTGTTTCTTAAAGTGCAAGAAAGATGCCTAAAGCTATGGAGATATTTTGAAGATTTTTCCACATTATTTTTAAATTGGAAATTTGGAATAAAAACATCAAAGGTGTTGCCCAGCAGTGAAATTTTTTATGTTTTTATTTAAGTATTTGTCTTTAAAATAAAAAAGAAACAGAATTCCTGAGGCACTTGTGTTTTATCTGTTTATTAGGAATGGTAGAATGATTCAATATTGAGGGGGAAAAAATAAGCCAAAGATTTGTATGGAAAGAAATTCAAAAAAGCTTAAGATTTGTATTTAAAGTGAAAAAAGCTGAAAATTATATTTAAACATGAAAAAAGCTGAAGATTCAAATTTAAAAGTGAAAAAAGCTGAAAATTATATTTAAAAGTGGAAAAAGCTGAAGATTCAAATTTAAAAGTGAAAAAAGCTGAAGATTATATTTAAAAGTGGAAAAAGCTGAAGATTGTATAAAAATAAGAGACAAAATAGCCCAAGTTTGTATGGAAAAATTCAAAACAAGCTAAAAATCTGTCACAACATGTCAAAATATTCATCACAAATGTCAAACAAATATCAAAGTATGACAGAAACATCAACTATTTTTATAACAAACCAAAACATCAATATTAAAACTCCAAATTAGATAATATTCTTGGAAAGAAATAATAATACACATAGATGTTTCTATTTACACCATTCCTGTGGTAGGTCTGTAGTTCTAGTAATTCCAAAATTCATTTACCATATAACATCAGGATTATAAATACAATATTTGCCAATGTTTCTATTTACACCATTCCTGTGGTAGGTCTGTAGTTCTAGTCATTCCAAAATTCATTTACATTATAACATCAGGATTATAAATACAATATTTGCCAATGTTTCTATTTACACCATTCCTGTGGTAGGTCTGTAGTTCTAGTCATTCCAAAATTCATTTACCATATAACATCAGGATTATAAATACAATATTTGCCAATGTTTCTATTTACACCATTCCTGTGGTAGGTCTGTAGTTCTAGTCATTCCAAAATTCATTTACCATATAACATCAGGATTATAAATACAATATTTGCCAATGTTTCTATTTACACCATTCCTGTGGTAGGTCTGTAGTTCTAGTTATTCCAAAATTCATTTACATTATAACATCAGGATTATAAATACAATATTTGCCAATTTGTCTGAATTAAAACTATAAATGTCTCTAATACACAAACAAAGATACAAAAACATTGGATTTATTTCTGATAATCCACACAATCAGACTAATTTCATCTCAAAATCTCAATCAACAAACAGAATAGAAATCCCTTGATTACATTTATTTAAAATTCAAATAAGGCCATATGTCAAAATTTCAAATTTCTCATTTATTTTTCAAAAACTTATTCTGGGTTAGTTAAGATCTTTTGAAGCCATTGTTCTGATGAAAGAAAGGGTTTTATGGACATGTGATATTTATGAAGGGGCCAGGGGATTTATTTAAGGGGCAGGGGAAACAAATGACCCAGGCAATTATAACACTAGTGATTGAATAACCCCCTGAAATCAAAACTGAAAGTAGACCTACCATATGCCCAAAAATGCACCCTAACAATTAAAAAGTCTCATAAAATTCATATTGGCGTGACTCGCGTTTTGAAACGTAATTTTTAAATCTATTTACGGAACCATTGTATAGAACGTTTGAACTAAACAATACAAAGGTCAAATTAGCAGTGACCCATGCTCCGGACAATGGTCAGAGTGGACAGTGGTCACTTAATAAAAGATATTGAATAAAGGACCTCATGATGGTCAGTGAGGGCCATCTGTCCGTCAGTAAGGAAGGTGTTAGCTTTTTCAACGAGTTCTATTATGAAATGATTTATAAAAGAACCAGTTGTAAAAATTACGATTGTTTGCTTAAAGGCACACTCTGTCCCCTAAAATACACTACCCTCATGTTTGGTCATGCCCACACATTGTTCCTTCTGACCCCCCAAATCCCAAATTTAAAAATCATAGACATCTGTTTTTATTGATCTCTCGTATCAAATTAAGATATTGACTTTAAATTAGAAAAGATCACTTTGAATTTTTAAGTTTTAAAACATCTTCTTTAGTTTTTGTCATGCACGATGTTGTAATTTCTGTGGCCTCTTTGTCTCTGAACATCAAATCATCGGCCATATGTTTTACGAAAGGCTCATGTGAAGGAATTTGATTATCCCAGTCCAAGAGGAGCTTTCCCTCTTATTTTTGTACCTTTTTGGGCTAACAAAGACCACTCTGAACTCCTGGTTTTAATTTTATTCATTTTTTGAAAATGTTTGGTTATGGGTTCTAGGCCAGCCAGTAAATCTGCAGCACAATCATACATGACTGGCAAGTACAAATAGAAATCCCTGATGAGAGTAATAAAAAGTAATGTATATAGGTGAAAGTGTAGGATCACGGTGACCAAATAACTTATTAAGGTCAATGGGTACAAACCAGCGGGGAGGCTGGATAGATGAGGGTTCATTTGGTACAATATGTGGTGGTTTCATTCATAAATAGGGGATTATTTGTTTTAGTTATGTCATCTTCACAGCTTTTTATTTTAGATATATAAGATATATCCCACAGATATTCATTAACTACAAAATAAAATGAATATGGAGATTTGTATCCTACTTTCTGCTATATTTTTGGCTTTAAACTGAATAATTAAAAAAAAGAAATAGAGTTTTATATATCCTACATTTTGGCTAAAGTTTGAATTAATGAAGTCTGATGGAATTGGTACGATTATTCCACTATATTTATTTATGTTCTGTCCGTCTGTTGATGCTCTCTGATTTTTTATTTCTGTATGCCTGTTTTCAACAATTTGACACAAAAGTTCTATAAATAAGAGAAAGTTCATTGGTTTTTCAAGTTGGAAAGACATCGTAGATTGCATTAATTAGAAAACCACCTGAAAAATCATTATGCAATATTTCATTGATGACAATTTTTTCATAAACCTTGGACAAACTTGTCACTTGGTTTCAAATTAGATAAACCATTCACTAACTGACATTTACCATTGTCTTGTTATAAATAACACTTAATCTGATTTTATTGCCTTTTTATTCATCCATTGTCAAAATTTAATTCTTTTTCTGTTTGTTTTACACTTTCCCTCTATCTATTTCATTGCTTTTTCATTGTATTTTTTCATGCCCAATTTTTACGCTTGCTTGTTCAACCTAATTTTATTCAACGTGTGAATTAACTTCATTGTGTTATGGTTTGGCTACACACTTAAAAATAACATTACTTGGAAAAATTCGTTCATCCGTACTAGATGTTTAATTTAAGTGACGTTTTAAGTAGAATTTTGGTATTTATACCTGTTGATTTATACAATTATAATTTTTAATTTTTTAATAAAATTTTCACTTCATTTTGTCCATTTTAGTTACTAATCAAAAAATAAATTAAGTTGATATAAAAATCACTATAAATTGACAAAATTGAGTTGTAAACAAAAAGTAATGCAAAAATGATTAATTCTGGAATGTCTGAACCAAAGATGACATAATTTTGCAGAAGTTTTATAACAGACTGATTGGAACAATACAGACATTTGTAAAAAGCAGAGAAAAATATAAGTGGAAGGAATAAATCATTTTATTGTAAATTGAAACCAAATGTTCTGTTTTGGATGTTCTAAATTATCCACATTTAAATTTGACAGAAGGTTGTAAGCTAATAAGTACATAATAATTGAAATAAAAGACAACATATGGGAAAAGTTGAGAAAAAGTGCATTTACCTGCTAAATTTTGACAGAAGTTATAGATGAAACCAAATGTTCTGTTTTGGAATGCCTATAAAATTTAAATTTGACAGAAGGTTGCTGGGCATTTATTACACAATGATTTGAAAAAAAGTCAAATTGGATCCTAACACAGTAGTTGTACTCTTTGGAAGGTTTTTAAAATAATTTGACAGAAGGTTGCTGGGCATTTATTACACAATAATTTGTAATTGTAAAAGCTCTCTTGTGGAATGTTTTAATAAGAAATTTGACAGAAGGTTTGATAGCACGTATTACCCAACAGCAGTTCATTTGATTTAGTATCAAAACAGAAGGGCAAAGATCAACAAAATAAATTTTTATCTAAAAAGGGTGATTAGACGTCTTCAAAAACATTTGAGTCAATCAAAAACTTGTTAAAATAACCCAAAGAGATTGAGGGCAGGTGGTTAAAATAAGAGTAATGAAAATAACACAGTGTAATAGCCCTATTTATTAAAGGGCTGGACATGCGTTTAAACTCTGTCAAAGGGGCAGTTACACTTGCTTGAGCAAGAGATTTATGTAGAAGAATGTCAATTGAAGGGATATCTTTTTGAAAGGTGTGTGGACAGATGGCTTAACCATGAAATTTTTTTTTTCCCCCACTTCTGTCAGAAATAGGCTTATAGTAGTTTTTAAATGATCACACAGCATATGGCCTAGTCTAATACATCTAGAAAGTTACATAACCTATCAAATTATCCAAATAGTTCATCTGAAGTTAAAATAATTAAACCAGAAATTTGAAAAATTTTGTTAGCCTTGAAAATAATCCAAAGTTTTAAGCTTTTTTCACCTTGAGTTGCATTTTAAGTCTCTCATCCAAAAGGAATGGATACAAAAGACTTTGGCTTTCTGCTATTATCTTTGGTTTTAAATTAAATCCCTGATCTTAAGTTCTCCCCCACCCCCTTTTCTTCTATCATTTGAAACAAATAAATAACTATCTTGATATTGTCTTATTTTATTAATTTTCTGTGTCTATCTTAAAGATTAATTGATATACTTGTCTTAAACTTTAATCACTATAATGGATGACGGCGCGGAAACTTATTTTTATAATTTTTCCTTTAATTGACGTACTGACGATAGAAGGCGACTTCATTTCCGTGGGAACGTACATAATTCATTATTTTTACAGAGTAGTCTCGGAGAAATTATCTACGGAGGCTAATTGGTCACTGACTGACCAACACGGCCACTATAAAATATTAATTATTTTGTATTTCGCTTCGCTTTCCTGTCGCGACCACCTGGTACTACCCAAACCAACTAACGCCACAAAAGTTAGATTTTAGGAAAAGAAGATTTCCGATTCGGCCAGGAAATTAATTAATGCCGCAGACAAACCAAGAAGGAAGTTGAAAGGGCTTGTGGGTAATCTGTATTAATGATGTTTTTCTGAAAATTTACTTTCATAACGATAAATAAAGTGATTTAGAAGGTCAAGGACTTTTAGGCTATTTTATTAAATTGATGAAAAGAATTTATTCCGAGATTTTGATACTTGATTCAAAAGATAAAAGGCAAATTAAAATATTCATCGAATTTTTATTCAAAACAACAAATACTTCGGTATAAAAGGACTTCTGGGGTATAATTTATTTAAAGAATTCATTGCACGATATTAGAGTTTAATTATTCCTTACAGAAAAAGAAAACTTAAAGTATTATCTTTTCCAAAAAAAACAAATAATTTCTTAACCATTTGACTAATTAAGTATGCAAATAATAATCAATTCTGAAATGTTTGGATTTTTATCCGAAATTTAACCCAGGTTCTGTCGAGTTCTCATTATTTACTGGAATTTTCAGTAACTAGTAATTTCTGAGTGTGATTGAAAAGTTATTTGAAAATTCCTCCAATATGAAGAAGCATTAACTTTCACTAAAGTGAAACTTTCATTATTTTTAACGCAAGCG
Organism: Lottia gigantea; assembly: GCF_000327385.1. Lineage (NCBI taxonomy): Eukaryota > Metazoa > Mollusca > Gastropoda > Lottiidae > Lottia > Lottia gigantea. The sequence continues at coordinate 808,151 of NW_008710284.1, forward strand.
TCAGCGAATCTTACGAATGAAGACGAGATTGGAAATTTAAATTCTGACGTCTGGAAGAGCTGTCGTGGACGTCAAATCGGGATCAGGCGGAAATCTTTCAGTAATTGCCGTCTGATAGCATTATTCAGACTTGAATTCAAAGTCACAAAAATTTCTGGTTAAAAGCTTCAAAAAATCCGATCAGACGCTGGCATTGATTTTTGCCAGACTCAATTAGACGTTCCGAAATAACTTCAGCAGACATGTTTTCCTAAAACTTGAAGACTATTGACGTCTCGCACGAAAGCACCACTTTTCTCGTCCAATCTTGAGAAAGCAATTATCTAGAAATCGAGACAGATCAAATTTACTGAGGAAAGTTTCAGATCTAATTTGCCAATTTTTTTTTCTTTATACCCCGTACGAGAATTAGTTTTTCTTTTTTCTGTAAAAATAAAATGATAGTTGTTAAGATGGATGAAGATTTAATGATAGGAAAGTAATCAATATCAATAGACTGAAAGTTGAAATAAAATACAGATAGATTTCACTTCAATAAAATCAAAGGACAAAAATTTGAAAGCTTGGAAAAGTTTCTTTGTTAATGGCTTTGGTTGATTAATAAACTTGGAAGTTGCTGTAAATTTTTTCATAACAAAAAGCATGCCTATTTTTCTCAGAACTTCTCTTATGAAAGTACAAAAACGGAAACCTGCCATTACTATCAATTAACAGCTTGACTGTCATTGTATTCTCCATTAGTTAGTTCCCATCTGTAAAAATATGATAAAAAACATTATCTTGATTGACAGGTCAAGATCTCTGATACCGTCATCTGATTGGTTAATGGAAATTCCCTGCAGGTAGTCGTGGAATCTCTTCCCAAGTGATTATTAATTAATACCTTAAAAGGTATGATTCCTGACAGGCAGATATTCTTTGACACCAAAAAAATTCCCAAGATTGTAAACTCAGAGTGCTGGCTTTGACTTAAATCATTTAAACTTTGTTTTTCAAATAATATCTAATATATTTCCAAATGAAATGGAATAGTGTCGTCATAATTTTACTGCTCTAGATTGGGCTAATAAAGACGTGCAATACCTTACAGTGTGCGATTAGGGAAATTTGACAAGACAGCAGGATTAGCTTGCTTTTGGTTTGATATCCATCTGTCGAGGGATCTGTAACATACACAGCCAGCAGCACACAGAACCTCAATTTATTGTCCAAATGATCAAAGAATTTTCTGTTTTTAATGAATCATCCACTTTGTTTCATGTATGGATAAGTCTTTTATTTTTACTAATTATTTAGTCTTTTAGTTGATAGATATTAATGAAAATACCTCATTAGTGTTCAAGGATACATTGTTAAATGTTTTTAAGAAGTTTTATTAATTAAAGACTAGTACATTGTTGAAGGATTAAGAACTAATGGCCCAGCAGGTATCTGTTGGATGCAGACTTGGTGCCATGCTAAGCTGTCCAATGTATGGCATGAAGATTTAAAATATTAGGATGGAACCATGCTAAGATTTCTGGACTTTAATGCCTGATAATGCCAAGGTTATTTTTATCATATTTCTGATCCTTTAATGTTGGGTTGAAAAACTGTCTTTTTGTGGCATATTATCTCTGTTGTTGGTAGTGAGTTGGATTGTCATCTACTAGGCCATTAAGTGGTTTCAACCTTCCTCAAGGTTTAATAATTCTGATACCATTGCTTGTGCTTCTGAGAGTCGATTTGCTGTTATCTTTTCAATTTCTGATCATATATTCTACCTGAATAATAAGGTTTCCTTTGTTTGCAATTATATTCTATTAAATATCCAATATTTTTGGCACTTGATCATTTTTTTCAAGGGCTTTGCTTTGTCGGTTTATTTAAATTATAGGCCTGAAATAACACGAACAGTGGCGTTATGTCTTCTGTTGACAAATTATCTATCGAAAATATTTCGTCAATGTCAAAGTGTTTATCTATATACACCGCATCATCACAGCTCCCCCTGGAGACAGAATATGGTAATCTAGGCATGTCAATTATTACTTTTTACAACATTACTACCTCTACAGGGACCCCACTCACCACCATATCTTCCATATATTTGTTATCGCTTGTAATTTAAGCTTGCCTGAAAACCATTTATTTGGAATTCTCTGGGGGCCTCGTCAGGGTCAGCACATTTGTTATAATTAGATATAAACAAAACTCACTGTCAACTAGTAGTCTTCCTGGACAGTGTCTTAACCTGGCTTTATACAGAGGGTATATCTTGGTAAACAAACCTTTACCATTGGTTATCATCTGTTTGCATAATACATAGTAAAAGCTAAAGTTTAAATTGAAGGTCTTATATTAGTAAACAAACCTTTGCCATTGGTTAACCTGCTTTGCATAATAACCTTTTTTGCATTTAAGTACAAATTACATAATAAATTTAATTTAAATTGAGAGTTAACAGAAAACATAATCAAATTTTCACTGCACCCCTTCCCTCAACCAGTAATTTCCTACCTTGAATCAACCAGAATATCGGTTCTACAATTTGATTGGTTATATAATATCACAAGCCAGTATTTTTCTTTAATTAACTTAGTGCTGTTTCACCACAACTGTGAAAACAACTCAAGTTTCTCTAGTTTTACCTAATTGTCCGTTTTAAATTTAACCAATATTACTTTCGCTTTTCTTTGTGTCTTCTGGTAAATTAACATGTCAGTAAGGAATTTTGAAATTGATCAAGTCTACTGATTGATACAAACTGTTATCTGATTAATCTTCTCGATAATAATCAGAAATTTCAAAGATTTAAAATATGGCTATTGGTAGAAAGGGATACCAACTTGTCAAACAGTGTAATTGTTTTGATAGATATTCAATTAATTTATTATTTTGGAATTTGCTATATACTTGTTCTTGTATTTGTTATAATTTTTGATGATTATATCATATATATCAGAGAGGTCTGTGAAGCAACAGTTACCAAGCAACTGTTACCAAGTGACATCATACAACAGTGACATCATACAACAGTGACATCATATAACAGTGACACAACTTGTAGCACAGTTATAACTCCAGTTAAGCAAAAAGTTTTATTTCTCTGGGTTATGTAATAACTTTGTAATATTTATGACCATGAAAGATAGTCCACTAGATCTGAGGTTAATGTTCATTATATTTCTGTCTGACACCAAATTCTCAATACACCTTAATACCAAATTAATATATGTTCACATTTTAAACATTCTCGCTGTGTGATTGTGGGTGTTAACAACTCATAATGCCCTTCAATATTGCCCTATAAACATGGAATAATAATTCAAAATTAATATTATTAACTATATGGATGCTGTGACCATATGAAAGAGTTGTCAAGATGATAAACTCTTATATCAAATAATCAGCATTGGCTTGTGGACTCTCTGAAAGGGATACTTAGTATCAAATGAATATCATTAGCTTGTGCTTTTTATCAAATACATTGCAGAAATTATTCATTTGAAAGACACCGAAAGCTAGTTTGTTCCATTCAATAGAAAATAAAGACACAATATAATTCAAAAGTTGTAAATATGAGCAAAGCATTTTAAAAGATTATAATTTTAATAGAAAAATATTACAAGAACAATGGAAATTTACTGAGTATTTTTTGCTGAAAGCTGATGCAGAGTGGTATCAGGTGTTCGGAAAGATAATATTGTGCTAAAAGAATTAACAAAGTCTGCTTTCTATGGCAGGATAATTAAATGAAAAATGATACCATGGTTACGCAATTGCAGGAATTTCTTATCAGTTCTGCCAAATGTTTCTTATCCATTTAAAAGATTGGTAAAAATCTTTCACCAGCCCCTAAATACCAAGATAAGATTATCAAGGTCTGGGGCCTGGTGTTTACTGTCTGTTAATGATGAGGTAATAACCTAGTCTCAGTTCAAAGGTCAAGTTTCCTAATTTATACAGCCTGTTTTAAATTACCATAATCTTAAAATGTTGCAAAGGAAATCAAAAAAGTGTTGGGAGAATTGTTCTTAATTTGATTTTTAAAATTTAATGATTGCATTTTTAGAATGAGGGTCAAGAGAAAGAAAAAACTTAATTTAAATCATTTTTAAATGGGGGAGAAGGACTGGAGTTGAAAGAGTTGGGGGTGTGAGGGTAAAGGAAGGAGAAGAAACAGATGTATCTGGGTGTCTAGATGATGGGGGTGGGGGTATGAGAGTGAGGGTAAGAAGGAGAAGAAACAGATGTATGTGGGTGTCTAGATGATGGGGGTGGGGGAGGGTGGGGGAGGGGTGGTGGAGTGAGGGTAAGGGAACAGATGTATCTGGGTATCTAGATGATGAGGGTGGTAGAGTGAGGGTAAGGGAACAGATGTATCTGGGTATCTAGATGATGAGGATGCTAAGGAAGATTATATAATTGACACCTCCTCATCTTATAACTCTACCATCTGTTCTATCTTGTTATTCTACCAACAGTTATACCTACACTTTCTCCTTGGTCGGTACAGTGACTCAGTTTTAAATAGATACATTGAAAAATTGAATTTGGCAGATTCTTAGCGTCTTTTTCAGGACTGTATCCTACCCTACCCCTCAGTTGATATTGTGACTTGTTTTTTTTGGTGTTTAATTTTGAAAAAAGGTCAGAATTGGGCAGATTCTTGGCTTGTTGTGTCCTGCCCGACAATAAGCTATCAAAGCTTTTAATCCCTAATAATTGTAAAATATATCGCTGGTTAAATTTTGTAAAGATAGCTGCCACCAATGTATTACCAATATGTTGTTTTGGGTTTTGGATTTCGTTTTGTGGTTTCGATTCTTTAGTGAGGTTTTTATTTTGTAAAATGGCTTTATATATTGTTCAATATTGCTATGACCATATATGGTGTAATATTAGCAATAAATTTATACATAAATACATAAAGAGATGACCAGCCTTTTAATTTATAACCCAGAGGCAAAGTCCACAATTTTATGATCTCCTAGAAAATTAAAAATTCAACAAACATGCTAATTTGGTTAACGCATATTAAGAATTAACATTATCCCTAGGGGGTTCACTTTATTAGGGATTCATGTTGCCTAGCAACCAGAAAACCTCAAATTAAACTTGCCACTTAACCCCTAGGTCATGTAGATAAAACACATGCAATTTACATTACGTAATTCCTCCATTTCAACATATGGTATGGTCAAGCGAAAGAATTTGGGTTTCTAGACAAACAAGATATTTGATCAAGGGAAACAGAATATGTGGCCTGACTATTTTGTTTATCATTAAGCTATATTTAGGGATAGCATTTCATCTGTTGTTGACGATGTAAATTGTAGAAACGTTGTATATTATAAATTCCATGGGTAGTATACCATAATATTGTGTTAATCCAGGACCAATTTGTCTTTGAATTTTCCCAAACTTTTCTAAAAAGCTTCTAAAAACAAAGAGCTTTTGAAATTTTAGATCTTGGACTGAAAACTCAGAAGTTGTACCAGTTGGTGACATTGCAGAACCATTTTATCAAAATAATGTACACCTACTTTTGACTCATGCTTGTAAAAACAAAGACCCAAGCCTCTAGAGATGTCACTGGTACAGTATTAGTGAATAGACCTGCCACGTTACATAACAGCTCCTCCCTCTTCCTGGCCAGCAGATGGTAGAACCGGTCAATGTCACTCTCTGACACATGTTAGGTCATATTAAACAGCCATATTGTCATCTTAATAGGCTGTTTTTTACCATCATTCTGTTGTCTCTTGAAGATAGGTTACTGTCATTTTTACAGCCATGATATCTATCTATATCTAGGTGCTTGGTGCTGTCAATTTTATTAAATAGCATGTTCCTCCCTTCAGTAAATGTTCGATTATTTAATAGAGGTTAAAAGCAGAGACAAAGCTAATTCTCTGAACTTTTTTACCCTTGACGAAGATTCGAACCCTCTGCACCTAATCACCTAGCAGAAGACCACCCTGCTACCGACTGAGCTAAACCACTGGATTAGAACATTACATTATATGAAAGATATTTCTTTTAGCTTAAATATTGAGTGGAAGATATACTCCAAAAGACCAAGGACCATCTGGTACACTCATGAGCCTATTTGAAGTTGTTATCTTTCTAAAAAATATAGTTCTTTCTATTATTTCTAACTCAGCATTGAAATACGACTCTTCATAACTGAACATGTGGTACACAGATCCTCATGAGCCTAAATTATAATCATTCTAAAAAAGAAATTGACTCTGTATTGAACTAAGACTCTATGTAACTGAAGATGTTTATTTGTACCATATTGTTATCAATTTTGAGGTCTAGTTTTCTAGTTTAAATTCAGATAAACATATTATGTAAGAATTTTGACAAAGAGATAAAACCTGGCCACACTTCATAATAAGTTGAAATATTTTAGATAAAAGTTTGACCCTTTGACCAGGCTTTGAAAAACATTCCCTTTTTCCACTGGCCCCTGATCTGATAATGAGTTGACAGGATGTTACAAATTGTACTTAAAATTTCTAGAACCAACCAACTGATCGTGTGGCATAGTTCTTCAATTCCATATGCTTTTTTCCGACAAAATCTTTCTAAAACTTTAGTTGTTCTAAATACTTGATCCACCATAGTTTTACAGACTAACTCTATGTGTCTATTAATTACTTTTAGATTTTAATCCTCTAATGAAAATTACTTTCTGAAAAGGTGTCTAACTTAAGGTTTTTTTGGGGGGACTTGTTTCCAGATTGTGCCCTTTTTTTCTTTCAAAAATGTCAATCTACGAGTGTTTTATGAATTGATTTCTTTTGGTTTTTAATTTAAGATTCCATTCTGACAGATCATGAGATGTTTATATTTCCAGTTGAATTCCACACTTCCTTGAAGTCTCTGATGCTCTTTTCAGATCTGTCAAATTCCAGGTTTTATCTGAGAATCTGCCAGAGGCTAGGGTGTTACGTAATCAGTCTTGAAAAGAGGGTCTGTTTTAGCTGAAAAGTGAATTATGGGTCAAAAGGGTAGATAAATTAGGAAACCAATCCCAAATCACTTGTAATTTAATCACCAGACCTTCAGGCAGATTCCACCTTTCTTTGGAACAAGATTCCAATTTGACCAAAGCAAATTTTTTAAGTAGCAAAGGAGGGTTTTTCTTAATGTTGAGCTCTTGTCCACCAAGGTTTTGTAATTTTTTGGCAGGTTTTCCTGCAGATTCCAGTTCTCTTTAAACATGCTTCTTTACGGTACTCCAACTTTTGATCAAAGTTCTTTAGACTCAGGAAGAATTCCAATCTCAGAAACCTATTCCTTTTACCAAACTATAGTATATAAATTCCAACATCTGATACAAAAAGTTTTAATCAATTTGGAATAAAGAAAATTAGTGTTCTTCTATTTTCAATCTTAAAAAAACATTTCACCCTTTTTGTTTTGATAATTTCTGATGATCTCTGATGATCAGTCTGTTTGTATCTTGGATGGTGTTTTGGATCTGAAGTTTTGGAATCATTCTCAACGATTTTTTCGATCCTTTTTTGTTGAATTAAAGTTATAAGGATATCTTTAATTGGTTGAATATTTTTATTTTCTCAAATATCTACTTCTCCCCAGGCCCCTGTCTCTTTTAACCCCTAAATAAACAACCTTTGACCTATAGGTCAGATGTCAGAGCTGGAACATGTGTTATTGTACAATCAGCATGTTGTCCTGATCATTCCAGACTCTATTGTAACCTGATATTCTAATATACATTAAGTAGCTTTTGATATACCAGACCCATCCCGTTAAAATACTCTTTAAGGATCCAGTTTCATTTAAATTACCATAAGACATTATCGCCCCTCCCAATTCACCATTTTGGTTACTTGATCAGACTATAGGGTCGGATTCTGAATAAAAAAAAGACCGCCATCAAATTTGATTATTTTCATCTATTTAGATATAATTAATTTTAATACAGGCAACTTGACTAATGATGTTTTTTTTTTCTATTTTAGGAAAGAAGTTGAGAAGAAGAGTTTCAATAACTATCTACAAGGGTAAGATTATTAATTATTAGATACAGCAATATCTATCATAGCTGCTGTGTGGTGGGAGGTGGGGTGGGGCGAATATTAAAGAATAAGAAGGGGCTAAGGGCCAGTAGGTACTCAGAGCTTTTTATTCGTACCCACCGATATCAACTGAGCAGTTATGTGGACAACGCTGTATGGGCGTATGTTGAAGATGGAAGGAGGGGGGTTGGTATGTCAAAGAAGAAGGGGCTCAGGCCCAGTAGACACTCAGAGCTTTTGACTTTTACTCTCATGTACCCACTGCTATCAACTAGACAGACTGCAGTTATGTCAGGCTAGGTAGCTCAGGCTGACATGCCATTCAGAGCTTTTCACTTTTACTCTCATATACCCACTGCTATCAACTGGGTAGTACTGCAGTTATGTGAGCATTTGTCAATGTGGAGGTCCATCTCAAGCCCAACTATCGACAGACTTTTCTGTAGAATAAAAAAGAACTGGACGAGATAAAGAAGAAGACTTGAAATATATACTGAGTTATAAAGTTTTTAAGTCGTAAACAAAAAAGGGTATTGTTTTTATCAAACCATCCCTAAAATACTTCACGTTTTTAACTGGCCCTTGTTTATTTAACAAACACTTCAACTTCAACAGTGTATTTCCCTTTTTTTATTAGATCGTAGACAATCCTTCATTTCTCAAAAACATTTCTCAAGGTTTATAGGATCTTAAAGAGGTTTTCTGTTTACAATATATTAAATACTTTCTGAAATTTTTATATTAAAGTTAAGTTTTACAATAAGTCTACAAATATAAAAAATTCCTATTCATTTTTTATTTGATATTGACATGTACTTTTTGAATAAGCATACAAATATATTTATTTAATAGATAACTTATTTTTTGAATTGATAATTTTTTTGTACCCTTCATGAACCCTAAAACCTTTTTTCAAATTACCCATCACAAATAAATGTAGTGAATTATATCAATGCTTGTTTGTTTGTGTTTGATAAATTCAAAATTAATTTCAACATTGAAAATAATTTAAAAATTGGTAATTGAATTTAATATTAAGTTTATTAGGTACACCTTTTTTGATGTTTGTAAATTTCCAAAACTAAACTGAAGTCACTATTTATGTTTGTAAAAAATAAAAACAGTTTTAAAAATCCGTGAAGTATCCAACATATAAAGTTGAGTTGTCACAGGATGTTAAAATTCTCTATGATTCACAGTAAAATGTGTTTTAAAAATCAGGATCTTATTCAATATCCTACAAGATAAAACGATAAGATGAGACAAAAATAATTCAAAGGAAACATTGTTTAAGATTGATATATCTTTATCCTCTCAAACAAACCTTAATTAGTCATCTCGTTAAGATACCCTTACACCATAGTGATTACCAGTTGTATATTATTGTGAATAATCAAAGTGGTCAAGAGTTACGAATGCAATTCACAACTCAGTTACATGAAAGTTACGTTCGAAACTTTGAAGGGCTCTTCCCATTCCTTACCAATAAAGGCTCTTCTTATCTTTTTATTCGTAACTGGTAATCACCATGGTGTGATTGCACCTTTAGTTTATAAAAGATTTAAACAGAAGAAAAATCACACGGCCAAAAGGAAGGTTTATTAGTAAGTGGAACGAGAGAACTTAATAACCCATAGAACATTTAGATTTATTTCATTATATTTTGTTGTTAAGTAGCTATGTCGGGTGTGGCATCAGACAGGGTATGCTTACTCTTCTAGGCACCTGCTACCACTTTTCATTATGAAATACTTACTCACTTATAATTGATATACTTCCTCATGTGAAAACTTCATTAGTTGCTATCTGTTTCGCCAATATGTTGTTTTGGATATCATGTTTCGTTTTGCGTTTTTGGATCGTTAGTATTTGGTTTATTATTGAGTTTACCTTGGTACAAATTGATGGTCCCTTACAATGAAAAAATAGAGCGCCAAATGATTTGATTTAGAATCTATTTGTAACACTACAAATTGAAAAAAACATATTTAAATCATAGAATTACGTTCCACGATTGTTCTAAATTTTATCAGAGAAGTAGATCAGAAAAAAACTGAGTCAGATGATAGGAAGAGATAAGAAGTCCAAGTGGACAGTTAAAATATGATAACATGATAACAATATTTACTCACTAGAGGTCACTCCTGATTTTCACGAGTTTTAAACATAAACTGAAAACAGAGCGCTTTATTGTGGCCTAGTTTACCAATAAACCATCCAACCAACAAACCCTTGCTGAGAATCTTTCTGAGATCACCTTCTAAATAAGCAGAACAGTTCTCAGAACGCTTGATTGTTTACATCACATAAAATTCATCCGTTCTGTTATTAAAAACAATAATATTTGTAATGTAAAAGGGGTTGGGTTCAAGCAAACAATTGGAAGGTCTGCGATATGAACTTAAATTATAAGCCAATGTTCCAATTTAACAACTAACTACTATCTTAGCTCTAGCTGGAAGCAGACTTTAAATTGTCTTCTACCAATCAACCAACCAAACAACCATCCAACCAAACAACCAACTAACCATCCAACCAGACCAACCATCCAACCAGACCAACCAAACCAACATCCGTCCAACCAAGTGTGTCGTTCTGTGATATGAGTTAGCTGAATGCAGACTTTAAATTGTCATTTACCAACCAACCAACCATCCAACAAAACAACCATCCAACCAAATAACCATCCATCCAAACAACCATCCAACCAACCAAGTGTGTCGTTCTGTGATATGAGTTAGCTGAATGCAGACTTTAAATTGTCATTTACCAACCAACCAACCATCTAACAAAACAACCATCCAACCAAATAACCATCCATCCAACCAACCAACCAAGTGTGTCATTCTGTGATATGAGTCAGCTGAAAGCAGACTGTAAATTGTCATCTACCGACCAACCATCCAAACCAACAACCAACCAACCAAGTGAGTCATTCTGTGATATAAGTTAGCTGAAAGCAGACTGTAAATTGTCATCTACCGACCAACCATCCAAACCAACAACCAACCAACCAAGTGAGTCATTCTGTGATATAAGTTAGCTGAAAGCAGACTGTAAATTGTCATCTACCGACCAACCATCCAAACCAACAACCAACCAACCAAGTGAGTCATTCTGTGATATAAGTTAGCTGAAAGCAGACTGTAAATTGTCATCTACCGACCAACCATCCACACCAACAACCAACCAACCAAGTGAGTCATTCTGTGATATAAGTTAGCTGAAAGCAGACTGTAAATTGTCATCTACCGACCAACCATCCAAACCAACAACCAACCAACCAAGTGAGTCATTCTGTGATATAAGTTAGCTGAAAGCAGACTGTAAATTGTCATCTACCGACCAACCATCCAAACCAACAACCAACCAACCAAGTGTGTCATTCTGTGATATAAGTTAGCTGAAAGCTACCATCCTGTACTTAATTTTTATTATCTCAATTGTCCATATTGTTGAAGTCTGAAGTGAAATATTTCCTGTTAAAATTACAACCAAGGGTATTTAAATCCTGTTTTTTACTGTTAAATCCTGTTTTCTAGCCCACTTGACACCAATTTCTCACCATAAAACTTTTGTTATTAAACAGACAAAGAATGAGTTCTCTGTATTTTTGATAAAATAAAGGAAGGTTTATTCTGCAGGAAATATTATGTATATACCAGATAGTTCAAAGTCTAACTAATTTTCTTTTTATAGAATTTTCACTCAATTATTAATAACTATGACAACATATGAACAAGATTTTCACCAATATATGGAATTGTTTTTTGTTGATAACGTCACCTGAATGTGTTTCGAAATGTAGAATGTACTAAACTCAAAAGTATTTCCATATATCTTAGTGTTTTAACCTATTACTGACCTGGGCCAGTGCTTTTATGAATCTATATTGTCATGGTCATTTAACATTGATACATTGTCAATAAAGATTAGGCTAAAAAGTTCTAAAACTAGTATGTAATAAACACGAAAGTATATCCATATATCTTAGTGTTTTAACCTATTACTGGTCTAGACCATTGCTAAAACAGCTCTAGAACTGGAGTATTTTGATGTCAATCTTGTATATCTAATGCCACATTCTAGTTTTCTGATGTATTTCACATGAGCATCTGCAATCTATGAAATAGAAAATGCAAATTCAGGTGAAAAATATCATTATGAAATTAATTGACTCATAAAATAGATGAAAAATTATATCTTTATTAATTAATTAATAGATAATGAATAAATAATATGCGCATATAGGTAGTCTTTTAAACTTAATTAGTATTCATAGGTAAGTATAGATATGAAATATATTTTATTGATGAGGTTTTCATAGCTTACATTGGCATTATATTAATTTTTAAAGCTGGTAGAATTCTGATACCTGATAGAAATTTCTATTGAATTACAAATACAATCCTTTACTTTTGACCTAGGCCAGTGCTTTTATGAGACTAAGTTCTCATCACCATCTAACACAGATGATTCAAATGGTTGAATTGAATTGTTTTTTCAATACAGAAAGAGAGATAGGGGTGCTATATTCTTTGAGCTTTCAAAAAGCTAACTATAAAGCTAACATGATTTTATACCAATGTTATTTCTGTTAAAAAATATATTTTAGTAGACTCGTGTCAATAAATAATTTTCAAAAAAGACTAATCGTAGGAAAAGATCAATAATCAATTAAAAAAAGCGATAAAAATAATGATTAATTAGCAGGTATTGGTCAGTTTAAATGGACAACTGAAAACTAATAACTATAAACAATAGTTGTAATTGGTCAATACCAGTTCCATTATTTCTAACAAAGGATTTAATTGGATAGTAGATTTTTTCTATTATCTCTAACAATCAATTTAATTGGATGATATATTTTTTAACAGTATGTTCCGGTTGATTTGATTGGTTGATATTAATGGTTGTATTATATGTGATTTCTAGGTGCATGTCAATTGTTTTGTGAAGCTCGTGTTTCTATTACTGTAAAACAATTATTTTCAACGCCTGAACGAGTGATAATAAAATCTGTATATTGACCTTGGTATGGACATGATATACTAATATAATATTTATTGTTTTTCTCTCGTGTCCGTTCGTTCCATGCGTTTATTCGTAAACAGTCAGCAAAACTTGTTGGCAAAATAAACAACTATTTCTTCAAAATGGTCCATTGGGCCTTAAAGCCTGGAAAACCTTAAATGACATCATTAGTTGTCGTGGCTTTTAATCTCAGACAGCGTGTGATAGTCCGATGACCTTAAATAAGTCATATTAACTCATAATTCCAGTCAACCCAGCTGTAAATGGGTACGGATAATCCGAGTAAGATCAATGTCAAGAGGCTTGGCCAAAAAGGATTCTTGTGAAGCTCAGTTATTATCTATAAAAATTGTCAGAAATGAGTTCTCTGGGCCTTTAATTCTTCAATTCTTTCAGTTCAAAATCTGTACACCGGTACCAATTCTTTCCTGGCGACGGGGCTGGGCTACATCCCTTAAGTTTTACTTGCAAAATTTAGGGGATCCTAACTAGGAATATCTAGAGAGTATACCAATATGAAACTAGTAATATATTATAAGATAGTAAATATGTTAGAGTAAAACCCCTCCCATATTTTATAAAACAATGTACTCTCTTATCTTATATATATTGGATATATTCTCAATGAATTATAGAGTATCTTAATACTAATATTATTTTCTTCATCATAGTTCATTGAAGTTTGTCTTAAAGTGTGTTGAAATGAGGTAAGACACTGACTGTTTTTTAGGGGGGTGGGGTTTGAGTATGGGGTGGGGGTATAGGTAAAGGGTGTGGCTTGTGAACCTCTTTATTAAAAAATATTTAATTGAATCCTAGTATCTGTATATAAAAAAATGTATTGTTAATGAAATTTGCAAAGTTTGACTCAATGAGTTAAGCTTGTATTTGGATTATTTGAAAAACAGGTAGCAGAAAACATGCAGATGCAAAATGCCCTCTGTTATACATTTAAATACTTTTTTTATTTCATTACTGTTATGACTGATGAAGGGTGGTATACCTGAAACATTTAACAATATCATAACTTAGATTTTATTAATATAATGTTTATGGTATGTAAAATGTTGCTAGTAATTCAAAAACTTATTGATGTAACTTTAGTATAACAGAATGATGACAATGTAAATTGTTGAAACATTGTGTTTAAAAACTCAGGAGTAGTATATCATATAAACTGATGATGACAATGTAAATTGTTGAAACATTGTGTACAATAAAACCCAGGAGTAGCATACCATATAAACTGATGATGACAATGTAAATTGTTGAAACATTGTGTACAAAAATTCAGGAGTAGTATATCATATAAACTGATGATAACAATGTAAATTGTTGAAACATTGTGTACAAAAAAACTCAGGAATAATATACCATAAAATTGTGGCCTGTTATTTAATGAACTTGTTACCTAAAAGTTAATAAGACAATTTATTAAAAGAGAACTGTTTAAATAAAGCTATAATATCATATGTTTTTTAAAACCTCTTCACAGATCCTTTATCCTTGATAAATCTCTTTCTACTCTTGATAAAAAACCTTTAGAAAATACACGAACACCAATATTAACCCCCTAGTGAATAATAACGGGGGTCTGAATGGGATAATTATGTTAGAGTCAATAACAGTAAGTAGAGTGAATTAAGATAACAATAGGCATTGACTGCAGTAACAAATCCCTAACAGGGCCCCTGGATGATCACAAATTGAAGATGAAAAGAATCTGGTGTACAGGTAGATAGAATAACAATAGAGGCGATCTGTAGGTGTTCACCAAATTACTGGGCCGGATAATTCAACAACTTTATAATACACATAGAATGTAGACTTTCTTAAAGAGATTCTGAATCAATGATTAAATGGTTGGATGAACTACAGAAGGGCAAGAGTGCTCTGTCTTGCTAGTGACATCAGGGTTTGGATGAACTAAAGAAGGGCAAGAGTGCTCTGTCTTGCTAGTAACATCCGGGTTTGGATGAACTACAGAAGGGCAAGAGTGGTCTGTCTTGCTAGTAACATCCGGGTTTGGATGAACTACAGAAGGGCAAGAGTGCTCTGTCTTGCTAGTGACATCAGGGTTTGAATGAACTAAAGAAGGGCAAGAGTGCTCTGTCTTGCTAGTAACATTAGGGGTTGGATGAACTAAAGAAGGGCAAGAGTGCTCTGTCTTGCTAGTGACATCAGGGTTTGGATGAACTAAAGGAATAGGGAGAATGGTCTGTCTTGCTAGTAACATCAGGGGTTGGATGAACTAAAGGAATAGGGAGAATGGTCTGTCTTGCTAGTAACATCAGGGGTTGGATGAACTAAAGAAGGGCAAGAGTGCTCTGTCTTGCTAGTGACATCAGGGTTTGGATGAACTAAAGGAATAGGGAGAATGGTCTGTCTTGCTAGTGACATCAGGGTTTGGATGAACTAAAGGAATAGGGAGAATGGTCTGTCTTGCTAGTAACATCAGGGGTTGGATGAACTAAAGAAGGGCAAGAGTGCTCTGTCTTGCTAGTAACATCAGGGGTTGGATGAACTAAAGGAATAGGGAGAATGGTCTGTCTTGCAAGTGACTTTTGGTGTTTTCAAAGGATGCTGATTTGACTAACTCCATTAGCAAATAAACACAGAGATTTGAATGAAGAAATAATGAAGTGAGCTCACAGAAAGAATAATTGAGAAAAACTGATAGATCAATCATCTGTCTTGTTGTTAAATGATAAAAAATAAGACTGTTATGAGATTAGGTATATCATCTTTCTCTCGGAGGGGTCAACTTCCAGTATTTAATCTTATTAGAGACTATCACACTATCTTCTCTACTATTATTAAACCTTATTTAATATCAAACATATTGATAGGCTTGTGGTCAAACTCTTTGATGGTTTTAATCAGAGGTTTTCAGCCTTTTTCTCTCTCTTACCCTTTCAGAATCCTGGATGGATTGTATAACCCTCCATCCCTCTAGAATAATATAGATAATTCATATAGAAATGAGTTGCTATCTGAAGGCTTCAGTCTTGTAGATTTTTTTCTGTTAATCTGTATTGTTGAGAGAAGGGAAGTTGACTCATTAATACACAGGCCTTGATTGGGTACAGATACTTCTGTAAAAATGGGTACAGAAGCTAAGTGCTGGTCTCATTTGGCTGGATGTTTTATTGTTGAGGGAAGGGAAGTTGACTCACTAATATACAGGCCTTGATTGGGTACAGATACTTCTCTTTGAAATTGGTACAGAAGCTAAATGCTAGTCTCAATTGGTTGGATGTTTTATGTCTGTGTAGGGGTCAGAATGACGACTAAACTATATAACAAATGAAAATATCCAATGAAAAAATCTCCAGCTAATAGACAGACATTAAAACGAGGTGTGAAATTCTGAAATCCAATTAATGTCTTACTGTAGACAGAAAAATATCTAGACAATTTTATTTATTCATTTTATATCATCAATTTAGACTTGTGTCCGAATAGTTTTCCCTCGTGGCTCGGAAAATTATATCCATGGTATTCTTCCTCTTGGTCAGTTCTCACACCATTTGGGCAGTAATCTAAACTTACCAACATTAATTTTAGATGTTATGGTAATTTTTTATTCTCTCTCGTGTTCATCCATTAACACCTATAAAATTTTAATAAGCTGCTTCAGATTAGATTGTCATTTTATAAAATTTATAGAATCAATTACACAACACTGGTCAGTGAGCGATTTTAAAATTTTGAGAGATATTTTGGAAAAGTACATCTTTCCATATATTATGCAAATACATTTAAATAAAATGTTTTTTGATTTAAAACCCTCTATTTTTTTTATTTATCTGTACAGAAGTTATAACAAAAATATGAATATTGTGATTCTTAGTCCAACTAGGTATAACAATATCTATAATATGTCTAAATAAGGTAATAAAAATTCTAAAAATTGTGAAGAATTTGATATTTTTATCTCCTTCAGACTGACCTTTCATATTTTATAAGAAAACAAACAATTTAATAATTTGAGATAAGAGGAAGGTGGTCATTGAGCGGTCAAGATCCTGCCTGGACTTCAGATAGTGGTCAATATACATGTATGATTTCGTTTGTGGTAAATGATAACCCATGAATCATTTTACGTTGTGTTTATATCTCCATTCTGGCCAGGGTCGGTTAATGTCTATATTTATTATGCAAGATTGTTGAAAAATAAGCCAACTATTAAATAAACTATCTTATAAAACGTTTATATAATACTTTATATTGAATCACTCTCTATTCAATCATTTTATATTAACATAAAAACACATTTTAACACAACTGTAACCAATATTAATCCAATATCTGTATAAAATTTTGAAACCAGTAAATTTATTTAATATTTATTATTCCATAAAGAAGTTTAAATTTATATCTACTCTTCAAATGACCGATAGCGTCCTGTACTAGAGGTCAAGTATCATCTTTTTCAAGTGTTTTACTGTTTTTCGAGGTTGTGTTTACTGATGACAAATATTGGAGCAATCATAAATCCTAGTTTGATTGGAGTCGAAATTAAACTTGTGTTTTATCAGCTAGTTTTTAATAGTAAACATGTCCAAGTGTTATCTCTGTCAATATGAATAGATAACGTCCAATAGCAAGGCCAATCTCTGGTCATAAACTTCAACCCTTTCATGCAAAATAGGTCAAAAACAATTTAAAACTTGTATAGACGTGTTAATATTCATGGGGCATGATCTTCCAGAAATATAACTGAAAACATAGAAATATTATATCTGTAATGCTATAAACTCAGTATAAAGATTTGTTTGAAGGGCATGAGCCTTCAATAATACGATGAAAACTTATTATTAGTTGGAAATAATATATCTGTAATGCCATAAATTACATTTTTTGTGAAAGACATTTTTATCCAAAAATCGTAAGATGGAACTCTTCTTAAATGTCCTGTTGAGCACAATTATCTTTGGCTTTTAGGTAGTTCAGTTGAACATGATTGGCAAGTACAACAGGCTCTACCACCCTGTATTTATAGGTTTAGCCCACTTCTTATTCCAATTGGAAGCTGACCTCTTGACCTGCTGAAATTAATCTAAATTATGCGAAGTAAGACAACCATGGTGTAATGTAGGATAAAAATGATATCAAAATTAAAACTGCTCACAACTTTTATGAAATGAAATATTGTCCACCCGACAGATGACCTTTAGATATGGAATATTATAGTATTGGCAAAAATCTAGCAGGTACTTCAAATAAACGTAAATCACAAGCCTCTGTTGGATATTGCGTGCCAATCAAAATACGAAAGCTGAATAAAAAAAGACTTCTCTCAATACTGACAGCAATGTCTGAGCTAGAGGTCTGAATGCAAAAGAGTTAACAAAAGATCTTCCTAAGAAGTGAACTTAAGGTTTGAAATGCAAAAGAGAAGCGCTACATGAATATCAGAGGACCCAGTTGAAAGCGCAATAAAAATTGAGTTAGTCTAAATATCAGATAGAGATCATAGAAATATTATAAGCCTCTTATTCAATTTGCACCGTAATCAGAACGCCTCGTAGAGGAAATGGATTTTTATCAGAAATAATTGTAACGGCAGACAACATCTTTTAACTGTCAGAAAGATAAAAATGAAAAAGAAATAAAAATGTCTTATCTCTTCGCGTCTGGTCAGCAGACGTCAAATTTACGTCAGCATAAGAAAAATAAAGTGAGATATCATTAGATTAACGTAACGATATTTCAGAATTCTTTTCCAGTGAAAATTCCGCGAGGATACAAATCTGTCCGAGTCCAGAAAGCAATCAGCATAAGTAGGAATGAAAAAGAGTGATTTTGTCATTGCCATGGAATCAAGAAACTATTATCTGTTGACTCAAATGTTGTTTACTTGTCAATTGAATTATTTACGTTAAAAGGACTGGACATCGGAGACTCATATATCATAATCTAGCTTTGATTTGATTGCTTGAATGTCCAGTTCATATTTATTGTTGCATTTTACAGATCCCTGGACAATTGGGAATCGAAAAGAGAATAGGCTAATGCTGTTGTCCTGACAAATTTTCCCTTTTTGCCAACAGATCTTTTGTCTCTATCTGTAACCTTGGCCAATGCTTTTTATTTTCTTTAGTTTTAATTAACAAAAACATCACAATAGTTAACACTGTTTTAAGCCTGTGCCAGTGCTTTCTGTTGAGTAGTAACTTGTTACCTCTCAACCACCCTGATCACTATGGGAGAATATCAAACCCAAGTTCTATCAATCCAATTCGGCAGAACGAAACTATTTTATAGATCAGTTTGAAATTGTAGCCAGTGGTCAGAAAATCAATATCGTGGCCGAATCTAGATGATAAAAAATGGACATTATGACGAGGACATGATATTAAAAGTGAAATAAAAACAGTGAATTATATTTATTATTAATATTATTATCATTTACATCCATCAAAAATATTTTTAATTAAAAACTCCATTTATCAGATGAGATGAGATTTAGTACTAAGCTTCTAGTTTGATACAGACAGATAAAAGCATGGTGAGTAGATGAGTAGAGTTTGTGGTTTGGGGGTAGGGTAGTAGGAAAGGGGTCTGTTAGCTGCTAGTTTGATACAGAGGGTAAGTGGTGTGTTGGGGTTGTAAGGCTAGGGTAAGGACTGTTTGAGGGTAAGATTTAATACTAAGAAGATCAGAGGGTGGAGTGGGGTTAAACAAAGGTTTGATTTTGATTTGATTTTTAAAACAGATTATAAACAATCATTATGAGAAAAATAGTTCAAACTTGAAAATAAGCATCAGAGAAAAAGGATAAAAAAAATTGGACTTGTTTTCTACTTTGGTAAAAGAAATATAGAAAATTGTAAAAGAATTTGGTGAGATCAATAAACTATAGCAGTGGTCAAGAAAAGAAGAGAAATCATCTGTCAAACATGCCTCATAAAAATTCTGACCTCCATCTCCGTCAAAACACGGAGAGATGTTTTAATAGAAACTTATCATCCCGCAGTAATTGACCTCCCTCCGCAGAAATACTTTTCTCTGATTGATTGTCCACCCTGCTTTTGGCTTCGGTAAACAATATGGCCGCTTCTTCGGACTTGTCATAACAATCTATCTAATCAGATTAGAATTGGGAAAGAACGGGAAAATAAACTTTATCGATCTCGTATTCGGACAGTGGAACTAATTTCAAATGGAAATAAATAAAAGAAAAACAACTTTGGTCAATCTGCTGGAACACCTGATGATGTTTTCTCTCAGAGTCTGTCAACTGTGTAACTCTTTCAGAGAGTACACATAGATATTGACCCTTACACAAAACATCATGGCACATTCTTACAGAGAATGTTAATTTTAAACTCTTTCAGAGAGTCCACACAGATTATGTGATAGATAAAAGTTCCATTCGTTTGATTGGTTAATCAATTAAAACCCTTTTAAATAGAGCAGACGCAACCAATCAAATTATTGTATTTCTTAAACTTTAAGTTCAAATTCTGTGCATGAAAATAAAATCCTAGGTTTTTACACCAGGCGGACTAATGAAGACAGAGTTTCAATTCTGTAAAAACAGAAAAGTAAAAAATTTTGTTTCTGAAGACGTCCAAACTTATTATGAAAATCTAATGACCAAAATAATTTGATAGTGGTCACCATCTAATTTCCATATTTCTATGTTTTTCTGTCCAGAAAGCCATAGAAAGATGACAATTCCTTATTAATATGACAAAAATAATCTTCATCAAACCCTCACAAACAATTCCATCTTTTTAATTACATTTTCTGCGAGGCCGCTCTTATTCCTATTATAGTCCAGCAGAAAAATCTGACCGTCTAAAAATCAATAACTTGGAGTGACCATTGGTCAAGACTCTCTCAAATTAATCTTGCAGATTTTATTGTTCTGTTCTGCAAGTTTTGGCAGATGTGTTGCTGTATTACATTAGTGATACAAATCAATACTTTTCGGATAATTTTTGAAATAAAATTAGCAGCAGATTGTCCGACCAAATTGTTTTCAGTGTTAGTTATTTGAAAATATACAGGTCCTTAATTTAGAATTTTGGTTCTTGGTCTAAAATTTCATTTCTTTGGCAAAATACAACTAAATCAACAGCTTTGGAAAAATGGTGGATTTAATTATCAGAATATTTTGTTTTCAGATTTCAGTCACTTTTCCATTTGGCAAAATTCAAAACGTGAATTTCGTTGCTTCTGTCTGCTCATTTACGTAATTCTACCAAATTTCAAGGCATAAAAAATAAATAAATCTTTTAGCATCTTAAACAGAATAAAGATATCACCAAGTATTTGTTTTAATAGACAATTTTTACAAGTAAGACCATCTCAAATGGCTACACACAAGTCTGAAATAAATCTTAAATTTTAACTTCTTACACGGAAGAGTTTTATTCACTGACCATTTGTTTTGGCGGGTATTTTACTGGAATATTATAATTAAATTTGAAGGGTCATTCTTTCTGAAGAAGAAAAATCTCCAAGGAGTCTGTCATGAATCACACTAAAGTCGTGAAATCTACAATAGCAATGTCCACTTCACATGCAACGAAAAATATTGCCGTTCAAATATTACCATTTTCTAAATCAATATCACAATGACCATCACGTGACCTTTAAATACTCAGAGGTCATTTGTCTTCTCAGGCGCCATAAAATAGGAATAAAATTTACTAAAACATGGTCAAGATTTTCAGAAATTGTCAAGGGAGATTCCGTATTTTCTTCATGAAATGAAATTTTCGTTTTGATTAATCAAATTTGTCCAATGATGATTAATGTAAAAGCATTTTGTTTTTCTCTATTTATCAGATCTTAATGAATTTATTTCCAACTTTTGTTCTGATTTTGTAAATATTTTTAAAGACCTATTTTTTTTTTGTGGTTCCCTACTCTAAAGAATGCAGTTGTTATGATGAACATGTAATTTGTTGAAACATTGTCTAAGTTTACAAAGAAACCAAAGTTATTTTAAAACAATAAAATTTCACTTATCACTAATTAAGTGTAAATTGTTGAAACATTGTCTTAGATTTGTAGCACTTTGTAGTAACTTTGAATCATTAATATTAAATCAGCATAAATTAAAATGTTACCTTTCTTTATGAATTTCAATTGCTATGATATTTTTATACGTCTGATGTACATGTAAATTGTTGAAACGTTGTCTATGCCATAAAAAGATTTTATTAACAGAAATAAATAGCAATATTAGTGTTTTAGTTTTTAATATTCCTGAATGTAAATTGTTGAAACGTTGTCTATGCTATTAATATTCCTGTTGTTTCGTGATAATTCAATCACTAATCATGTTTTAAATTTCTAATAATCCTCTCTACTTTCTGTTTTTTTACAGAGTGATTTATAGTCCTGTAAACTTAGATCCTAATATGGCTTCCCTCGTCCACGGAGAGTCGTAAATTACAACTGGATCAAAACACTAGACAAAAAACATCATCATAAATCTGAGGATTTTGTCTGGAACTAGACCAGTCTCTAATTTTCTAATAAATTTCATTTCATTTGTCTTTAATACGATTTTTGTCAAAATGTTTTTTTTCATTTCCAATATTTTTTTTATTCATTTCAAAACGTTGTTCTGTTTTATTTCATTTGTCTTCTCAAAAGGTCTAGTTATTTACTTCCAAAAAATATTAATTGTCCCAAAGTGTAGACATAAGAATAATTTCTACTTGTCAAACTTCAGTAGAGACTTAAGCTGATGTAGGTCAGTTGTCTGAAGATCGCATAGCTTGAAACCCTGAGTAACATGTTTTAGGTTGTTCTATATCACTCTACAATTGATATATTGAGCACGATTTTAACAGTAGTATTTCTATATCGCTCTACAATTGATGTATTGAGCACGATTTTAACAGTAGTATTTCTATATCGCTCTACAATTGATGTATTGAGCACGATTTTAACAGTAGTATTTCTATATCACTCTACAATTGATATATTGAGCACGATTTTAACAGTGGTATTTCTATATCACTCTACAATTGATATATTGAGCACTATTTTAACAGTGGTATTTCTATATAGCTCTACAATTGATATATTGAGCACGATTTTAACAGTGGTATTTCTATATAGCTCTATAATAGATATATTGAGCACTATTTTAACAGTGGTATTTCTATATAGCTCTACAATTGATATATTGAACACTATTTTAACAGTAGTATTTCTATATAGCTCTACAATTGATGTATCGAGCACTATTTTAACAGTGGTATTTCTATATAGCTCTACAATTGATGTATCGAGCACTATTTTAACAGTGGTATTTCTATATAGCTCTACAATTGATATATTGAGCACGATTTTAACAGTGGTATTTCTATATAGCTCTACAATTGATATATTGAGCACTATTTTAACAGTAGTATTTCTATATAGCTCTACAATTGATATATTGAGCACGATTTTAACAGTAGTATTTCTATATCGCTCTACAATTGATATATTGAGCACGATTTTAACAGTAGTATTTCTATATTGCTCTACAATTGATGTATTGAACACGATTTATGAATATTTTGCTATTGACCTTCATGTTCAATAAATTATTATTATTATTAATATTATTTCCGTCGCTTACGTAGGCAGATAAAATCTTATAAATACTCTTGAGGAGGTCGACTAAAGTACCTTGGGTAGGAGTTTAAAATGATAAATTTAAAATATTTGGTGAAAGCCCTACAACATCGTTGTTGAAGGGAATGACATCATATGGATTTATTGTTGTTTTTGTATTTAATTCAGAGACAAATGATATAAAACCAAGAGCGCTTACAAATCCTTTTTTTTCGTCTGACAATATATAGATCGAGTATTCGATTATAGTCATAGGGAATTTTATTACAGTGAAACCATACGAATGATCAATGAACATTTAAGTCTAATATCAAATTGGTTGTCTTGTAAATCTAGACTACAAGTTCAAATAAAATTGGCAAATTAAACAATTTTTCCTTGGGAAAAATCGTCCAGTCTGCTATTAAATTGGTTGTCTTGTAAATCTAGACTACAAGTTAAAATAAAATTGGCAAATTAAACAATTTTTCCTTGGGAAAAATCGTCCAGTCTGCTATAGAATTGGTTGTCTTGTTATTCTAGACTACAAGTTTAAATAAAATCACCAAAAGTAAAAAAAATTATCGTAAATTCGGACATGAAATTGGTTGTCTTGTAAATCTGGACTACAAGTTATAATAAAATCAGCAAAACAAACAAATCAAGGTCTAAAGTTGTAAGTTCGTAGTCAGGCCAGGCGTCAATTTCACTCCATATTCTCTAAAAAATCCATCAATCTAAGAATTAGTTTGCGAGTATTTTTCTCCGATCAATATTTGGGCCAGTAGCCATCGGTCAAGATACGTCGGAATGTCCAGTAAGACTCATAAATAATATTGGCAATGATTAAACTAAACTATTAACGAGAGCTGTGGCTGGTCCAGGGTTAAATTTTATGTTGTTATTTTGGACAAGAGATGTTTCCACTGTTATCGTCCAAAATATCGTGAATTTACATATTTCATGGTCAATTTTAGGTCAAGGTTTGTTCGAAAATGTGAAAATGTGAAAAATTAAATATTCTCTGGTTACACTTTACGTAAGCTCTTGGCATTTTTTTTTTTAGGTAAAAATGAAAGTACAAGCGTCAGTTTATAACTCTGATCACGATGAATATATAAAGTAAATGATATAAACCTGAACTCAGAGTATATATCACTTAAAGTGTATTACATTGACAGTATATGACATCACTTGGTAACAGCAGCTCGCTTATTATATCACTTAATTTTGAGGTTCATAGAACAGCTACTAGCGTTAAAAAATGATCTTAAAATGGACCCATATATGTACAATTATGTCAAGCAAAAAAAACGTCTATCTAAAATCTGAAGTGAAAAGTTACAGTCAAGCCATTTTTTAAAATCAACAAGAAAATCCGTAAATTACAAAGATGGATTGGATGATACAGATTGTCATTACAAATAAAGAGATAAACTTAGGGCCTTAATCACTTGGCTTATAACTAAACTGTTATACTTTTTAAAATGTGGAGAATTTTCTTCCAACCCAAGTTCTGAGAAACCACTACTTATTGTATCTATGTCCATAAAAAATAATAATTTATGGTGGAAGGTGGTAAAATATATAGATATCACAGTTATAATAATTGATGTAGAAGGGAGTAAAAAATAATGACGGCCCTGATTTGGATTGACAGAAAAAAACTGATTTTAGTGTCGAGAAAGACGACTCACTGCTTCATCCTCGCGCGTCTAATTAACGGTCAAGAGTGGACACTGACGGCAAGAGTAACCAGAGCTGGACGCCGACTGGACTTTCAAAATCAATATAAAGGCCAACTCAGAAATTATTTGACCGTCAAGAAGTATTTTTTATTTAGAAGTGCCAAGATCTTGTCTCTTGAAAGGATAACTTCTATGATTTACAAATGTTAGAAAGGTCAGTTCTCGTTTCATTTTATTTTGCGGTTGGTTTTTATTGTTTTTTGGAGGAAAGATGTTAGAACTGGGGGTCATATTTAGGCGTTAAGGATATGTCTCTACTTTCACGTAGATGATGGCATGGCAACGCTACATTTCATTTATGTTTTTGCAGTTGGTTTTTATCGTTTTTTTTGGGAAAGACGTATTAAGGAGGGTTATTGTTTTGAGATGTAATTTTTTGAATATGTTTTACAAATTAATCCTTGAAAGATCAGTTCTTCATTTCATTTTATTTTTTGTCGTTTAGAAAAGGAAGAGAGAGTGGAAACAACATTTTTATTAATTTTATCTTGTATTTTTTATTATTATTTGTGAGGTAATACATTAGGAATGGGGTATTTTATTTTATATATCATTTAGCAAATTATTTAGGTTTTATAAATCCTAATATGGTCATCCTTTTTTAGTTCATCTTAAGCAACCAATTTTCTAGATTTTTGTGGAGCTGGAGATTATTATTTGTGGAATTTGAGGGAAGATACATAAATAACTACTTTTATGATTTATTTTATACCAGAATAACTTCATTTTTAACAATTTAAAGTTTATTTGGAAGGAAATAACATTAGAATTCTAAATTCTGAACATCAAAAAATAATGAGGGCAGGAAACATCTTTATTCATCAAAAAATAACTAAAATAATAAATTTTGAAATCTAAATTCCCATGCATACATATGATAAAATATTTAATTTCTTCTCAAAACCACGTTCAGTTAAAATGAAAGAACTTCAGCACATCTACAAATGTTGTGGATATTTTTTGTTTCAAATCCTCAAAATAATCAAGGAGACATATTGCTGGCAAGAGTGTGAATAATTTGGATCAAAAACTTGTGTCTACTGTTTTTAATACATACTTTACAAAATGGTAGATATTTTCATATCATTTGAATTATTTGTGAATTAAATATCTATATTAAATATTTTTCAAAAAAGTCTTTGATAATTTCTAATGTTTCCTAAAAATTCCTGACATTTTGGAATAAAAGACATTTTTTAAAAGTCAATAATCATTAATATTACAATCTGATATAAGATCTCATTAATATCTTTTCAAAAAGTCTTCTAGAAGACGAGAAGATTCTTATATTTTTCATAAATTTCTTGACATTTAGAAATAAGAATTTAATGAAAAGAAAACCTTTTTCAAAACATTTTCAAGATTGGCTTATATTTTCCAGCATTTCTTAACATTTACGTGGACAGATTTTTCTGAATAGAAATTAATACAATATCTTTTCAAGATTTCAGAGTTTTCAGGAATTTTGTTGACATTTTGGAATAAAACCATGGTAATCAATATTGTCTGAGAGCGAGAATAACTCAGTGTCCGTGGTTGTCCACTGTAGTCCACTGTAATGGTCAGTTCTATAGGTCACAGTGACCTCTGGTAGTAATAATAGCACTGGTTCTTAAGATTATCATTATTATAACAAATAATTTTGGTATTAGGTCAATTTGAGAGCACAGCTTACAGTATTTGAGCTCTAGTTGATATTTTCAATTAATATATTCATTTTTAAGTTAAAATTTATATTATTGTTGATCAAAGGGAATATATTAGAATTGCATAAACAGAATACAGTAGTCTATTAAAAGCTCTAGTTCATATTTCATTTTTAAGTTAAAATTTAAATCATTGCTGGTCAAAGGGGATATATTAGAATTGCACAAACAGAATACAGTAGTCTATTAAAAGCTCTTGTTGATATTTTCAATTAATATTTTCATTTTTATTGCTAAATTATTGTTGATCAAATACAATACAAAAATGCAAAGGTATATTTCCTCTTACAATATAAATAATGATATATATTAACATAGAATACAATCATGCATATATTTAGAACAATGACATATTTCATTTGTAAATTTTGTGTTTATAATAGAAAATATTTCCCAAAAGTTTAATTATAAGTATGAGTAAAATCCATTAAAATAGATATCTTTAATTAAATATTCTCTTGTGACAAAACTTCACAGCTAAGACATTTGTAGTTAAAATCAGATATGGATGGTAACCACTTTATCAGCAGTGCAGGTCCTATTTTTCATGAAGGATTTGAATTTTAAGCAGGATTAAAGTTGATCTAGGGTAAATTTCAAGGAAAAACTTTTGAAAATATTTAATTTATGTGGGAAATTGTATTTAGTGTTTCCTTGTTTTGTTGACTGTGTATCTTCAATATTCAACTCAAGATTATAGTCAAAATTTGTCTAGAAGAACCTCAGATGAAAATCAAATTTAGCTTATCCAGTCTTTCAGTGTTCTCAAGGCAAATTATAACATGTAAGTTGTATTTTCTCAAACTGAATAAATTGTATGAGCAAGTTAGTTGTATATCAAATTCTCCCTGTTTTATATAAGAAAATTTGAATATATCAGCTTCAAAACAGTACTGGTAGTCTAAGAATATCTTAGCGTTGATAAAACTATAACTTTTTGTAAGTTGACAATGAAAATATATACACTTCCCTCCCAGAATTTTCAACCTAAAATGTATCAAATATTTCATGAAATTTGTCCACTGAAAAAACAATTTTAAAAATGATAATGTGTGGTCATGATTATATTTTATCAATGCAAAATTATTCAAAAATTATCAGTACTGTTTTGAAGGTTTTTATTCAAATTAACTTAAATGAAATGAGCAAAAAAATTGATTTACCAACAAATTTTCTAAGACAATAGCCCGAATTTCATGTGTATTTGTTTGATTATGGTAGAGTTATAACAAAAACACAAGGGGTATATTATGGTATAACTCACTTCTTTAATAACAAAGTATGTAATGTTTAAACTCAATTTACACTTGTCGTCGTCATCAGATGATGGTATGGTAGAGTTGCTATATCTTTCAGAATAACATCAATTAAATCTAAAAATTAATTCTACAATTTAGTTGAATTTAATATGAATTATAGATAATAGAAATTGTATTTTTTAATAAGTAAATTTGTCTTAATATACAAACATGCCAAAATATATTTCAGTTTTTATATTTTTTATCTGTGAAAGTTTAGTATGAATAACTATTTAACAGAATTTACTCTTGATTAAAGAAAATTTAAATAATTCTGCTCCCAAATGTTGTTTTATGTTGTTATATTCATAAGTTTTTTGTGAAAATTTGCAATTTTAGGCAATTGTTCACGTGTACAGAACAGAGACTTGAGTAAAAATAAAAATGATTTCAAATCTTTGCTTATGAATTTGGTTTAAATTTGAATTTATTGGAAAGAAATTTGTATTAATTTGAATGTATAAAGTAACAAATTGCAGAATTTTTTTTGGTGATTTCCACGGTTTTAGAAAATGCATCACATGAACTGAGGTTATAATGCAAAGCAAATATGTTTTCATTTGCAAAATTTTTGAAAGTTCATGTTTTAAAAACAAATTGTTAAGAAAAAGATAACTTATCTTAAGTAGAATATTAATGACTTTATATTAGACCGATTGTTCAGCCATGTTGAAAATTTTGTCAAGAGCAGAAGTCAAGTAGATTTATCAAATGTATTTATAAGAAAAACAATGACCAAATCTTACACAAGATTAAACGTCATTTTGACAAAATATGTATCTTTATGTCATGTATTACCTAACTTCTTTTTACCCATAATCCCTTCAGGGAAAATGAAGGGTTTTGAGTTCGGAAAAGCTCGATGTTCATACAGGCGTAATGACAACAATTTAAACCTTTTGTCTCCAGGGCAGTAATAGAAAGGGAAAGAATATACATCATTTAACCATCATTACGTTATAATTTATAAAAATGGTTACCCATAATGCCCTGTGGCAGAGTTCGTGATGTCACAGAGTGTCATGTTTTACTTTAACTATCTAATATTATTTTTTTTTCAAATTATCTACATTTTTGTGTCTTAGAGGATAGTCTTCGAATTTGAATATTTTCATCATGTTTTTGGTTTTTTTCTTTCCATTTTCCGACGATAATGCCTAGTTAAAGAAATTGTAAAAAGGTTTAGTAATTTTTACGTGTATCAGGAACACTGATAGTATCTATTTGCACCATTCCAATTTTCAATCAGACGTCTGTGGTTCCTGCAATTCCACTAAAACTAATCTTAAGTCACTAATGCAATGGTCTTTTGATGTTATTAATCAAAATAAAAACTTGCAGAACTTCCATTTAATCAAATTCTCCACCACAGAGGATTTGTCCAGCCATTTTTGATGAAAAAAAGTCAGATGGGTATTCGGAACATTGCAACAGAGCTAAAAAGAAAGTGTCTGCCAAAAATGTGCAAATAAATCTATAAAAGTTAAATTGAAAACTTGAACAATATTAAAAAAAAATAGCCATGCTTTGATAGTTTCATTAATAGGAAGGATTAACAAAAATTAAAAAATTAAAAATGAAATTTCAATTCAATATTTTGGTAGGCATACGCTTGACTGAAATTCAATGAAAAATTAATTTTGATTTAATTATTAATGTTGATTTGATTTGATTTTAGTATGCATATATGTATTGTATTAAACGTTTTTTATTAATTAATTTTAAAGAACACCAGACATCATCTGACTCTTGGTAACAGGCTTGATTGAGGCTTGTCTACAAGTGTATTTTTTCTATTTTCTCCTTGTGATTTGAATAATAGTTTTGATAGGTACATATCTGTTTTCTCCTTGTGATGTAAAATAAAAATTTGGATGGCTTTGCTTGAATTTCATCTCTTTTGACAAAATAAATCATAAATTTGACAGTTTTGAGTTTTGAGTTATTAAAGTTATGTAACATAGTACATTTCAAATATTTTGTACTGGTCAAAAACGTTAAATTATGGGCTCTCACTTATCTTCCTCTAATTATGAAGAGCCATTAATTTTGCTGTCGTCACAAATATGAAATGATGTCATTACACAAACGTTGATCTTACACGTGAAAAACTGACGTTAAAATGATAAATTATGGCTTAAAAAAGAGAAAGTTTGATGCACATGGACATTATAGGACAAACTTTTATCAAAATTGATGTCATTTCTGCTGGGACACTATTAATATGAATATAAAACCACTATTTTTTTTAAATTTCTTTCATATATTTTAATGAAAATATTCAGGTAATGTCTTGTATCAAGAGATATATTCCTAACTTCTCTGAAGTACTTCTTGAAGACAAACCACATCCCCAATTTAGGGAATAAAACCTTTTTTCTTAGAGAGCTATTGAGAAAAACTTAATTTTATTCAAATGCTATAAGATTTGAAGGACATATAGAAGCGAGGGGCACATATAACAAAACACAGGACAATATTATGGAATATAACACACTTCTTTAATAAGGTTTGGCACATAACATTTCAACACATTATACACGTGTCGTCATCAGATGTTAATTGATATTTCTTGAAGTTTGTATATAGATCTAAATGTTTTAGAATGAAAAAAAGCACACTATGATCTAGTTTTATTAGATTTAATTCAAATGTTAATTGGTATTTCTTGAAATTTTTAATATATAGATCTACTAGTTACATTCGAGAACTAAAAACCAAACCATGATCTCTGTGTGTGTTTTCTGCTCGTCCTTTTTAGGGGATGAAAATAATTTATAAAAGGAGGAAATCCGAGAGCTATAGAGAAAGGAGTAATTGATCCCTAAAGCATCTAATTAAGTATTTATTTATTCAATAGACCTAATTAATATTCATAAATAAACATGCCCTTCTTTGTTTTAAGTGTGTGGACACAGCAGGGTTAAAGGTTAAAAGGTCACAGGTCAATTGAGATAAGTAATTGATAAAAAAGAGATGATGTAAGAAACAGTATGGTTAGATCAATATTAAATTCAGTCACTTAAAGCAACAAGAACAAGAAATCCTTAAAATGTTTTTCAGATCAAGTAGGTCTTGTAAATGAATGTTTTGATGCTACTGGAAAGACAAATATGCATTAGAACAAAATATTCGTGCATAAATTTAACATTCATTAATGTAGCTTTAATATAATATAAATTCTTATTCAGCAGAAATAATAAATAAGAAAATTTAAATAAAAAACCAAAATGTCTACATTGCAAAGATATAATATTGACACTTAATTAGAGAGGATTGCCCCTTTAAAAATATAATAATAAAGGTATGCCCCTTTAAAACTATAAGAGAAGGTCATCAACCCTTGATAGAGAAACAGCTGGGAGGGATTCTAGGGTACAGGAAATAAAATTTTCCCTAAAAACCTTTTAAAAATCTATGATTGGTCTAAACTTACATCATATAACAGATCAGATAGTGTAATCCCATTAATATAATATCTCCTTTATCAGACCTCTTCATCTACATAGCTCGTTTGTCCTTGGTTATTGCTTTCATGATTGCCATCAGTTGTAAAATTATTCATATTACAGTTCTCCAGTTGTGCTTTAAACTGTATTGCCGGTCTTCGTTAGCCCACATGGTGCAGAAAAGTAGGATGTAAAACTCCATTTCAGTTTAAACTGTATTGATATTTTTTTTTGATAAACTGTTGTAAAGAGTTACTAGCAATTATTAAATTGTTTGGAAAATTAGATTTAGTCACTTGTTTTTCTTGCTAAAAAATCTAAAAATGAGATTTTGATATTATGTGGCTTAAAATAATCAAAATGTATTTAAAATTTAAAATCGCAGAAATGAGAAGATTAAGAAGGGAAGCATTGCAAGAGAAAAATAAAAAAAATTATTGAATAACTTTGAAATGAGCAAGATATATTTAAAACTTAAGCAGTTGAAAAGTTACAGAAAACAAAGTGGGTTGAATTTGGACTTTGAATAATTTTTTTTATCAGTTTTGAAAAAAGAGGAAAATTTGAATTAAAAATCTAAAGAAGTTTAGAGGGAAGGTAAAGGAGATGAAGTAAGTTGAAACAAGATACTAGAAATTATTCTGAAAAAGTGCAAAGAATTACAATTAAGCTATGATTCATCAATGGTCAAACCAAAATTTCTACTATTCCTGGCAACATAGCGTCTTCAATTTCATTTTTCTGAGAAAAAATCAATAAGAAACACATGCAAGTAGAAGATATTTATCACGATTGCTTGACCATAGGTCATCTGAAGTCCTTGTTTAATTAAGATGGACTAGTCCATCAACTGACCGCTACTATAGCTGTGGTCCCTACACTCTAGAATGGGTATGGTCCTAGAATGGTCACTGTTGGGATGTAATAGGGCCAATGGTTGAATGAGCATTGCCTCATCACTCAATGACCAATGGTCAGCCAATCCCCCAAACTTTTTCTGACCAGCAAAAATTATCAGTTCATTTTCTACACTCGAACATGCAACATGTCACATGTGACAGTGTCGTCATAGATTAAGCTCTCGTTGTTTTTTTTAAAAGTGCTCGAAGAAATGACGTCATATGGTGCCAATATTTTTAAAAAGTCATAGGAATTGTGATTGGAAAAAAGGAATTTAATGTGAATTTTTTGATTGGATATTTTTGAATATTTTGCATAATAACTACATAATATTTTTTGAAGTTTTTTTCTAAGAAAGGATTTTTGACCGAGTGAATCTGATGTGTTTTTATAACGATAGAAAGTGGACGATATCGTTAATTTGTGAAATGACTTTTGATAATAGTTACAGAAGAACATATGGTTAATTACACTAAAAAGGGGTGATACTTTTTCTGAACCAAATAAGCCAAAATTACAGCTTATTAACTGACATTAAACTGTACCAGTTGGCTTTTTGACATTTATGGTTGTGTTTGTATTGAAGCAATGCACCGAATGTCCCAGCATAAATTATGACATCGGAATTCTTGATTAAATTAATGAAATAATATTCATCAAAAAAAATCTGGTGCTTCAAAAATAATTCTGACAATTTGTGAAAAAGTTAAACTTGAAGTTAAAAGATTTAGAAATTTTTAAGTGGATTGAACTCAAAGCTGATGAATAATTAAGTCATTCAGTGTGTGGCTTACGATTCGTTAAACATTTTGTTCTAAACTCCACGTTAAGAATCGAACACAATTTGAATCTTTGAAAGAACCAATTTCATGCTGTTTGAATTTCTGATTATATTTCAACGTTAATAATAGATATATATCATAGAACATTGTTTTATAACTCTATATATATATATATATACAAGTGAAATAACAGTCTCGCAGTTATTCAGTAGCAGACGACATTTTAAAATTAATGACACCAAATAATCAATTGAATTTGTGAATGGATAGAACAAGTTGTTTATAGAGAAGTTGATATTTTTGTGGTGAAAACGTTCATGAAAACTTATATGATTTTTGCATAACGGATTGATGTTCACGAATGCAAATAGATACATAGAACATTTTTAAATGCTTCTTTTGCAAAATATTTGACCTTTTTTGGATTGGAATGTTTGCATTAATTGAAATGAATCAGTGAATATAATTTATGGACAGATAATTAACTAACCATTTTTGAAAGGATTCCAAAACCATTTTTAGATGGAAGGAATGATGAACTATTGGTCGAAGGTGTAATTTAGAAGTAATTTCCTGTTCCAAAGTGTGAAATATCTATCCTTGCTAAGAATCGTGGGTAATTACTATTATTAGACCGAGCTCCGTAACATACACTTTACGTTTAAAACCTATCATTCTTACACCACGGCAACGAGGATTCTACAGCTAGTAACGTCTCTACGGCATTGACTCTTATTGACGATTCAATATCTTATTGGTCTGGTCGTGAAATCCTCAGTGATACTACACGATTTTTTATTTATCATTGATATATTGACTGGATTATTTAATCGTAAACTGTCGTCCTCTTGTGGGTTGTGGCCACTTGTGATTTTTTCTCGTCATGCCGACATCACGCCTTGCCTGGATTGGCTCACGTCAAGGTCAGTAACTACCAAGACGTAAACATCAGTGATTGTTTTCACAAACTATCGGAAGTTAAGAAATAAATCGTTGACTGTTGATTGAAATTAGTAAAATGAAGGACATGGGTTCCTACGGAGAGACCGAGGTGTTGTGGCCCAGGTAGGTGTTTGTCTTTGTTGGTAATTTAAGGGGCAGGGTGAAAGAGTTGTGGGCAGTGGCAGAGGGGTAAGAATTGACTTACGGTTTTTGGGGGGTAGGTGGGGCTGATGTTTTTTACGTTTGTCTTGTGACCAAGGCAGGATTGTTTATTTATTTTATGTGTTTGTAGTTTGTATTAAGTTGTTTTGGGTTCTTTTTTTTTTATTACTGAAGTCTTAGAAATTTTTAGGTGGGGAGATTCCATGATTGTCCCAATTTATTTGACAAAAGCAGATACTTTTCTCTTGGACAAAATAGTCTTAGAACTTTCAGTTTTGATTGTTTCTGTGTTAAATTAAAATCAGTTTTTATGAGAGAAAGTAATATTGATTAATGATATAATATTTGGAAACCATAGTAATTCCTTCTCACAGAAATTGTATGGATGCAGATTCATAGAGAAAGAAAAATTCATCATAATTGTATAGTTTTTTCAAATTCTTTGAAGTCATTCAAGATTTTTTCAACCTCGGTCCAAATTCTAACAGCATTTTGCTTTAAAAGTGAGTTTCATTACTGCATGTTGTTGCCAATGCATTAATGTTCTTAATAAAAATGTTGCAACTAGCTGTTAAAATACTCAAGTAAAGTTTTGTTTTATGAAGCAAATACTCAAGTAAAGTTTTGTTTTATGAAGCAAATACTCAAGTAAAATTTTGTTATATAAAACTAATACTCAAGTAAAAAATTGTTTTATAATACAAATACTGAAGTAAAATTTTAATTTTGAAATACAAGTACTCAAATAAACATTTGTTTTATAAAACAATTACTCAAGTAAAGTTTAATTTATAACACAATTACTCAAGTAAAATTTTGGTTTATAAAACAATTACTCAAGTAAAGTTTAATCTATAACACAAATACTCAAGTAAAATTTTAATTTGTAATACAAGTACTGAAATAAACATTTGTTTTGATAAGCGAATACGCAAATAGAAAGGACAAAATTAAAATTATACCCACCCATATGTGGGTAATTCCTCTGTATTATAGATGTCATACAGGGGAATTACTAAGTGTAAATTTATTTCTAGGCATATTCAAATCCTAGGATTGGCATCGAAAATTTCCAGTTTTTCAAATATTTATTTTTATGAGCACATTTTGTCAATTTTGACCTCGTGAAATTTTACGCCATTTAACCATGCGTGTTGGAATATTTTGTGGTTATTCCAATTCTCTGTATGATTATCATTGGTATTTATCAAAAACATACATGTCTATTCCAAATTTTTTTGGAGCATGAAATTAATTACAACATATGTTGTGAATGACTCAAATTTTTTTTTTCGTAGCCATCGTCATTGTTATTATAACACAAATAAATTAACAATATAAAAAAAAATTATTAATTTTTAATTGCATAATATGCAGGTATAAATTACATGTTAAAAACAATACAAAGTTGATGCAATGTATATCATACATGTCGTTTAAACTACAGGACCTAGATTCAGAGTCACTGTTAATACAGCTTCGCTGGCAGACTTCATATCGCTGCCCATCTTCATTAGCCCAATGACGATAAATTTTTAGTTAGTAGGATATTTATAGAACAATTCTTATCGTAAGATTTTTGTAACGAACTAGGCCCTGAATTGTAGGACTTAAAAATCGCCCAGTTTTCACTTTATTTCATAATTTTGAGCCAATGATTTATCAATATGAATAATTTTCTACATGAGAAGACTTTCAATTCCTAATCCATTTAATTTCCCCCTCTAATTTTCCCCTCTAATTTTCCCTTTTTATTCTTTTTTTCCCTCTTTTTTCAGTATTATTTTCTCTTCATAAATCCTTCTTCCTGTTTTCTTTATGTTATGACGTTGGACCAGTAAATTAAAAGTATTTTTCTACATGAGAAGACTTCAAGTTCCTAATTCTTTCAATTTTTCCCTCTAATTTTTCCCTTTTCTTCTTTTCCCCCTAATTTCCCTGTGTTAAGACATTGGACCAGTAAATTATAAGTATGCACAAAATTCTGATTTGCAAATTCATTCGTTTTCCCTCCATTTCCCTCCATTTTTCCCATTCTTTTTTCACCCCTTAAATAACGATAAAGGTCAAGTAAATTATCAATATGAACAGTTTTCTGCATGAGAAGATATCTGATAATTTAATTTAATTTCCAGACTATTTTATAGTTTCATTATCACTGTTTTTAATCTTTAAAAAAATTTCTAGATCTTCATTTAGATGTGGGTAAGGTATAAAAACATAAACTATGATGATAATTACATTAATATTTGTAATTAAAATACCAAGAAGAATCAAGGTGACCTTGTAATTACAACACCCTCTGTTATCTTAGACTCAAAGTCATTTCGGTTTTTAATATTTACTTTAACATCCAAAATAACATAGTTCTTGTTTCAGACCTGGGCCTGTGCTGTTAATGAGTTATATTTTCCCCTTGTTAGCTATGATTTTACACCATTCTCGGTCAAAAATTAAATATTATTCCAAGTATTAACTTAGAATACAAATAGGACAGACAAAATCAACATAGAAAGCATGGTGAGTTTCCAAAATTTCCTTTAAAATCTGCAGCACTATATCTTAGTGTTTTAATTCATTTCCTATTTGTCCAAGACATTTTGGCACGACGGGATATAATTGGCACTAAACTTAAGCTTTTTTTTCAATTCCAAAATTTCAGAAATGCTGTTCCATTCAAATAAATTAATAAGTTCCGAAACTATTTATAAAAGTTCAAATTAATCAAAACATATTTAATACTTGTAAACAATTATTACAGGACTGTAAACTAAAAGTAAACAAAAATAGCAGGAAGTAAACACAAGTAAACAACAATATTAGTTGACAAATAACATGTGTTATTTATTTATCAGTCAAAAGGGGTTTATCTTTTACTTATTGCCCTTGTCTCTGGTTATAGAATATTACTCAATAGTATATCTATTCAACAAAGAGGTTTCTTGTCTTCTACCATATGGTATTATATCATTTTACATGACCTTTTATTTATGTTTATGCTTATTTTATATTGGGATTTTGGCTTAACATTTTTGTCAGTTTTTGGGTAGAAAATATGATGAAATTTTGACGTTTATTTTCATTATTTTAAATTGGTTTTTGGATGAATACTTTCATATCTGTTTTAGGAAGAATATATTTGTTAAAATTTTGAATTAAGTGTTAAGTAGACTAAATTACATTTGAGTGTACCTCAAAATGGTGGACTATTCATGTTATTTTGAATCCCAAAAATGCACAAAACATAAGATGTTTATGCACAATTGAGTTTTGCCTATGAATTTCTGAGGAAACAAGCTAGCTTCAGGTTTAAGAGCAGGGAGAAGACTCCAAGCTAACACCTAAAAAGGTATATCAATAAGGAAAGTTGGACATGTGAAATATAATACCACTAACAGACAAAGAAAATAATATATATTCACCAGATGGTATGACATAACATACATTTATACTAGGCTATCTCAGACTACCTCATTAATATGTAAATTATATTCTCATGTTGAATGAGACAAGGTTATTTAGTCTTTTCTATTGATATACAAATCTAGACCCATCTAAAATACTTTAATTCCACATTTTAAGAAATTCAATAATCAGTCATCTATAAAAAAAATGTGGCGATTGAATGATAAATGAAGTTTTGAGAATGAATTGCTTTGCTGTGGTTTTTTTTTTTAGCAGGTTCCATACATGTCATCCTTTTCTGATGAAATTCTTCCTTAAATACATGAAAAATGTAAGAAAATGAGAAAGACTGTCTCTTTAAGTTGTATTACATATGAAGGGTAAGATGAACTGGTCATGATGTCCAGTTATTGATAATACAAGTAATAATTATATAACATGTATTACATTGTATTACAATTCTTATATTCATTGTATTACTAGTTATAAAGATATTATATCACCATTATGACTGTTTATATTTATTACTCAGTGCTTAAAGTAGCAGTCTGAACCAATTTATAGACAATATTTTAATATATTTATAGTATTTAATCAAGATATGGACATGAAACCATGTAATGCATGCTTGTAATGACAGTTTGAACCAATTTATAAGGAATATTTAAGGCAGACTCAAGCTTTAAGTGATAGTTTGAACTAATTTATAAGGAATATTTAAGGCAGACTCAAGCTTTAAGTGATAGTTTGAACTAATTTATAAGGAATATTTAAGGCAGACTCAAGCTTTAAGTGATAGTTTGAACTAATTTATGAGTAATATTTAAGGCAGAATACATTTGGATGTATAGTAATGCATGTAATCAATGCTTGAAATGGTAGTTTAAACTAATTTATAGAGAATATTTAATATATTTCTACATTTCATAATGAAGAGACTATTTCAAATGGCTAAAAGCATTTAATTTCGATCCAATTCATTCAGAATCATATTAAATATTACGTCTTTCTGTTGTTGTATAGAAACTTGTGATTTATAAGTTTGCTTAATTAAAGGATAAGTTCTATATTTAATACCTAACCTAATTTTCTAAAAACTAATTGTCCTGATGAGGATTGTGTATCTGAAACATGTGTCAGGAGTGTAAGATAAGCTCTAGTCTATTAACTAACATTAAGTCCTATATTGGAAAGTTCACAAAACTAGCTGTCCTGATGAGGATTGTGTATCTGAAACATGTGTCAGCAGTGTAAGATAAGCTCTAGTCAATATAATATATTGGTATACTGTTTCATACATAGGTAACACAAGCTGGCCATATACTTGTCCATATTAATACACACTCCATCATTAACCCCTTGATATAAACCCATCATGTATTATATAATTTTAGTGTAATGACAGCTTTAGGGTTAATTTCCTATCTAACAAATAAATTTATTGCCTTTATGAGTTTTAAAGCACTTTATTTTTAGTTTTAAAGGGGAACACCCATGTAGATTAGATTCAAAATTTTAATAGGATTGAAAAAAAATAAATATTAGAAAAATAAATAAATAATAGAAGAAAATTCTAATATAGTTGAAACTTTCAGAAACCTAAGCCATGTGTAATGATTTTAACTTGCAGATGATTTTTTGACAGTTGTTTTTGACTTTCTGTTACACCTAAATAAAAGCCTGAAATTATGTAATACCCAAAGGAAATACAACAATTTTATGAAGTGAATTTCCCCTTGTAGGAAAATAGCAAGATGTTTTTCTTTGCTGCCTGTAAAAGTAATGTTGATTATGTAACCCACCAGAAAGAAAAAAATCCTGTTAAGCACTGGCCAAGTTCTGTCTTTAAAAGAAATCAAATATGTCTTTCTATTCTACCTGTAAAGTAATGTTGATTATATAAGACACAAGAGAAATAAACTGTACCATCTGTCATGTTGAGAGAGTGGTAAAAAGCTCTGAAACATAGTGACTATGTAATACTATGATGTATTATAAATATTATGTGGTACAATGTAACACAAACTGACCATATGTCATAGTAATTGGTCAGTATTAATGTACCTTGACCACTTACTTTCTTTTTATTACCTTGTCTCTTACTCATAACATATGGTTGATTTGTGTATTGCTAATTTATTCCCCTCATCATTAAAAATAGATATCAAAAATAGGGTATTTAAAGTTGTGATAATGTTAATTATTTGTATTAGTAAAATCACTGTTCATTATGTTTCTGCTATTCATTTCATATAATAATATACAATTAATTGAAATAAATACTGATAAATGAAATAAAACTGAAATTGCTAATTTCTATCTATGTTAAATTTATTTTATCACAATAATTTCACAGATTGATACAGAATTAACTGTTCTATTATTACACAATGACCAGTTGTAGATTTACTGGCCCCACCCCACCCTCTAATTAACTAATTAACTAATTCTTCTTTAATTAAGTATTAATGATGTTCGTTGTTTTCCTGGTAAAAATTCTTGTGTTGTTTAACAGCTGGGTAATTGTAAAGACAACAGCCTCAGTAATAATTTAGGAATGACCCACAAAATACCACAAGACCATGTGAAAATTATCACAGTTTTGTTGCCTTGGATAGAAATAAAATAAAATTGTTATTTATAAGCCAATTGCTCATAGCATGAAGAAAATGATCCATTATACCATCTAAGTTGGCTTATTGCAAACTCTACCAAATAGTTTCATTCAGAAAGGAGTAAACTCACTATTCATGATAGTAAACAAATGAACATTATCATTTAGAAATAAATTATGGCCCCCTACAGATCAGAGTTAAGCCTATTAAAATGACCACTTAATCCACCCCATAATTTTCCTCAAAACACTTCTCATATTTCTACCCTGTTTATGCTAATAGGCTGAAAAAGTGGGTGATTAGGATAATAGTCATGTATAGGGGTAAAAACTGATATACTTTGACCTCTGTACACATTAGATATTGACCTTTGACAGTCGTGTGTAGAAATATGATAGGGGCTAATCATTCATATGGACCCCAACTTACTTAAAATAATCCACAGCTTTTTTGATATGATTTAAATTTGTACTTAGCCTTGCCACTTTGCCACCTTGCATTTGTACACATAGAATTCAAATTTCAACTATGCTCTACCGCCCTTGGGTTGTTCTTACTAAGATTACCTCACCTTGTTGCTTTCAAATTACGTGATTATTTTTTGGTTATTTGAAGTCTGATAGAATATTGATAAAAATAAAACATAAAACAAAACTTGGCATTTCTGTCATATTTGTAATAAATTAAAAATAATCGTTTCAAATTGTTTTAGTCTTTTATAAAGCTATTATTTCTAACCTTGACAACTAATATATAAAACCCACGCAGGGTGCGAAAAAATTAAACCTAAAAATCCCCAATTAGCGGAAATAAATAACATAATTATGGCGGGTTCTCTTTAATGTCAGTTGTAACATTTTTATCAGAGAATTTGATGTAAAGAAACAAAATTATTCACAAAGTGAAAAGATAAATTAATTAATAATAGAATAATATGCTGCTAATTGTTAGGAATTTGCTTAATTTGGGGGAGATATTAAAATATATTTCAGAGAGAGGTTAGTGTGGGTGGGGATGATAGTAATATTTTCAAAAAAGCACTGACCAATATAGATTTGTATTATAAAAAATTAAGATGGTTCGATTAATGATTAGCAGAGAGCCTACATAGAGAGTGTGAAGATTGTGAAATTTTTAAGAAAAGAAAATATACTTCAGATATTATTTCCTTTGAAAACTAAAATGGTTAGCCATTCGAGAGGGTGCAAAGGAAAGGAAAAGAAAGATGTCATAAGAAATATTTCCTGTGAAAACTGAAGTGTTTATTAGCTGATAAAGCTGATGATTTGATGAACTTTCTATAGTAAGGAAAGAAACAATATAGCGCCTGGCTATATGTATTCTGATAAAGAGAGACTGAATTGATACACTCAATAAATATTGTATAATAGTGAATATAGTGCTCTCCCCTTATTACCCCTGTAGTAAACCTGGAAAAATCTCTGTCACTATAAGTAACACACCCTGTCTTGACAATAACCTACAAGTTAACATAGCTTAGACACCGTTGTTTAGTAAGTTGTATAAAAGTTGAAAGAGTATAACTAGTAGTTGGTTAGTCCTTTAAACAACTGTTTTAATTTCTTTTATGACTAAAATTAGACTTTGACTCTACTTCAGATCACTGACAATTTCTACTATCAAATCTTCACATCTTAACTGTGTACTTTATCAACTTTCAAACAAGGATATCAATTAAGATTTCGTTGTCACTTTTGTTTAAAAAGGAACAAAATTCTGCCAAGACAGTGGCCTACAACAGTGTATTCTGATTTCAAACTATCAAAGGATCTTAAACGTTCACTGGGCCATGGTTAATTGTGTTCTTTTCATGCAACTCCCTGTAAGAATTTAGTCTTATACGTGGCCTTGATTAATTGAATTCAGAAATTTGTAACATTGCGTTCAATGTAAGTATTGATAATATCTGAAATAAATTTGCAGAAATAAAAAGATTCAAAAAGAGAATAAAAGTGATAAATTTGCACCGAAATTTAAAGCCTGTATTTAATCAGTATCCTTGATAATTTCCGTTTTAACAAAGTAAAATATTTTATTTACGCCAAGCTTAAAATTTGTAACATCGTGTACGACTAGTTTTAGGATGTTACCTAAATGAGTTG
Source organism: Lottia gigantea (assembly GCF_000327385.1). Lineage (NCBI taxonomy): Eukaryota > Metazoa > Mollusca > Gastropoda > Lottiidae > Lottia > Lottia gigantea. The sequence continues at coordinate 850,929 of NW_008710284.1, forward strand.
GATTGTCTATCTCTTGAGACCGACCAAAACAACTAAAGTACTTTATTCCTGTACAGTAGTTCATATCGCCCAGGTTTTTAAATATCTGCATATTTCACCCAGAAATATGTCCGGTAATTGATGTAAGCAAATTTTCTAATTTTCGATCATTATGTAGGAAGATTTCTAGCAGAATGGTTCTTAGATATCTCACTTGTCAAACTCTTCTTATGTAAGTTGATATTTTTTAGATAAAAACTTGATTTTGAATTTGATTAAAATATTGAAACATTAGGTCTGTACATCTATAGGTGAATTGTGTTTTTAAGTAGATTAAAATAGAGAATTAGATGTAAAACTCCTGTCGTTTCATTTAGACTCGATTTCTGATTTTATGAAAATATTTAATTGTACCGATTTTGAAAAACTTAATGATACAATAATGATACAAATGAAAAGAAAATTCATTTCACATTGGGAAAGATGAAATATTCACATACTCATGGCACTAATACTGTGACATGGTCAAAGGGGAATAACTCTTGTAAGTGTCATTAATAATGAAGTTTTTTTTTTATATATCAGTGATCTATTATAATGCCATAATTAACATTTATATTACTAATTTTAATTTCCTTTTCTCAGCTGACAGTTTCCCATATTCAAAGATAATTTATTTTGACATTAAGTGGATGATTTTATGATTTAAAAATAAATTTTGATAAATTTATACGTTGAAGATAAAACAGAAAAAAGACGGAAAAATTCAAATTATTTTTAGATTTTCGTGTTTCATAAACATAGCAACTGTTTTATTCCCATTTTAAAATTGTTTGCTGTTTTCTGAATTTATGATATGTTTATTAAAGACCTAAACCCATGTTTTATAATATATACTGAATGTGTAGGCCTATTAGTTGAGAAAACAACTGTATCTGAACTGCTCAAAAACATTATAGATTGCTTGGAAATAAAATGGGCTAAAGAAGACGGTAAAATTGTTTGGAAATACGTTAAGTTATTTTAGTAATCATCATCATCATCATCATCATCAATCATCATCATCATCATCATCATCATTCCTCCTTTTCCTCCTCTTTCTTTTTTATGGCAGCCCTACTTTTATCATCATCATTTTTTTGAAGCTCTCATCTTGGATGGTACATATCACCATCAAAATGAGATAAATATTTTTAAAGCCAATCCTAATTTTAACTCAAACTATTTGACTTCATGATCTGGTCATTTTTTAAAGCCAACCCTACTTTTAAAACTGACCTCCTTTAATTTATGATATTGATAAGTGTTGGTATTTTATGATCAGGACTGATAAGAGAGTTTTTTATTTCATATGGGAATGATTGGATGGTCATCTCTTGATATTGTTATCTTTAAGTATTTAACTGTATGATTGTCCACGTTGTTATCAGTTATTCACAGTTTTTTGTTTTATTTACGCCTTGTTTTTTGTGAGTATTGTTTTGTTCTGATGATTATGTTAGATTTGAGGATATTTGTCTTTAGTTTTTACTGGGATTGTAATGCTAAAATAATTTACACAATTAAGAGTCATCAGTTATTCACAGTTTTTTTTTTTATTGAGCCTTTTGTTTTTTGTGAGTAAAAGTTAGTCAGTTTGTGGATATAGTTTTTGTGTTTATTCTTACGTAAGATTTTGCTGAGTTTTGCTCAAGTTGGGGATTTAATGATAAAATGAATTAACAAATAAGAGTTATTTCAATGTGGTTCGTTTTATTTTTACCATATAGTTGAATATAATTTCAAATTTACACACCAAAAACAAATACCTTATTTGGTATTGAGGTGGTATTTTCGTTGTTTGAATGACATGAATATTTAAGCTGCTGTGTGGGTATGTGAGGATCTCTGATTGGTTTATTATATCCTGCCAAGTTCTAATCTAATATGTTTCCTTTTCATTTTATTTAAAAATAAATTTGTATCGTTTCAGGAGTGATGCTGTCTCCCCACGAGTGGCCGATGTCATTGATAGGGTGATGTCAGCAAGTAATGAAATAAAGACGGAGAGACCACACCCATTTTACCCACAATCCTCAGTTCAATCATCGCCGTTACCAAAGGAACAAGACTTTAAAACGTTTCCTCATTTAAACTCTACGTTTAACGAGAATTATAAGAATTCTTACTCTGACCAATCAAAAGAACAGGATTCAAATAACCACGACGACCAGGATCAGGCTCCACCTAGTCCGACTTATAGCGAATCAGAATCTTACAGTCAGTCACCTGAATTTGATGACTCACCTCAAAAGTCGTTTCATTTTAACGACAAACAAGAGAGGGAAAGACATTACTCGCATGGTGAAAAGACGCCAGAAAAATCCTACCCCTCGACAACAGAGACGTCTCCCAACAGACCATATAGTTACGGAATAAAAACAGAGAGTACAGACCACAGTCAATCATTTAATTCTAATGATACACCAGAATCATCTCCCTTGAAAAGATACCATAGTCAAGATCGTCAGGAGACTTCATCACCAGAAACACCCTACAGTGCAGAGAAATCAAGATATGGTGGAAAGAGTCAGTTCCATTTTGGACTACCAGGGGGTTTTCCCCGAGATCCGTTGATGCACTTGAAGGAATCAATACCATCTAGCTTCCCTCTCCCCCCTATTCCACAATTGAACATATCACCAGGGTCAGCACCACCAGGAACCTTCCCTAATGGTGAGAATCCAGGAGCATTCAAGTATTTCTGTCATCTGTGTAGCTATGCAGGTAGGAACTATTTTAATCTACTTATATTGTATAATTTAGAATATAGTACGCACCCTTTTAAACCCATTTGTTGTCAGTTTCATTTTTGCCCTTGGACTTTGATTTTAAAAGGTTAGAACTTATGTGACTTCAACAGTGCATGCTAAAAATTTCTTGTCACTTGAGCACGCATTAAAAATGAAGTTGTTCTAGATCAATGCCTACAGGTTAGGCCAAGGATCACCTGGTAGAAAGGATCTTCATGAACCACAGTTGTAATCCTTGTATATATTATTGTTTATTTTTTAAACTCTGTTAAAATTTTCAGGTGATGCCAAGGATGAGTTTGATCAGCATATGAGCATCCATTTTGAATACAGCTGTCCACATTGTGATTATACATCGCGAACCGAAGGCAGATTGAAACGACATATTAAAGATTTTCATACAGACGACAATGATCCGAATGGAAAGAGTCAGAGAACGATGCCTGGTCGTCCAAAAGTTTATCGCTGTAAACAATGTGACTATGTAGCTACAGTAAAGGTAGGTTTTATTAACCTTTAACCCCTGATATATGCATATTACATGAAATCATGGTTGTTGGCTTGTATTGGCTAAATCCCTAAGATTTGGTGATGTGTTCGTATACCGTTTATTTATGCAGATAACTAACTGACTTTGTTTTTGTTGAGTTAACTTTTCTTTTGAATAGATATTCCAAATTATTTTGATTTCACCATTCTCATTTTTTGTCTCTGATCCATACTTTTTTGTCTGCCTGAAGTTAAATTCGAAAACATTGTTGTTATTTCAGACTGATTTTTGGCAACATTCCCGAACACATATCAAAGAAGATAAGATTCTTCAGTGTCCACGATGTCCGTTTGTTACAGAGTATAAACATCATCTCGAATATCATCTTCGTAACCATTTCGGCTCGAAACCATTCAAATGTAACAAATGTAACTACTCGTGTGTAAATAAATCCATGTTGAACAGTCACATGAAATCACACACCAATGTATATCAGTATAGATGTGCCGATTGTACCTACGCTACTAAATACTGCCACAGTTTGAAGCTCCACCTACGCAAATACAACCATAAACCAGCTACAGTACTCAACACCGACGGTAGCCTCCCACAAGGCTTAGACGCAGATCTCTCTGGCTTGTCTCTCCTAGCTAAACGAGGACCTCCTCGTGGCCCCAGAGGATCCAAAAGAGAAGAAGCAGAATATATGAACAACATGTTTCCTTTCCACAGACCAGGAATGCTTGGTATGCCAGGACTTCCCAGCTTGCCTCCAGGAATAAACAGCGCTATGATGTCTCCTTATTGGCCGATCATGTCTGGCTGGAACCCACATCTAGCTATGGGTCCTAATGGGTTACCACCAATGGGAGGAATTCAGAACAGAATGATGGAAGGTGGACCAGCGAAATGTAATTTATGTGGTTTCATTGCTGACAACCCTGATAAATTAAATGCTCATTTGATGAAGGTGCATTCCTCGGAAAACCAAGACCTCTTCAACGCTTACGGAATATCGTCAGACTCTGTCAATGAGGAAGCTTTGAAATCAAATGGAGTCAGAAAGAGGGAGGAGTCAACAGAGAGACCATCAAGTCATAACGATATGCTGCATGTTCGTACTGACGCCAACGGTGATCACTGTAAGGCCAGTCCTCACTCCTGGCCAGCTGATACCCCAAACCACTCCTCCTCAGCTAACAACATCAGCTGTCGAAGCCTCCCAGAGCTATACACCAATGGTTCAAGAAGAAATTCAGATGGTAAAGAAGATGCTGATGGAGATAGAGACATCTTGAGAGAGATGACTCTAAAATTTGGACAAGCGAATGGTATGTCATCTCACGGAATGGACAAAGAAGGAGCACTCGATCTTTCGAAACCGAGACCTGAATCACCTCACAGTTTATATCTTCCTCATAAACGACCATATCAAGAAAATGAAATGTCTTCCAGTGCCGAGAACTCCGTGAACGGTGAAGCATCTACACCAAATCCACGCAAACGATCTCGAAAGGGTAAAGCTTACAAACTAGACACTCTTTGTCTTAAACTCCAGGATGAGAAATCTTCGTACGAGAGCGAAAGTGAAAGTGAGGAATCCAATGGAGATGGTCCTTCGGAACTGGCTTCCGATTCACGTGGCAACCAACACGTCAATCCAACTGGTGACGGTGGAGATTCAGATGGATCCAATCATTTACAGATCAACGAGGAAGACTACGACCGCCATAATGGAACCTCGGACACAACCAATGGAGGAAACTTCAAATCAATGACGGAATTTGAAAAAATTCAAGCAAATTTGAAATTTTTGAATGGGCAGAAAGATGAAAATTTGAAAAACGGAGAAAATGAGAATCATAATGATGAAGAAAAAGAAGATTCGCCTCTGGACCTTTTAAACGCTGTGTACGAAAATCGAAAGAAGCCTCTGAGCACAGCTCAAAGACGTGGAGCTGAAGTGGCATGGAAAATCCTGAATGATCCAGCGTCAGGTGAAAAACCATTGATTAACGGAGAATCCCTGGCTCTAGATATACCAGCCAGTCCCACGATGTCAAGGAAAGATTCGACGACGACTCTGAGCCCCTCACCGACAGTAAAAAGACACATGAAGGAGTTCCCGTTTCACCGTGCCGATAGCTATGAGTGTAAATTTTGTGATATTGCCTTCCGTGATTGTGTCATGTACACCATGCACATGGGTTACCATGGTTACCAGAATCCCTACAAATGTAACATGTGTGGTAACATCAGCTGCGATAAGGTTGAGTTCTTCTTGCACATTGCTCGTGCTGCTCATAATTGAGTTGTCAATCAAATTTCAACAACCAATCAGATTCTTTAAAATAAATCGACATTCACCCCTCATAGTTTGACGATTTTAGTTTAATTTTCGTTGTTTTTATGATCAAGAATAGCATTAAGGGCCATACGGACGTTAAATTAAAATCAAAATAAAAGCCCTGAAAACCCAAGTGGAGACTGCCATAATGATTATTATGGAGACATAACAATGTGCCAATATGTATCAGTGTTAAGTGTTATAATATGAAAGCAGTAGATGCTTAATTAGAATGGCTTGATCGGTGCTTTAGAGGATGCTCATAGATTGAAACGAGACCTATTTGAATATCGTTACATTATCGTAAGATATAATATTATGAAGACAGAGACTTCATGCGACTTTTAACCTATGACCTTTGAACTAAGAAACCATTAACAAGACATAGCGTCAACCTTTGAACTAGAGAACCACGAAAAAGACAAAGATAACCTTTGAACTTTGAAAAGACCTGTGACCTGTGAACTTTCAGAGATGCACTTGGGAGACACTGAGTTCACAAGCAATGTTTGGCTGTTTAAAAAGGTCTAGGTTTGAGATGAACTATGGTTTCTTCCTACAGAATAAAACCATCAGAAGAAGATGTACTATACAAGTTAATTCGTTGTTAGATATTTATTATGTATTTTGTTGTAATTAAAGATTATTTGTTAACGAACTAATGATGATAATTAGTGAGTAATTAAGGATGTTTGTTAATGAGATAACTAATTGATGAATGGATTGCATGAACTAATTAGAAATTTGTCCCTTTGTCTTCGGGATAGCTTTAAGAATTGTTAATTTGATTGAAAAGAATAAGTTGTATAGATATAGCTTTAAGGTGGACAGGAAATCTTTAGTTTATACTTTGAATCTATTGTTGATTTGATTTCATGACCCAAAACCTATGTCTTGATTGAATTTGATTACAAAACCTATGTCTTGATAGCATTTGATTTAATGATACCAACCTTGATTGAATTTGATTCATTGATACCAACCTAAGTCTTGATTGCATTTGATTTATCAGTACAAACCTATATATTTTGATTGATACTTGATTGCATTATTATTATTTCTATTTTTAGCCTATTTATATTTTATTTTCTACTTTTGTTTTCTACACCAAATATCCTTTACTGCCAGTATTGTTTCATTTCCAATATACTCTTCATTTATTAACCATATATAGATATCAGAGATTGAATTCCAGTCCCTTTTCCATTTGTTTAAAAGCTCAAACCAGGGTTTTTCATTTTTATTTATGAAGTAACTAATCCAATTGAAATATGATTTGAAAAAACTTAGAGATATAGACACCCTTTCATAAAAACAGCTGATAAAGTTGAATTTTAATATTTGAAAGTCTTAGCCCTCATTTGATTGTAGCAGAACTTGATGTCAGAATTTAAATCTAAACAGAGTTACAGGTGTTAAAGTTAAAGGGCTATATCTCTTTATTTCAAATTGAAACATTGATCCTTTTGTTTATTCAGTTTGATTAGATTAACGATAAAGGCAACGAAATTCCTTTAGGCCTTTAGACCTGTTTCATGCAGGTTAAACTCCAAACCAGGATAAAAAACTACTCAACATTCACTACCTCAATTTTCTCAAAATATTTTCCAAATTTTTCTTTATTTAGAAAGTGTTTCAGCTTTTGTGTTAGCTTTGACATGCTTGTGATTGTTTCTTGGACAAAATCAGGAGTTTTAAAATTGCTAACTTGAAGATTGATCCTCAAAACTTTAGGCTGCCAAGTCACTCCCATCAAAACTCACTTTTGCCTACTTATGGATTGTGTCTTTGGTGAGTTTGTCTCAGTCTTCATCTCCTGATTTTATCTAAGGCTATATATCACAGGTATCTCTCATCTTCACAATGTCAAGCTGTTATGTACATCATCTTATACCTTAACTACAATAGCCACCTTTCTTGTATCATGGAATAAGAAAGGTGACTATTGTAGTCAAGGTATAAGACGCAGTTTGTTGTAGCTGGACATTGTGAAGATGCAGATATTTTTTGCTCTTTATGAAAGAAATTCCATTTTACGTTGATCTCATTTTTCACTTTTCCAGTTGGTTGTCATCCCAACATACCACGGCCATGTTTCTCAAATGATTTCACCCCAAGATAAACCTGGAGCTTTATTCTAGAGGACTTGTAAAAAGATACCAAAGTCACGTGATTCTGGAGGTGTACTGACAAACCTGGCCATGTATTCTCGAAACGATCTTAGCACTAGGATGTCCTAGAGTCTTAACTTCTAGCACTGTTTGTAGGATATTCTAGCGCTAAGATTGTTTTCGAGAATATGTGACCAGGTTTTCATCAAATCTTTTGAGTTAATGGCTCATTTATATTTTACTCAAACCACATTTTTATTTTTCAAAGTTCATTATTTATTTGTCATTGCTCTAGGTCTATGTTTGTTGCTATTTAAGAATATTTTGCCATATTTTATCATCTATTCCAGTATATTTGGGAGATTGAATGATTTTTGTTTATGTTTTGTTGCTTTTAATGTCCTTGTTAATCAAATAACATGTTGAAAAGGTACAATTTACACTTGTTTCATTAGAGAAGTGTCGTTCAGTTGTTATTTGAAATTAATACCAAGAATTGTTGATTGTTAGGCAGTTAGTAACCAAAAGCACAAAGTGAAATTTAAGTTGAAATCCCCTAGTTTGTTTTCTGCCATCTTAAAGATTTGATTTAATATATTATTTTTAATTTGATCTCTTGAGATGAATAACTAAGCAAATTCCTTCCAGAAAAATGCCAAATATTCCAATCAGGTCTGAATTCATCAGAATTAGGTCTGCGTAAGATAGCCTTTATTTGACTGGATACGGAATGACTTGTATTAAAAGTTATTACAGTTAATACAACTTGAAATTGCGTAGTGATAGATTATAATTTTTGAATGGATAAAGAACAGCTAGTATTAGATATAATACAGTTAACACCACTTGAATTTGCTTAGTGTTCATCATATTATAAGCTCAGGTGAAGCTCATAATGGGGTTTGTAAAATAGAACATATTTAACCACGTGTACTCATGTATAATTTGTTTATCTGTTTATTTGTTGGTATGATTGAAGTCTGCCCATTCTGGTGGAATGAATAATTGCACTTGTTTTTTTTTGCTATTGCAAATTGCATTAATTTGAATTGTACAAAGGTATTTAATCACTATAAGGACTTAATCTGTGTTCATATTCATTACCAAGTGTTATTGCTGGTAAAAAGGATGGAACTTACAGATTTTGTATGGAGTTTTAATTGAATGAGATGTTTAACATCCACCAAGTATTGATTGGCAATTATATCAAGTATTAGAACCATGAATTGTCAAGTTCTATCTGTTTAGATTTAGATTTTGGGTTTGGCAAGTTCTAAAAGTGATGTTTATAAATATTAGTTAATTTTGTATAATTTTAGTGCTTATGTATTATAAGTTAAAAGAGAAATGTTGATGGAACATTTTGCTGAAATGGAGTTTATTCAGTTTGGACCAATATGGAACCATTTTTCAGCGAAAGAGTTCCATCAGAATTCCTCGTTAGTAGTTTTGTTTGCTCTAATCACTGTATTTAGAAGTAGGCTTAATTTATTCTTTCCATTTCACTTTAAATGAGGCAAAATCAAAACTGGAGTGTTCATGTACAGTTAAATGTTCATTTCCAAATGTTCACATGATGATATGTTCATTCTTACTTTGTTCAAGGTAAAATGTTCCTATATACTGTTCACATAATGATATGTTCATTGTCTCGGCTATGTTCATGCTCTGAAGGTAAAATGTTCACTATACACATAATGTTCAAATCATAAAATGTACAATGTTCATAACAAGTGTTCATATTTATTATTCTTTCGTTTAAAATGTTCATTAGCAATGATCAAATGTTCAATTCCAAATGTTCACATTCAACTCATACAGTGGTCATAATTTGTGTTCATTAAGGCAAGTATCATGCTTAGATTTACAGTTTAAAAATTAAATTTCTATCGTTTTAATTTGTTGTGTTCACACTAGTAATATTTGGACAATAATTTGAAACCGGTTTAATTAACTCGTTAACAAATCATTCCAGTTAAAACTTTGATCAGGTTTTTATTTTGTATCTTACCTGCTGACTGAATTATTTTTGCTGATTCAAAACATTTATATTGGGCACGGCATTAGGTGTCTTGATAGACATTATCTCAATTTATTACGTTTTTTACGCATTTTATCAAACTCTCATGAAGCGATCAATTTCTTGTGCAATATTACCACAAATCAGTCGATATTTTCATTCCAAATTCATCCAGTATTAGAAACATCACGTTAGAGCACTCCATAGCTTACTGAAAGGATTGTAATGAGTTTTTCTTAACTCTTTATGTGTATCAGAGACACTGTGACCATTTAAATTTTGAGTCAGACGTCTATGGGTCTTGCAATTCAACTTAAACTAAGCATTTTATAACCCCAAAAGCTGCTAATGATATCCAAGAGCCTTTATGAAAGTGACATCATTAAATGCTTTGTTTTAGTAGAATTGCAAGAACCATGAAAGTTTAGAAAACCTTTTCACAATGCCTAAAGATGTGTATGTCTCACTCTGTAATTTACATAGCTCCATAGTTGAAACATATCAGATGTAGGTGCTATTAGGTGTCCCCAAAAGTCATTCTAAATACTTGGAAAAATTTGATATTGTTTGATCTTTCCTTTTTTACGGAATTACCATTTATCCAAATTCTTAATTTAGACATAGGATTAGTGGCATCAATTTGGTATCACAGATACTTTCGATGATTTGTGTTAGCTTCACCCAGCCAATGCTTTCGATGTCTAGCATCATCAGCAAACACTTTTATCAAAGCTTTGACACTTTTGTATGAATGAACATCATAACTTTTGAAAACACCAATACCAGAAATTCAGGGACTGTTTCACACCCTGATTGGTCGATCACTGAATTTGATTTTAAATCTACCCAATCAGAAAAGAGTCAAGCTTTAATCCTTATAATCAGTATTTATCATTCCAACTAGAGTAGGTCAAAGGTATGAATGCACATCCAGAACAGAAAGGGGGCTAGTATTCCACATTCAGATCTAATTTAAAACATTAATACGAACAGTCTACTTAATTTGTAGGTAGTTTAACTAGTGATCAACACACTGTAAGATTAGAATGCATTGGTTTTAGTACTATAAATTATACCTACAAAATAAAATAGACTGCTCCTATTAATGTTTGATTCAGACCTAGATGTGCCTTAATATATTTGCTTAATTCTATACAAATATAAATATATTTGCTTGGTTATAGTAGTACATGTTTTTGAAGGTGCTCTCACACCAAAGTGATTACCAGTTGTGTATGGTTGTGAATAATGACAGTGGTCATGTTTTTCAAACGCAAAGTGATGATTGCTATTCTTATTCTATACACAATGATCACTATGGCGTGAGGGCACCTTCAATACCCAACTGGTGATAACCATGAGGTAAGGGCCACTTTAATCATGTTATAAAGGTACCTGCTCATGTTATGTTTTGAATATCTGGATGTGCATGATTATCAGTGACCTACTTTATTATTTTTTCCAATTATTATTATTATTATTATTTGATTTCAACCGGTGATTTCTCCCAGTATTTAACCAACCTCTAGCTCTCAGAGAATGCCAGGCCTTGTTCTGGGTTTTTAATTTGATCAAGCATGATTTGAAAATCTAGAGTAGGCCTGTAACATTATGATTCTTGATATCGTGAATATTTGAAAGTAAAGAGATCTGATTTAAAAACACAGAATTAATCTTGGTGTTCTCTGTCAAATAAAAGCTTTAAATTTAGTTTATATAATCATTAATTTGCTCAGTATTAAGTTAAAAACTTACAACTTCTATGTTGGCTTATTGCTGTTTCTATTTATACAGTACAGATAGTAAACTATAGTTGTCTGCCTCCCTTTATCTCCTATAAGATGGCTTATTACAGTATCTATTTAGTGAATGAATTTTAATCTAAGATTAATTATTAGAACTGATGTAAGAGTTATATATAATTATAAATATTAAGATATCTGGTAGCGTATTCTCAAACGATCTTACATTGTTTCTAGGGCATCCAAGCACATCCTAGTGCTAAGATGGTTTTTGAGAATACATACCCAGACGTATAAGTATAACTTTGACTGCTGATCTCTTGCTCAGTATTTGATTTATTTGTCTCATTACAGTATTACGGTAATTTAAATATTATAAAGGTATATAGATGTCTAATTCTTCTCTCTCAGCTGCTAGAACTCAATCTCGCAACCTGTATCACTTGTCAATATGGAAATCTAGTTGCTACAATCAAATGAAAATGAAATGATATGATCTTTGGGATGATGGTTTACAAATCACGATTATATTTATCTACTGCAACTTCAGTTTTTCATTTTATCGTAGACAAACTGAACTTCAAATTTGCATTCTTATAAGTGATACATACAGCTGAAATAGAATTATTAGAATTAGACGACTCTACTTCTTCAAGTAGTATTAAATTGTATGAGAGGCCGATATCATCATTATTTAGCGTGTACAATCTTGCTGACCTCATCAATATGTGTGTACGATTCTTGCTGACATCATCAATATGTGTGTACAATTTTCTGCTGTTAACTGTGTGATAGAATCAATATATTCCTTTTTGTCCTTGTTTCTGTGAAATAAAAATGGTATATTTCAACTCTTCCCGTCCTGATTTACCCAGGGAAAAGCAAGAGCAGATGCAGTAAAGTAAGGCATAAAATTGAGGCTCATGTGCATGTAGCTATTTTACCATATTTAGGTACTGATTCGTACAGGGGCGTACTTAGAAATGCCTGAGGGAGGAGAAGGGGGGCAGGAGGGAAAGGTGGTGGGGGGTTTCGGGGAATAATGTGTCTCTCTGAAGCAAAGAAAGATAATAGGGCGAATTCACTTGAGGGGTCCGTTGATGGATATCGGGCTTCCTTTCACTTGAAACTTGACCTTGCAGCTACTCATGTTTATTAGGTAGGCCTACATTCATCAACGTCTTCACCTTGTTGGGACTGTAGTTGACTTGTCTTGACTTCCTCATGTTAATTCTTATATATAGCCCTCCCAATGCACTGACAGCCCTCACTGAAGCAATGGACACACACTCTAACATATTCTCTAGCAAATCAACACAAAAAATTGATAAAGGATAGACTTTAATTCACTTATTTTTACATTTTAAAGAATGTAAACAATAAAGCCGCCATGTTTGTTTATGTTTTGACACTACCATCGCCTCTCAACTTTGACTTCAGAGTTTAGGCTGAAAAGAGACACGTCAAGCCTTCAAAACTGTGTGTAAACCTCACAGAAGCCTGGAGAAATGTAATCAAATTCTCAAAATGCCATGACAGTGGTTTGATTCAGTCCTCTCCTCTTTAAACTGATGTAAAATTTAAATTTCGGGAAAAAATCCGCCATGTTGTTTTTATTACTGCATTTGTTTTGTTTGATATTCGAGACTAAAGTACAAGAACAACTTTGTAGCCTTTTGGACATTCAAGTCTACCACCCACCCTGTAATTTACGGTCTAAGGGGGACAACTCCATTAAATGATGTCAACTTTTTTTTTAATGATGGCTCATTGTTCGAGACAGAGGGGCGGGACCATGTACGAAAATTGACGAGTGGTGCCGCATAAATACATTCGGCTCTTCAAGTAATTTCCGTAAACCTAAACCGGAAACACGACATATTTGATTAACCAGACTCAAACGTCTATAGCCCATTACGACGTTTAGTTCGAGACTGTTGGATGTAAACAAACATGGCCGACATCGAGCTGATTTTTTCAGAAATTTCTGAATTTTTGGCTTTTAAAGCCAATACACGGAGAAATGTTTCATTTTTAACGTTTTGCAAGTTGAATAACTGCCTTGGCAAGTTTAGCGTGTACTGTCATGCGTGTTGACTAGAGGATAAACATTCTACGACCATTATAATGTCTAGAAATTGCACTTGAAAAGTTGAGGATTTTGACTTCATTAAGTAGCATGGTATTCTCTGGCAGAAATTGTTGTGATTTGGTTTGTCATCTGTGGGTTCGAATAATCTACAAGGTAAGAAACTGATCCTGGGGCCAGTGCTTCCTAGAGTCAGCTAACGACCCCACCCAGTAACCAGAGTCGGCTAACAACCCCACCCTGTGACTTGATAAAGAATGACTTATTTTATTGAATGGCGTGCTGTGATGAGCCTGTCACACTCTACGTGTTATATGTTGTGATTTAATTCTTTCAGGATGAGATCAACAGGCTGTGTACGTTAGAGATCCCGCTGCCTGGCAAAATTTTCCTTATTGCACACTGCATTGATTTTTAGATCATCTGTCTTTTAAGAATTAACTGTATTTTATCTTTTTTAATCATGAACTTTGTCATCATATAAATAAATGATATGATCTTTTATAAATCAATTTGGACTTTTTATTTATGAAATTCAAGAGGATGCTGAGGATGCTAGTCTCGTACGAAAAACATGCAGCAGATCTCTGATAGGGACAGTGGCGTTTCTAGAAAACATGAGGTGAGGGGAGCTGCACAGGGGCCACAAAATTATCAGGGGAAACACCGGCAATTCATGTTAAATGATAACAATTTTATGAACTTGTAGTTTGATTCTAATATTGACCGTTGTGTGTAGAGAACTTTTCTGCAATCTACATGTTAGCAAGTAACTATAGTCCTAGCTGTGACAATCCAAATGGCTACTGACTGAGCTATTTAACTGGTCTAGTAGACGACAATCCAACTCTTACCCCTAATACTGTGGCAGTGGAATAGCTCAGTCGGTAGCTAATTGGATTGTCATCTGCTAGGACAGTGGAATAGCTCAGTCGGTAGCTAGTTGGATTGTCATCTGCTGGGACAGTGGAATAGCTCAGTCTGTAGCTAGTTGGATTGTCATCTGCTAGGACAGTGGAATAGTTCAGTCGGTAGCTAGTTGGATTGTCATCTGCTAGGACAGTGGAATAGCTCAGTCGGTAGCTAGTTGGATTGTAATCTGCTAGGACAGTGGAATAGCTCAGTCTGTAGCTAGTTGGATTATCATCTGCTAGGCGATTAGTACAGTAGGTTCGAATCTTCCTCAAAGTAAGAAGAATTCTGATACCAGTGCTTCAGGGGGGAGGCCTGGTGTCAGCTCTTGTCCCATAATACTTGGCAGAGCAAAAAATTTGCAGAGCATCCGAGCCTCTCTGATAATCGGTTTATTATCTGTTTTATTTACCTCACCATGGCCTCGTGCAGCCAAGTTTCTGTCAACCCAGTTGTAAATGAGTATAAATAATCAGTGAAAGACATGTCTGCATCCCTTACAGCTACTCCTAACAGCTAGTTATGTTAATTAGATACATTCATCAACACATTCCCTGGAACTATTATCAGTTAGACTGTAGACTGGTACAGAACCTCATGTTTGGTCTTATATAGCCCTCCTGATGCACTGACATCACTTACTGAAGCAATGGACACACACTTTAACATATTCTCTTGAAAATAAAAACAAAAATTGATAAAGAATAGACTTTAATTCACATATTTTCACATTTTAATGAATGTAAACAATAAAGCCGCCATGTTTGTTTACGTTTTGACACTTCCATCGCCTCCAAACTCAAGAGTTTAGGCTGAAAAAAGACACACTAATCGTTCAAAACTGCGTGTAGACCTCACGGAAGCCTATAGGAATGCGATCAAATACCCAAATTGCCATGACAGTGGTTTGATTTAGTCCTATCCTTTTAAAACTGATGTACAGTTCAAATTTCCGACAAAAGTCCGCCATTTTGTTTTTATTACTTATTTTGTTTTGTTTGATATTCGAGACTAAAGTACAAGAACAAATTTGTACTTTATTGGACAATCAAGTCTATGACCGGAAACACGTGACAAATTTGATTAACCAGACTCAAACGTCTATAGTCCATTACGACTTTAAGTTCGAGACTACTGGATGTAAACAAACATGGCCGACATCGAGCTGATTTTTTCAGAAATTTATGAATTTTTGGCTTTTAAAGCCAATACACAGAGAAATGTTTCATTTTTAACGTTTTGCAAGTTGAATAACTGCCTTGGCAAGTTTAGCGTGTACTGTCATGCGTGTTGACTAGAGGATAAACATTCTACGACCATTATAATGTCTAGAAATTGCACTTGAAAAAGTTGAGGATTTTGACTTCATTAAGTACATAGTATTCTCTGGCAGAAATTGTTGTGATTTGGTTTGTCATCTGTGGGTTCGAATAGTCTACAAGGTAAGAAACTGATCCTGGGGCCAGTGCTTTCTAGAGTCAGCTAACAACCCCACCCAGTAACCACAGTCGGCTAACAACCCCACCCTGTTACCTGATAAAGAATGACTTATTATATTGAATGGTGTGCTGTGATGAGCCTGTCACACTCTACGTGTTATATGTTGTGATTTAATTCTTTCAGGATGAGATCAACAGGCTGTGTACGTTAGAGATCCCGCTGCCTGGCAAAATTTCCCTTATTGCACACTGCATTGATTTTTAGATCATCTATCTTTTACAAATTAACTGTATTTTATCTTTTTTAATCATGAACTTTGTCATCATATAAGTAAATGATATGATCTTTTACAAATCAATTTGGACTTCTGATTTATGAAATTCGAGAGGATGCAGGTGATGCTGATTGTGAATTGGAATGGTGTAAATTGATGATATCAATGTCCCAAATACATTAGAATTTTAGAAAACCTCTTTACAATCTCTTTAAGTTATTCTTTTTCATTTTATTTGAATGTTTTTTTAAGTTACTGTTTGCATTTGCTCGTTTTTATTTTTTTTTTGCATCTTGGAATTTTATTTTTATTATTTTGTATGTAAGTGACTTTGTAATTTATTTGTCTTGTTTTTATATTTAAATATAAAATAAAACTTGAAAATTTACATCAAATTGTTTGAAGGCATCCCTTAATATTCTTCTGGGATGGAAAATTAGATTTTTGTGACTTTGACAAACTTTTTAGCATTTTTTTTTACAGTCTTACCCTATATTTGGACACCAAGTATTTTTAGATGAAGGGAAGTAAGGCTGGTTTAGTTCACTTTCAAATCTTCCCTTAACATCTCCAAATAGTTTGTCCAAAAG
>NW_008710284.1:868045-1016344 GCF_000327385.1 Lottia gigantea
CCTAGGATATCCTAGAAACAATGTTAGAAGTTAAGACCCTAGGATATCCTAGAAACAATGTTAGAAGTTAAGACCCTAGGATATCCTAGAAACAGTGTTAGAAATTAACACCCTAGGATATCCCAGAAACAGTGTTAGAAGTTAAGACACTAGGATATCCTAGAAACAGTGTTAGAAGTTAAGACCCTAGGATATCCTAGAAACAGTGTTAGAAGTTAAGACCCTAGGATATCCTAGAAACAGTGTTAGAAGTTAAGACACTAAGATGTCCTAGAAACAGTGTTAGAAGTTAAGACCCTAGGATATCCCAGAAACAGTGTTAGAAATTAACACCCTAGGATATCCCAGAAACAGTGTTAGAAGTTAAGACACTAGGATATCCTAGAAACAGTGTTAGAAGTTAAGACCCTAGGATATCCTAGAAACAGTGTTAGAAGTTAAGACCCTAGGATATCCTAGAAACAGTGGTAGGAGTTAAGACCCTAGGATATCCTAGAAACAGTGTTAGAAGTTAAGACCCTGGGATATCCTAGAAACAGTGTTAGAAGTTAAGACACTAGGATATCCTAGAAACAGTGTTAGAAGTTAACACCCTGGGATATCCTAGAAACAGTGTTAGAAGTTAAGACTCTAGGATATCCTAGAAACAGTGTTAGAAGTTAAGACTCTAGGATATCCTAGAAACAGTGATAGAAGTTAACACCCTAGGATATCCTAGAAACAATGTTAGAAGTTAACACCCTAGGATATCCTAGAAACAGTGTCAGAAGTTAAGACACTAAGATATCCTAGAAACAGTGTTAGAAGTTAAGACCCTAGGATATCCTAGAAACAGTGTTAGAAATTAAGACCTTAGGATATCCTAGAAACAGTGTTAGAAGTTGAGACTCTAGGATATCCTAGAAACAGTGTTAGAAGTTAAGACCCTAGGATATCCTAGAAACAGTGTTAGAAGTTGAGGCTCTAGGATATCCTAGAAACAGTGTAAGAGGTTAAGACCCTAGGATATTCTAGAAGCAGTGCTAGAAGTTAAGACCCTGGGATATCCTAGAAACTGTGTTAGAAGTTAAGACCCTGGGATATCATAGAAACAGTGTTAGAAGTTAAGACTCTAGGACGTCCTAGAAACAGTGTTAGAAATTAAGACTCTAGGATATCCTAGAAACAGTGTTAGAAGTTAAGACACTAAGATATCCTAGAAACAGTGTTAGAAGTTAAGACCCTAGGATATCCCAGAAACAGTGTTAGAAATTAACACCCTAGGATATCCCAGAAACAGTGTTAGAAGTTAAGACACTAGGATATCCTAGAAACAGTGTTAGAAGTTAAGACCCTAGGATATCCTAGAAACAGTGTTAGAAGTTAAGACCCTAGGATATCCTAGAAACAGTGGTAGGAGTTAAGACCCTAGGATATCCTAGAAACAGTGTTAGAAGTTAAGACCCTGGGATATCCTAGAAACAGTGTTAGAAGTTAAGACACTAGGATATCCTAGAAACAGTGTTAGAAGTTAACACCCTGGGATATCCTAGAAACAGTGTTAGAAGTTAAGACTCTAGGATATCCTAGAAACAGTGATAGAAGTTAACACCCTAGGATATCCTAGAAACAATGTTAGAAGTTAACACCCTAGGATATCCTAGAAACAGTGTCAGAAGTTAAGACACTAAGATATCCTAGAAACAGTGTTAGAAGTTAAGACCCTAGGATATCCTAGAAACAGTGTTAGAAATTAAGACCTTAGGATATCCTAGAAACAGTGTTAGAAGTTGAGACTCTAGGATATCCTAGAAACAGTGTTAGAAGTTAAGACCCTAGGATATCCTAGAAACAGTGTTAGAAGTTGAGGCTCTAGGATATCCTAGAAACAGTGTAAGAGGTTAAGACCCTAGGATATTCTAGAAGCAGTGCTAGAAGTTAAGACCCTGGGATATCCTAGAAACTGTGTTAGAAGTTAAGACCCTGGGATATCATAGAAACAGTGTTAGAAGTTAAGACTCTAGGACGTCCTAGAAACAGTGTTAGAAATTAAGACTCTAGGATATCCTAGAAACAGTGTTAGAAGTTAAGACCCTAAGATATCCTAGAAACAATGTTAGAAGTTAAGACCCTAGGATATCCTAGAAACAGTGTTAGAAGTTAAGACACTAAGATGTCCTAGCGCTAAGATCGTTTCGAGATTATTCGGCCTTGAAAGTAACAATGTAAATGAGATTCACATTTTATGTTTTTTACGATCATGCAGATACCGAAATAAATTCAGTGCGTCAGAAAAAACGATCAATGCCGGACATATTAACAAGAGGAGAACAGCGGTTGAACCTACGTACGTGGCAGATGGTCTGTTGTCCTTGGCACTGATGCGTTTCCTGATAGTCGCTGAGAGCTTTTCGTGGTCCAATTCCAGACTCCTGGTCAAAGACCCAATTCGGGCTCTAACAACCGGATCGCTAGTGTTCAGTAGATCATTCCTGATACAGAAACAGCCACACGTTACGCTACTGCTCGAGTCGTTGTTGGTACTTTCATACCAGGAGGATGAGCTGCTGGGTTTTAAAGTTTGTGTCGCGGTATTCGAGGCTACCAGGGACGTGTCAGAATATCCAGACGGTATATACCCGTCAGTTGTTGATGGTAGAGCTCTTGTAGCGACAGTAGTCTACTGTCAATAGACTGAAGGGCGGACTTAACGACTCAGTAGCTTGTAACGTGGTATATAGGTCTGTAAATGAAGTTTCAGTTGATGAAAGGCTATCTTCCCGATTCTTACTGGTCGTAATAACAGATAGGACCTCGGAAGTACTGGCGTCAATCGAAGAACTTTGGAGATCCAGTAAGAAACTTGACTGTATTGTGGAGCTAACTGCCGATGACGTTTCTATTGATGATGTCTGCGAGCAGGAATCTGTTGATGACGGTACCATTGATGTAGTCGCCATCATACTGGTGGTATCAACTACAAAATAAACCATAAATAACAATTGTCTAATTTCAAAAACGTTAAGAACAAGATTCACGAAATTCATAATGGGTTTCGATTTCCAACAGAGAAGGGTCTGTAAACAGGGCACGTGTATATAGCTAAGGCATTGTTCCCATTTGAACGCCTATATCCGCTAATGCGATGCAAACAAAATCAGGTAGCAAAAACATAAGAGCAAACTTACAGCATTCAAATTCTATCCTTATCCAATCCACACCATTAAAACAAAACAACCAACTATCTTGAGAATTTCTACAGAAGTTATTGACACTGTTTTGGTCTATCGTCAGATCAAAATAATGATGGACATTGAAAGAGTTGAGTGGTTGGTAACATTGGTCAAGGTGAAGAGGAAAATTACTAGTTTCATTATTTCTGACGGTCAGCTGCAGAAAATCAGTTGCTGAAACAGACAGACACCAAGACTTATATCTCAGTAGCCAGAGTATCAGAGCATCTACCAGAGTAGCATCTATCAGAGTAGCATCTATCAGAGTAGCATCTATCAGAGTAACCAGAGTATCAGAGTAGCATCTACCAGAGTAGCATCTACCAGAGTAGCATCTACCAGAGAAGCATCTACCAGAGTAGCATCTATCAGAGTAGCCAGAGTATCAGAGTAGCATCTATCAGAGTAGCTAGAGATGCTACAGACAAATGGGTTTGAAGGAGCTCAAATTGATATCGTAATAGAAGGAATATAGGGATTGAAAAGATTCTGTTGCATTGAACTTTAACATCAACATGTTTAGAGACTCGTACTGGTTGGAAATATAAAGCAATAGTATGGATTTCAGAATTCAAAACTACACAAAAAGATAACATATGAAAGGCAAAGCTGTGCAAAGAAAACCGGCAAATAATGCTGGAGACTCACGGCATTCGGGAACATCACATGGTTCAGCTTCAATCGAAGACGCTGGACCATTAACATAACACCAGGCTTTGAACTGAGAATATCCCGGATTTCTACAGTAAGATCTAGTTTGTACATCAGAAAAAACTTCATTCAAGAACGTTCGTCCTTCCTCATTTCCATCACTCCAATATCGACAGTTTTTACCAGAAGTTGAGATGGATTGCTGCCCTTGATACTCGGTATATTCTTCTTTTAAATGACATATTTCATCTGGAATGAAATATGAGTTTTTTTGTTAATCATCAAAAAACCCACCGTTCTGAAGATTTCACCCTTGACTGTATTGATTGTTCCGACTGGCCTTGACTCGATCCTTAGAAAAGTTCTTGAGATCTTAATCGTGGAAAGTTTATTTGAAATATGATGCATCTTCAGTGTCAAACCATACCACCTCCATGGTTGGGCATCTCTGATCAGAAGACGTAAACAAAATGGACACTTACTACAGAAAGCTAGAGGACAATATCCTACAGATTGGTAATTATCAACCCAACACCAGGGTCTTCTCTTTTCTCCCCCAATATTTCTACAATAGTTCGGATCAAATGTTTTATGGACGGTGGTATTGATGGCTTTATCTGGTGGAGCATCAGCCCAGTTGTCACAGACTTTCCCATCCCATGTATAGTTCATCTTCCCTTTATATTCATTGATATACTCTCCTCGTATACACTCTAAAGCTGAAATAGAAGAGCTGTCAAAGGCAGTCACACAGTGTTGTACCTGTCTCTTATAGGTTTTACAGGAAATTGATTGCTCTCGTGAGCCTTTTGACATAATGCTCTCGAGACAGTTAGGCCAATTTTGTATTAAACTAGTTCTGCTACTCTGGAGATCAACTGAGTAAACTGGCTAACTGAATGTATGTTAAGACGCGAGACATCTCCACAAGGTAACTGCCTGTGGTTCGGGGGACCATGACAGCACAAAATGTATAACTCTGTCCCAACTTTGTGTCTGACTTGAAGTAAAAAAAAGCCGAATAAGGATGCTGCTCTGTGATTTGACACAAGTAAAGTGTAGTTTTCAGAACATTGTCGTATTGAAAGAGAATTCACCTGCACTGATCTCATGCTTGTGTACCAACATGGATGTTTGATATTGGTTTAAAAGAACCTTTCCTTACTTTAAGTTTGTTGCTATGGTATACTTACGAGTAGTGTCTGATCTTATTGTTGTTTTAATCTCACAAAATTCTTTGAAATTCGATGAAACATCTCTAATTATAACGTTCAAGATCTTTGAGTAGGTGTAGGGTTGGCAGGAGAAGGTTCTCACTCGATATAGATCTGTACTCAAACCATCATACTCGCATGGTGGAGCATCATATTCTTTATAATCCGGGAGAGGTACAGGAACACCAACAAAATCTATATCGTCCCACGTCTCGTTTACTGTAAACAATTTTCAGAAGTATCGTAATAAAGGACTTTGCAGCAATAATTCGTAACCACTAAATCTACAAAATGTCTTGGATTCGATTGTGGAATTTAATCAAGATGCATGACAGTGGTTCGCCAAAACTTATTCAATATTATTTAGTGATTTATTATCATTTTATACTTTTGGATATTTGTGTTGACAGATGGAGAAGAACACGAGCTTCGAGTGAAAGATAATAACCCCACCCAAGGAAGTAAGGGTAGTCTTAGTATAGGCCAATATATACCTCCAATAGTTACAGTAACATTTAATAGTTCTACAGGTTTCTTCGAGTACAGGTGAAGTTGTAATATTCTGTAGAGTATTGGCGAGTCTTCAGTAACCGCCTCATTAATTTCGATACAGGTATTCTGATCACCATCGTGTAGAACAGAGTGAACTTGATTAAATTCTCTCAGTTTAGGGTTGTACAGAGAGTCGTATGCTGAAATAAAAACGTCAGTAATGCATTGTTGAATTGACTGACACGTGATATAATAGTTTTATAGCTCAAATTGTAATTTTCTTTTTCAAATAATAATGATGGATGATGTCAGTCTTCTTCCCGTGATAACAATAATGATATTTATAGGAACAACGTAAAACAAAAAGAAGCCCGAAATACAAAAGAAAAAAAACGTAGTGGCAAAAAGAAGTAGAGAAAATAATATAATGTTATATATTAGTTATGAAATAATATGTGGATTTTCATCTTCAACAAAATCAATTCCAATTGTAATAAACCTCTTAATGAAAATAATGGAAACATACTTCCAGCGATACAATACATCAGTTTTAGTCCATGTAGTCCATTGATAAACATAGAAATACTCACGAAGACAGAGTAAATCGACTTTACTCCACTGTCCACTACGACAAGTAGACTCTGGATTCTTTCCACCATAATAAAATCCTTTAACACAAGAATACCGAACGACCACTAGACCTTGTGATATATAGTCACTAGTTACTTCAGCTCCATAAACAAACGGCGGATCTCCACATTCATCTGAAATATCAACGAGATACAAACGAAAGAACACACAAAGACACAAGCTATTTGCAGCCGTGTAAATACAACGGGTACGACAAAAATAGCCTGACAATATCAACTCCCTACAAATTAATTACTAATATTGACAGTCATGGTGAGGGACTCCCCCTCCCCCCCTCCCACCCCACAAAGAAAAGGATATGGAATATGCCACAACAGGCTTTTTATAGGAAGTTGGACTGAAACCAATATGATTAAAGTTTAAACAAAAACTGCTCAAAATGTTGCATTTTCCTTTTCAAGCAACAACAAGTAAACCTTCATCGATAAATCAAAAAACTCTTCACATTACAAAAGTGTTTAAAGTTTCATCAAAACTTACACAACCAGTCTTTTCCTAAGGTCTTTACTTCACATAAACCGAGTCTACCATATAGACCAGTTCTAGAACCTATCACTAATTGACTACCAATAGTGTTAGGTGGACAAATAACTTCAACAATATCGGTCAATGGAATTGATGAGTATAAAGTACGACACAGAATCTCGTGATGCTGTGTTCTGTTTCGAACATCAACTCCAATTCGGTTTATAAAGATATCTATAAAATAATATTTATCTATATTTTTCTTTATAAAAGCCAACATAAAAAATCATTCAAAAATTAGAATAGCTGTTTTAAAATACACGTAGATACATAAATGACTAATCTTAATAAAAACAGAGTAGAAGTTAAGAAGTAATAAACTTACTGCTGTCTGAAGTTAACGTAACAGAATACACATATTTAGTGCCATTAAATTCAATGGTCCAACTCGGTTCTGTCGAGGCGGTGGTACTTTCACAAGTCCGTTCATCACCATCAGTAAGAGAGTTACCATTACCACCCAAGCTACTTGGTTTAGGAATAGCTGAACGAGCTGGAGACAATATTTTGTAAACTAGAATAATTAAAATGTCATACATAACGTTCACTTCGTTTGTTTACAACTTAAAATTCTTGATCTTAAATTAAACTTATCTCCAATTCATTTTAAATAAACATTTCAGGGATTAATTGTAGACTATTAACTCACCATCACAAACAGGAGGTTGACCAGTCCAAGCACCAGCCTGACATTCTCTATTGAGATCTCCACTTATCCAATGGTAATTATGATAACAGGTGTAATTGACCCAGCTACCCTCTGGCAGGCTGATATTGTCAGTATATCTGTAGGCATGTAGAACAGGTTGAGGCTCGGTACATTCTGTAATAATTGACTAGTTAGTCATGGTCAGTTAGTCATGGTCAGTTATTCATGGAAAAGCTAGGTAGAGAGTTATGCTAAAGCTTTAAAGTAATATTAATGATACGACAGTGCCGACAAACTAATCCTCATTAATTATATTTGATAGTATGGCAGTAAGGACTGGTTTTTTACTAATATAAAGAAAATCAAGTATTTTATCTGAGCAGAATGATTACCCTTTCAACATCCAAGCAGTGTAATGAGCAAAACCGAAACACAAATAAGATATTGTGTAGATTGATAATTTGGCAAGACAAAACGATGATGAAAACAACTGTTGGGATTGAACGTATATAATTATGTAAAACGTTCGTTAACTTTGAATTTATATACAAAACTTGATCTTTCATTCGGATTTTGGCAATTACTAAGTCACTTCTGCATATATCATCAAATCTTAGACTATTTCAGATCTGATAGGAGTACAAATTTCGTATAGAACTAAAATGGATCTTAAAATGGACTTACAATGTTTTCTACATAATATTTATGAATGGTATAAGAATAATATTTATAATCTTACCTAAACTAGACTCCACAGACGAAATAAAACAATATACCACAAAAACTATGGCAAGCCACTTTATATTTTTCATCTTATGAATAAATGAATAAACGAATAAATGAATAAAATGCAATCACTCAATATATTGACAAAATACAAATAATATAAAAACTACGAGAAAAACAGTCCAGAATTTAAAGTTTATCTTGATTATCGAGAGTGTTTAAAAGATAACATCCTAGTAAACTATAACAACTGAAATGAGGAGACTCTAACAGGACAGCCCGCAGAGTTAGTTATACATCTTGAAGTGGTAGACGTAACTACCTTCTTGTTACAACATAAATCTCAACATACCGTATTTATAAAGGACTTAACATTGTTTTGTTTTGATTAAAGGGATTAACAGCGGTATTTCAAAACAGAGCCCAGACAACTTGCGAATTGCCAATTGTTTGTGACCTTCGGATGTCTTATGTTCAGTTCTAATGCTGTAAGAGCAATATGATTAGAAGGTACGTTCTGGTCATCTTGTTTATTTTATATTACCTTAGAGACCGGACAGACGTTACAGAAGATACACAATTACCATAGGGACTGGTTAAAGCCTCCACCTCTAAATGGGCCCCAGGATAGCATATGTTTTAAACATAAACTCCCGGGGGAAGGTCTCCAACCCACTAAAGTTCACGGCTCCCCACTTTTATAGATGAGTCACTGAAACACAGCTATTCTACATTGCTGTACATTTTGTTTTGACGATAACTTCGATAAGGAGACGATCAGACCACAGTCTGGTACAAATTTTAATTAAAATCCTTACAAGCAAGACAATTCCGTCAAAGTCGCGTCCAAAGTATGGAAAAAGTAGGAGTAAACAAAGAGAAGTACCACCAGGTGTTTCGAAAAGAGTAAGCATCACCTGCTTCGTGCGCGACACCCACCACTACTAAAATGGCATCCTGCGTAGCTTTCTTTAATGTAATGGCATTTGATTTATTTGTAAAAAATTTCAATCGAAGCTTTAATGTAAACCTGCCCCGGGGTTAGCACAATCTTGTAGGATTTGTCATAAAACTAAAAAGTATTGGTTGCATGATCATATTGATTGAGTTTTTAACAACAAAATCTAATTTTCGAATTTTTGAAAACAAAAAATTATATTAAAGATGGGTTCCCTTATTTTCATTTATGAAAATGAAAATGTTAATACTTATGTGAACCGAAAGTAGAGATGTTCTAATGACTTGGAAAAATACCAGTTTGTCTCACATGTCCTATTTTATAATTAGCTAAATCAGAAGAGAATTACCAGCAAAATTCAAATGAGTGGCCGATCAAGAAAGGTCAAAAAGTCTTTTTTGTTTATTCAGACTGTACATACACGGACATTAATGATTGGTTAAAATTCTCTATTATATGCAATAAGAACATAACGGTATGATTAAGAATACACTATAATTCATTAGAAACATCAATTAATCAAATAGTTTGCTTAATTTGACACTAAAAAATAAGGAAACCCATCTTTATGTAGATATAGAAAAACTGATGACAAATCTCACAGACACTGCGACATTATAATTTGATCGATTTCAGTTCCATGTGTACACACACAGACATCGATTTAACAAAAGTTTTACTTGTTTTTTTTTTGGAATATCTTCCTTAATCAACCAGGGATTCGAGTTCTCGTTATTTATGAGTAACTCCAGTCTTTGTGGAACGGAATGACAGGGGTAAATAGAATCGTTTTAGCTCAATGAATCCACGACCTTGTATTGTAATTCACCAAGACGATGAGCTGTCTGGAACTACAGTACGCCAGTGATAAATCAACATACGTTACAAATTGCCAGAGTTAGAAACAAAGTGTGTTGATACAACATATTATACTTATCAAAATATAGCTATATAGTTAAAAGTTAGATATTATTCAAATCTCAGAAGTATATAATCAAAATTAAACACAGTTGAATAGTCACGGTTATTTCATCACGTAACAAATATATATAACCTACAATGGATTATTTCAAAGACAAGAATTAGACAACGTATATTAATTTAAGTCCATAGTAAACATTATTAAGCAGTCAAGGAACTTCTTCCTGAGAATCCACGGTAGCATTAATTATCATGCTATGATTTCGTGATGTCCGTGCTTTACGAGATAGATCAACCAACCCTTGTACGAGTGAGTTTTTTTTAGCTTGTCCATCTCTGAACCTTCCTATCATTAACCAACCTGTTTCAAAATGATGTCTTATGACCTTTCATCATACGCTTAAATACGACAAGCAAACAGGCATGTAAATATAATAACATATCATACTGTGATCAGAAACTGTAGTTATTTCCCTTGCATCGTTCCATGCACAATAAAATAATAATAAAAAACACAGAAGACTTTGGACGCAAGAGCTAAGGCACCGTTTCGCAAAAGATGTAACAATAAGAATTGTTCGTAAGCTACCAACTCTTATACCTATTTTTAAATGTTTCACTACTAAATAGCTTCATATTGCTCAATGTAACGATCCGTTCTTCTGTCTCAACCCAGTAATAAAAGTTACTATTGCTATAAAACATGTTTTCATGTTCATAGTCTAGTGATTTGGGTACTGCAAGCTTATCAGAAGTTAATAGAACCGAATATAGGTGATGGAAAAACACAAAAAGTGGTGCTGCCTTTTATTCATTGGTAATAGTGTCGTATACGCAAGTTTAGGTCATAAAGGAGGTAGGGAGGAGAGCAGATGGAGCAGTCACCCCATCGCAGCCCCGAAAGCAAGTTTTTCGGGAAAGAGTCTCTGCGTCTAGCGATAACCAGATGCGTATGATTGCGAATAAGTAAACGCAACTCACACAATGCAAGCATACGCATATGGTAATCGCAATAGTATGAGAGCGCCTGAAAGAATATCATATAGGACACTCACCACCACAGATAGGAGGTTGACCAGTCCATGCACCAGCCTGACATTCTCTATTGAGATCTCCACTTATCCAATAGTAATTATGATAACAGGTGTATTTGACCCAGCTACCCTCTGACAGGCTGGTATTGTCAGTATATCTGTAGGCATGCAGAACAGGTTGAGGCTCGGTACATCCTGTAATACAAATGATAAATATTTCAACTGATACATGGCAAACAAAGTCGTTTAATTTTTTAATTTTTCATGTTAATTGCAATCTATCATTGTGTAAATTTCTTTGATCAAAGTCAGTCTCGAAGATGTCCCACGCTCTGTTGCCTCTGAACAAACAAGTCTGGCTACGGGACTAAACAATGTGAAATAGTTTTAAAATTTCATTCTTTATTTTTACACTTGAAGTCCGGAACAATGGACGCAATGACACGTAAGATACACAACTGAATCAAATGCTGTATAATCAATTGATTCCTTAGGGAATGGATGGCACTTCGATAACGAGAAACTGTATTTATTGTTAAACCTGGAAAAACTGAACATAAGATCAGATATCATTTATAATTCACAGTGTGATATTATGTGTAACAGTGATACAGCTTTATGTAATGGAGAGAAAGTAAACAATAGTTTTGTTGATAGATTGTTGATCGAAAATTATTAACAAAAGACAACATTACTGTTGCCATGACGATAAAGCTAGATTTAAATATATTACAATGAAAATTGACATGCAATAATGGGCTATATCATAATACGTATAAACATTTGAAAAACATTAGAGCAATATTCCATTGAAGAAATAAAAACTGATTGTCTTTTCGATCAGAATATATAATATAACTGACACATAAGTATTGTTTGTTTGTTCTACAAGGTAATACAAAATACAAACAACAAGATAACACAAAGGAAATGTCAAAATACAAAACATTCTAGGTTTTAATTGTACAGCTAATTATTTCTTCTACAGTCTATTGTTCAAAATATCCCTTCCTTCAGGCTAGATATCAAAACTTTACAATTCAGTTTACTTCAACAGAAGATTTCTTCGCGTTTGAGGAAATGCCAAGCTTATTATGTATTTCTTATTTTTCTGTTAAAGATGGGTTCCCTTATTTTCATTTCTGAAAATGAAAATACTAATACCTATATGCAGAATAAGATGCAAGGAAACCATCTTTAATTGTTCTTTTGTTTCCGAAATGGAAATAGACCATAACAGTTTATTTAAACATTCTCTTTTATGGGACTTTTATCAATATCCGGATTTTTATTAAGTATTTTATAAGGTCGAGCAATTAAATTATATATTTAAACAGAAATCGGAGGCTAATCAGTCTATATCCACAGAATAAAACTCATCATTTCAAGTTATCTAAATCAAACGGGATAACGATTTGGTTTGATACTGTGGTGTTTCTAGCGAGGCAGGACATGATTCCTCTTTCAGAACAGCTGGTGCCACGCTGCGAATAGGTTTGACAACACGAGAACCCTTTCAACCAACAATATTGTTGATTTATTTCGGTTTTTTCCAATTAAAATCGGTTGCCATCTCTTTTGTTCGCACTTTATTGACAAGATCTCTGGGATACGACGCGAATGTATTTTGATGCAATATTTACATTCGTTGCTTAGACTAAGGACAAATAGTTGTGTGTCTGAAGTGTTCGAGTTTTGTTTGACAGACGACTTAACGGTTTAATTGCTACTTTAAAACCATTTTATATTGTCAATTTATTTTTGATTGCGGAAGAAAATAAAATAAATAAATGACTTTTATTTTAGTTTTAAGTGACTTAAAATATGCCTTTTGATCTAAAAGATACAGCAAAAAGACCCGATTTAGTAAAAAAAAAGAAAACAAATTATGACATGATCTTTGTAATTTTTAACACAGCACTTTTTGAGATAATTTCTGGAAAGTCTGCTGGGTTTTGTCGGTTGGTGCTGTTGATATAGACGACGACCACGACGACCACGACGATGATGATAACGACTCTCTCTTAAAGACAAAAGCTATTTGTTCTTTTAATTTTGTGAACGAATATACAATCTTTTTTACGTCTGAAATACGCATCAACTTCATTATTTTTCAGAAATTAATATCTTTTATGTCTAAGAAACACTTAACACAAATCAACTATCGATTCGTTTCATAAAAGCTTTTGTTTAAACTACTGAAATCAATCTATTGTTACGGCTGCAGTTTGTATTTATAAAGGAACAATACCCAATGGGTAATATTAGGCTTTAATCAGAGTAAAAAAGGTCTGATTTTTTAAAAAGGCACATCTAACATCTTTTTTTAACAGAACTTTAGAAACATATAATATTTTTTGAACTTAAATATGAGCACATAAAAAATTAGTTAAGAATTTAAATAATACTACAGGCATATAAAGCTATGTATTTCTAAATAGCTTATTGAAATTGCGAGTTTAGGGGAGAAAATAAACTCTCGACGCGGACCTATGAGAGAGCACTGAAATCCATCTAATGAATTGAATAGTATTGGCCACTGTCGTAGAAGTTCCTCAAACTGTACGAAATGTAAAAAACATGGCATAAGATAATAAAATATATCAAAGAGGAGAAAATGGTAAATACCAAGATAACAATCAACTGAAATTATACATAGTGCGCACAATACACAGACCCCAACTTGAGTGAACTGAGCAGTCGGATGAAAGACCCAGGGCTGCTCAGTACGCCCAAGTTTGTGGTCTGGGACATCCTGAAAGCATTCTGTGCAATAACACAATGAAACGTAGACTACGTACCTGTACATAAGGAAACCTGTAGGACTACCACGACAGCTACAAGTTTAGCTACAATTTCATTTCTCTTCGTGATTTACCACACTGGAAAAACCATTACGTCCGATACCATTCCTTCATTCATTGTACAGGTATTTCTCTTGTATTTTCAGAGACTCGATTGTCTTAAGTACGATTAAGATTACACATTACATAAATAACTTAAGTCACGGTTAATAATAAAAGGTCACAACATAAAAACATTGAGTTTAACAATAAGACCCCAATCTGAAAACAATTCGTAAAATATTCTGTCATAAGGATTTAAAAGCGACTCTATCGGTTTGTTTTTTCGGGCATCTGCTTGATAACTATTTAAATTCTCTTAAAGAAACAACCTGAAGTATCATTCACCATTCCCCATATCTCAAGGGGCCGTCCGGAGTGGATGCAGATTAACATATAAAAGCCACGAGTTAGATGGATGGAATTTGGATGAGGGCGTTTTCAAATAAAAAATTTATTTCCTACAACAGATTTATTTTGTTATCTGGACACACATTATTAAAAATCAAATTCCAGTTTCGATATGATGAAAAATTTCAACGCGGACCTCGGAGTAAGCATTTTTTTGTTATAATGCTTAAACTCTTGATAAAAACGCCTGCAATTTTAATCATTCTAAATCAAAAGTTATTTGTTTTGACCACCCACCTGTCTATAGTCTGTAAGATATAAGTGTCATTATATAAACAAGAGAGCTAATAAAACATAAAATCTTCAAGTCGTTATATCATTTGATGACTCGTATCCTCTATCAGATATCAAATTTATCTTAACTTCTACGCGGACTGCAGAGAAAGCGTTTGTGAATTGCATCGGAAAAACACGACTTTTATTCAAAATGCTCTACACAAATAAAAACCCAAGATCTTGCAGACGCGCAGGTTTTCATTTTTTTAAATTTATAATGTACAAAAAACTCAAATCGTCTTTTTGACAATTGGCAATCAGAAACGAAGAGTTTCACCAAGATTAAAATGGTCGTATATTAAAATCTTGACGGATGCATTAAGTAAAATAATAAACCATAAGTAGTTGATTTAGTTATTGTTCATGTTTAATTTTGCTGAACTGTCGTGGTAATCTAAACAATGGGCCACTCTATCCTCCATTAGTACAATTTACTACATCCTCTTTAGACAGGCTGCTATTTTTTATAAGGTTACATAGTCTACATTATTGCGAGTGAATCTCCGTATGCAATAATAATAATAATAATAATAATAATAATAATAATAATAATAATAAAACTCTATATGAAGATGGTAAGTGACATAGTAACATTGAAACGTATTACAAAGAATTGAAAGGCAACCGCGTTCTTTAGAACTTTAAAATCCTCACATACATCAGTTATAGTCAGTAACCCTAGCACACATAAGAAATCAATATAAAAATCCGTCTTCATTAGCCCACATGGTGCAGAAAAGTAGGACGTAAAACTCTTTTAATCTAATTTTTTTAAACAAGTAACGTTAAACGTATATAATTGATTATTGAACTATTGCTAAACCTATATGGAATAAGCCTGTATTTTCTACAAAAAGTCACATACATGGAGTAAGTTCAAGTAAGGCCTCGTCAGTCACTGGGACGTAATTTTCTCCGTATCGTCAATCTTTACTACTTTCATTTTTCTCAATAATATTCGATCATGTAGAAACCGAAACAAATCTATCACATCAGGGAAAACGATCAAGGCAAGAAAAATTACCATCATGGTCAAAGCTGACGACCCTACGTAAGTCGCAGATGGTCTGTCGTCCTCAGCACTGATGCGTTTCCTGATAGACGCTGAGAGCTTTTCGTAGTCCATTTCCAGACTCTTGGTCAAAAACTCAATTCGTGCTCTAACAAACGGATCGCTAGTGTTGAGTAGATCATCTCTGATACAGAAGTATCCACATGTCATGTTACGACCCGTGTTGTTGGTGATACTAGCAGACCAGAGGGATGAGCTGACGGTTGGTGTCACAGTTTGATCCGTATACAACGTATCATGTGTGTTTGAAGAGGCGTCAATGCTAGCTGTTTCCGGGAGATCTGATGTTACCGATGCCGTATCCATTGTTGATAAGATGAATGACGGAAGTAGTGAACGAGTTGTTTCTTCTGTGGCATTCGCTAAGCTTTCGGAAACAAAGGAGGAATTTGCTTCTACTAGGGTACTTGTTGGTACTGAACTATCATCCAATGAAGAAGTGGTCTGTAATAAGGAGCTGATCTGTAACGAAGAACTTGCCTCAAACAATTGGCTTGAACTAGCTGATATCGATTGACTTGCCTCTACTGACGAGCTCTCTACAATTGTTGACGAAATCTCAAATTGAGAAAATGTTTCAATTTCTTCTACAAAGTTTGTTGAGGTTTCTTCCATCAGAAATGTTGTTTCTGGACCATAAGAAGAAGTTTCTGCTATAGTCGTTGTCTCTGGTGGCACGTCAACTGAAATACGAAAACTAAACGGTAAAGGGAGCTGCATCTTTGTACATCATGTAAACTCAGTAGAATTGTATACAAACGACCAGAGTGTGCTTGTTATAAATGATCCAATATCAACAAATTGTAGCAAATTGTAGTGAGGAACGAATCAAAACTTACAGCATTCAAATTCTATCATCGTCCAATCCACACCATTAAAACAAAACAACGAATTATCTTGAAAATTTCTACAGAAGTTATTGACACTGGTTTCGTCTATCGTCAGGTCAAAATAATGATGGACGTTGAAAGAGTTGAGTGGTTGGTAACATTGGTCAAGGTGAAGAGGAAAATTACTAGTTTCATTATTTCTGACGGTCAGCCGAGGAAAACCAATTGCTGGAATAACATTTAAATATCTGTATGCGTATGTGTCGGGAATACTTATAGCTTCTATTTCAATCTTTCCTATTTCAGTCAGTGGTTCTTATAATTCAGAATGCCTTCATCTGATTGGGTGGGATCACGACCATTGGATAAACAAGAACCACAGTTTTCAGATAAAAGAAAGAAGTGCGATATTTATTAGGGAATAGTATGAATTTCATTTCAAAAAGAGCAGCGACACAAACAGATAACAAGCTGTGCAAAGAAAACGGGCAAATGATGCTGAAAATAGCTTGCCAAAAATGGCAAAGAAGCCGGAGACTCACGACATTCGGGAACATCACATGGTTCAGCTACAATCGTAGATTCTGGACCATTAACATAACACCATGCTTTGAACTGAGAATATCCCGGATTTCTACAGTAAGATCTAGTTTGTACACCAGAAAAAACTTCATTCAAGAACGTTCGTCCTTCCTCATTTCCATCACTCCAATATCGACAGTTTTTACCAGAAGTTGAGATGGATTGCTGCCCTTGATACTCGGTATATTCTTCTTTTAAATGACAAATCTCATCTGGAATGTAACGGAATGGAAGCCTTGGGTGTATTGAAATTAATGACAAGAATTCATCTTTTTCCAACAGGCGAGGGATCTTAAAGGACTAGGTCTGAAGCTGTCTCTCTTTCCATCTGAACTCTTGTACACCCTTTCAAGTTACTGACAATACAAGCACAAATGAAATGAATGGAGTTTTACGTCATACTTTTCTGCACCATGTGGGCTAATGAAGACGGGCAACGCCATGCAGGGTGCAATGAGGGAAATTTTGCCTGCTCTTTTTCGATTTCCAACTGTCGAGGGATCTTTAACGTGCACAGCCTGTAGCACACGGGGCCTCGGTTTATTGTCCCATCCGAACGACTAGACGTTTTTTCCATGTCAGTCCCTCTTACCTGTATCACTGACAGGGGGAAACCGGGTTGAAAAATCCGAAGGTATTATCTCGACCTATGCCGGGATTGAACCCTGGACCTTCAGGTCAGCGAGCAAGCGGCTAACTCACTGAGCCACCGGGAGCCCGATAATACAAGAACAAAAAAAAACGGCAATCAAAAGACCTCAAAAGAACAAGTCTTGATCCTTACTACAAAAAGTCAGAGGACAATATCCTACAGATTGGTAATTATCAACCCAACACCAGGGTCTCCTCTTTTCTCCCCCAATATTTCTACAATAGTTCAACTCAGAGTCCGGATCAAATGTTTTATGGACGGTGGTATTGATGGCTTTATCTGGTGGAGCATCAGCCCAGTTGTCACAGACTTTCCCATCCCATGTATAGTTCATCTTCCCTTTATATTCATTGATATACTCTCCCCGTATACACTCTAAAGCTAAAATAGAAAATAACTGGTAGAAAATGTATAGAACAATTTAAAAAACACCAACTTTCTTAACACCTTAGAATGGATCAGAAAACTATTGTATTAAAGTGACACTACCTGGGCAACTTAAGGCTGTTCAAAAAGGCTAAATTTTGTCGGAACCTGGTCTCTCAATATGGATTTTAGAAGCTTGTTTGGAAAAAAAACCTTGAGTACTAACGATCCTAACCGCAAAACGAAAATCGAAATCCAAAATAACATAAAGGCGATACATACACTGGGATATTTAATTTTAATCAAGGTATACTTACGAACTGTGTTAAATCTTATAGTAGATTTTATCTTGCAAAATTCTTTGAAATTCGATGAAACATCTCTAATTATAACGTTCAAGATCTTTGAGTAGGTGTAGGGTTGGCAGGAGAAGGTTCTCACTCGATATAGATCTGTACTCAAACCATCATACTCGCATGGTGGAGCATCATATTCTTTATAATCCGGGAGAGGTACAGGAACACCAACAAAATCTATATCGTCCCACGTCTCGTTTACTGTAAAAGTCAATCATTGTACAAGCATGAAAAATATTCAACATCATAAAACAAAGAAGGAAACTTAAGTTAATGTTTGGTTTATCTGAGTACCTAAATTAACGTCTTATTATAAATGACTAATACTCACATCCGATAGTTACAGTCAAACTTAACAGTTCTACAGGTTTAACGGAGTAGAGATTGTAAGCTAACACTCTGTACTGTATTGTTGGGTGTGTAATTACACCACCATCAGCTTCGATACAAGTATTCTGATCATCATCAAATAGAACCCAATGATCTGGCACAAACTGTTTCAGTTTTGGGTTATAAAGAGAATCGTATGCTGAAATAGAAACAGTCACAAAGGTATTGTTGAGATGATTTGAAATAGATCATTTGACGGTTCAACGGGCTGATATAATATATCAATCGACTAATGAGCAAAAATTGAGCATTTTTCTGTTAGAATTATTAAATCGAAATAGAACTATTAAATTTGAAGGAAAATGCAGTGACGTCGATAATATGGAATAACGTATTTTCAGGAAGTGAAAAAATAATCAAAATAATGTGCAACATAGTCTAAAGAATTAAAGAATAGTTCGAGAATTGAATTAACATGACCTTTAAACTGTTCATCATGTAAGACAATGAAAAGAAGGCACCCAAGCTTCTGAAATTAAACATAGAAATACTCACGAAGACAGAGTAAATCGACTTTACTCCACTGTCCACTACGACAAGTAGACTCTGGATTCTTTCCACCATAATAAAATCCTTTAACACAAGAATACTGAACGACCACTAGACCTTGTGATATATAGTCACTAGTTACTTCAGCTCCATAAACAAATGGTGGATCTCCACATTCATCTTAAAAGAATATGGGAGCTCAAACTGTTTAATTAAACTTCATAATTAACATGATGTCTGATGAACAAGTAGAATGGCGTGCAGTAGATACAAACGTATCCCGTATATGGGTTTCGACGAGGAAGTATGACGAATGTGGGTATGGTTTGGACAAGATGATACAAACGAAATTAAAACTAAACATTTCAAATCACGCACCAACAGTGTGCAAAAATATTCGATTGCTAGGAAATGGGGCCCGTGTTGTTTTATCATCTCTCAGACATTGTGATAACCTATTTATTTTTCAAACAACAGCTGCAATAAATACTTACACAACCAGTCTTTTCCTACGGCCTTTACTTCACATAAACCGAGTCCACCTAAACCAGTTCCAGAACCTTGTATCACTAATTGACTACCAATACTGTTAGGTGGACAAACAAGTTCAACAATATCGGTCAATGAAAGTGGTGAGTTTTTAGTACCACAAAGAATCCCTGGATGTTGTGATGTTGTGTTTCGAACATAAACTTCGATTCTGTCTATACCGATATCTATAAAAAAAAAGAGTTAAACGTATACGTGACGGATAAATATCACACGATTGCAGTTCGTTATTTACGCCCAGTGTCGCGTCGTCTAGAACACAACCTTGACAACGAAGTTCAATTAAGTTTTATAATAATTTATAATTTTATATTATGGGCAACGAAGGCATCTGCCTAAATATAATCTTTTCGGGCTGCGAAGGAAAATATATCGGACAACAACTCCAAAACAAAGATAAATACAGGTTCGTGGGAAAATATTAACTAAGCAGACTGCCCAGTGCCAACACGAGCCCCCCCTCCCTCCCCCTAATAAGGCCTCGGCTCGTACACGCATCTGAAATAGTCAAATACACTTACTGCTGACCATGTCCAAAGTTACGTAAACAGAATACACATATCTAGTGCCATTAAATTCAATGGTCCAACTCGGTTCTGTCGAGGCGGTGGTACTTTCACAAGTCCGTTCATCACCATCAGTAAGAGAGTTACCATTACCACCCAAGCTACCTGGTTTAGGAATAGCTGAACGAGCTAGAGACAATATTTTGTATTCTAGCAAAAAAGAAAGAAAATAATGAAACCATTTCAACGCTTACATATTGGTCTGGTGAGTTTTGTCTTCTTTTTTCTTTGATTTATTATTTTACTGGTTTAAGGACTTTTTACCAATAACCATGGAAAAGATTTTACAGAAACTGTCTTCAAGGTGTGGAAACTGTACAATTCTTACCATCACAAACAGGAGGTTTACCAGTCAAAACACCAGCCTGACATTCTCTATTTAGATCTCCACCTATCCAATAGT
Source organism: Lottia gigantea (assembly GCF_000327385.1). Classification (NCBI taxonomy): domain Eukaryota; kingdom Metazoa; phylum Mollusca; class Gastropoda; family Lottiidae; genus Lottia; species Lottia gigantea. Next base: position 888,864 of record NW_008710284.1, read on the forward strand.
AATTATGATAACAGGTGTAATTGACCCAGCTACCCTCTGGCAGGCTGATATTGTCAGTATATCTGTAGGCATGTGGAACAGGTTGAGGCTCGGTGCATCCTGTAATAATTGACTAGTTAGTCATGGAAATGCCAGGTAGAGGGTATTAAATATTTAAATTGTCCTTACATAAAATTGATCACATAAGTACGCTACATAGGATTCATTATATACATACATCATTGTGTATTCCCTTTCAACATCCCATTGTTATCGTTAGTAAAGTAAAAGATAAATACGATTACGTATAGATTCATAATTGCGTGAGATAAATGGTAATGAACACGCTTGTTTTTTTTTTTATTAAGTTAGAGATATTATATAAGTAAAATTTTCGCGAACTTAAAAAACATATACAACAATTGATCTACGAACCGGGTTTTGGCAAATAATCCATTTTTTATTTTGACTTGATTTTATGATTACAAGTAATGAATATTTGCATTTTGCAACGCAATCAAATAATTCGAAATACACGAATCTTCTTCATAAGGATTTTTCGAAATACTTTTTTGTTAAAAAAATATATTTGATATTTAAAAGTTATAAATCTATTAAACATTCTTCACTTTGGTTAGGATGGTATAAATTCAGAATAAACAAAATATCATTAAGTAATTATTGAAGATTTAGTAAATCGTTATAATAGTATACACAGAGAAACAAGCCAAACACTCCAAATAATAACAAGTTTTTCAATTTCAACAAGTTTCAATGATTTAGCCCAGAGCAAACAACTCTTTGAAGATGTTATCAATATGTTATTTTCACATGTTTCTTTTTGAAACTTGATAATTCTATTTTTATTTAGCTATAATTGATTACGTCTGTGGGAAAAGGGGGATAGATTTTTTTCCCCATGATCAATGAGCAATAGTTTTATTCACAATGTGCTATTAATTTCACATGTTGTTGTGGATGGAAACTGGGGTAATATTAATACAGTTTTTTGGAGAAGCGAAGACGCCATTGTTTGCTAAAACAAGAGGTATCATTTAGTGTATTAAATGTCCATAAATGTAACGCTTGGAAGCGGAGCTCAACAAAAATATAAAAAATCATTGAGAGTCTCAAGATCATTGAATGGTCAACAGATGAATCAAACAAAAAACACTGACCATTAATCAAAAATCCTTTACTGACAAAATGATCAAAGTCAGATGAACTGGATAAAGCTACTAATAAATAAACCAATCACTAACAATCCGAACCGCAAAACGAAACCCAAAATCCGTAACAGCATTTTGATGAAATAGTGGTAGCAGTTAATGAACTTTTCACATGAGGAAGTATATCAATCATAAATGAGTAAGTATATCAGGTGTCTAGAAGAGTAAGCAGACCCTGGTGCCACACCCGTCATAACTAAGTAGATTTGTTAACCAGTATGATACTGAAAAATGGAAGAGAGTCATACGTACCTGTACATAGCGCGATATTCATAAATATTACTATTATAATTATTCTAGCTAAAGATTTCATTTCCTTGAGAATATCTTCATATTTAATAAACGACATTACAGTTACATTCATTGTACCTTTTGATATTAATTCCACTGTTGTTTTTATTTTTATTCTTTAACTAAATAAACCGTTCCAGATTCTTTTAAAAAATCATAACAATCACGAAGGCAAATACACAACATCATCCGAAGACAGTTAATAATTATTATTAATACAAGACAACTGTCAGTTATGAACCTTAACGATATTTTTTTATCCAATTCCATAAAACAAACTGTCACAATAAATGTAATTTCAAAAAGACGAACGTACTCTATGATTCAATAATAAAACAATGATGTATCCGGTGCAAACCTGACATTTCATAATTTGTATGGTACATGCACACTTAAGAGCACTCTAAAGTTTTCTGGTATAAAATAATGATTTCTTCTTCTTCTTCACATCACAATATCTGGTTTTAGTCTTCCTCTCTCTTTCTCTCTCTCAGACCAAACAAGTTATCATAAAACCATAGACCACAATGATGCTTCAAATTCTATTTCAATTAAGATATAACGAATCATTTTAGCACGGACCTCGGAGTGAGCACATGGATCTATAAGCCATCTATTAAAGCAGATAGGATCTGACGTCGTCTGTTATGTTAGCCAGGTTATAAAATAAAAAGCCATTTGTGTCTTATAAAACGCCTTTATCTTTTGTGTTTTCAGCTCATACAACAAATCAAAACACATTCGTGGATTATAAAGATTTTAAAGACGCGTTCCTCCAGTACAGATCTGTGAAATCATGTACAGAACAATCTCGATCAATTAATTCATGAGAACGCTTTATTTTACAAAGCTATTTTCATATGCATCCTTTGTTTTTGATAAGTATTTTCTTGTTCTACTTAATGGTTCCTACATTAATGTAAATAAGAATTAAAAAAATCGAAATTTAACAGAAACATACATAACCGTATAGAATTGCATACTTTGAATTGGCACGTCTGTCTGTGTATGTCCAAGTATATTGATTCAAATTCAAATCAGATAGTTTCTCTGTTATCGCTGTATTCCCCGTACAGAATACTGTTCGTTAGAAATGACAATATAAAATACATAATTCATTTTAAATTAGACAGTCTGAAAACAACCATGAATTGATGTTGTAGATTCTGCATCTGATATTACCATTGATTATAATACTGTTCCTGCTACACATCGTTGAAGTTATGTTACTGACTATGATATTGTTTATTGTTGCTGCTTACAGATGATGGCTGACATGGAAAAAGCGTCTAGTCGTTCGGATGGGACCGAGGCCCCGTGTGCTACAGGCTGTACACATTAAAGATCCCTCGATAGTTGGAAATCGAGAAAGAGCAGGCTAATGCCGCTATCCTGGCAAAATTTTCTCATTACACCCTGCTTGGCGTTGCCCGTCTTCATTAGCCTACATGGTACAGAAAAGTCGGACGTAAAACGATGAACATTCACTTCAAAATAATATATTTTACAGGCCTGAAGGAGGAGGAAAGGGGGGGGGGGGGGGTCTGTGGCTGTTGATACGGCACTGTACCCAACCTGATGTGACAAGAGTAAAAATCTATAAAGAACGTATACAATTCCTCAGTAAACCGTGTCCGCGTTTGGAATTTCAAGTGAGCCTAAGATGTTGCCTATAGAAACTTGCGTTCCTTTCCCTTTATCTGTCCCCTAGATATTACATGTACTAAGATAATATAACTCGACATGATACTAAAATCAATTACTTTTAAATTTGTTTTTATCAAATCATTTGTTTAGTCTAAGAACACTAAGATCAAAGCAGTTTTACTTTCTTTGGGTTCCTGGTTAATAAATAAAGACACATGCAAGAAAGAAACGAGAGCTGATGAATACAAACAAAAATATCATATGAAAAAAAATAAAATAACAATTTTGAAGGTATTTAATTGAATTATTCTTCACACCTGATACCACTTTTCATTTTGAAATACTTACTCATTTATGATTGGTATAGGCCTACTGTTGGGTATGGTGCCAGGCAGGGTAAGCTCACTCTTCTAGACACCTGATACAACTTTTCATTATGAAATACTTACTCATTTATGATTGATATAGGCCTACTGTCGGGTGTGGTGCCAGGCAGGGTAAGTTCACTCTTCTAGACACCTAATACCACTTTTCATTATGAAATACTTACTCATTTATGATTGATTTACTCCTCATTTGAATTGTATTGCTGAACTTGTTTTTTGTAATTTGGTTTCTTTTCGCCGTTCGGATCGTTACTGGTTTTTTTTCTATGAAATTCTTCAAACGAATTCTTATTGTCTAGTCACCTTTGTATTAAAAAAACCAACATAGTAATATTTTAGTGCTTACAGCAATGTATTGTTTATATCGAGAGGATATCAAGACGATAAATCGAAACGTTATTCAATTTTGACAACGCAAAAACCACAAATATCAATTCCTTATTAAATATTTATAGGGGAAGCATCAATCAAAAACGTTTGTTTTCTGCATCTCCGGGCATATTATTGTTTTCGGTCAATACTAGGTTGTAGAAGCGAAGCCTTTTGTATGAATATTGTCTTTAACTGGGATATATCTACACTGCAAAAAAAAGACCTATTGAATATAAATCTTCCCGAAGATTATAACGTATAAGGTTGCATTGATATCTCAGCATTAACCGTATCGCTTGCTTGTTCTTCATCGTCAGTTTCAATGCAAGTCGGGTCCGTAGCCAGAATGGAGTGTTGGTAGGGTCTAGTAATATATCCACAGGGGCAATGATGTACGGTGTTTAGTTTCAGTAATGGAGTTGGTCGGTTATCAGAATTTTTTCAGGGGGAAGGGGGCTTGTTGCCACGGGCCTCTTCCGGGTGCTTTTGGCTCAGTTATCAGGGTTATTTTCAAAGTCTCAACCGAACAATCTAGGTGATATCAATACGTCAAGGCATTGTATGAAAATTGTTTTATGAACGAAGGACTGCTCGATCTGTTTTAATCTCAAGTCTTCTCCCTTGTACTGCAAGAAGTAAACCAAAGTATGTCGTTTTACTGTTGTCTGAGTGGATAATTTGATTTCATCATTGTCTCCCTTTGTGTAGCACATCTTCTTTTGGTCGTCTTGCAAGGTCTACCATTCCATAGAAAGCTTTTCGAAGAGCCAATGAGCGAACACAGCAGGAGTGCATTTCAGCCAAGTACTCCGAGTAACATTTAACTGAGAGGTGAATAATAGAAAACCTTGGCTGGAGAAGATGATAAATGATTGAGTTGAAGCAAGCGTCTGAAACGTGTCATTTTGTTTTGATGTTCTTGTTTGTTATTTTGTTACGTCTGGGAACCTTGCCAATACGACAGTTGAAATGGGTGACAGACGATAATGACATATTTGATGGAGATGTTTTTTCTGTCGTTTTATTTCTTCTATATGTATTTACAACCTTATATAATTCTACGTCTCTCCACTTTTCTGAATCTAAAACAACGATCTCTTTTCCAAACACGCATCAAGTACATAATAGCCCGTCGTATGTACCCCTACAACCCCCAGCTGACTCTAAAACCGTTTACCAAACAAACAAATTTGGTCTATTCTTGAACCTGCCCCTCCCGATACTGTTTCTATATTCTCAAAAGCCACATTCAGCTCTGGCACATTTACTGATAGCTACCCCACGATGTTGGTTTTCCATGCCGTCGATCAATTCTGAGCTTTCCATTTTACTTTTGACAATTCCTTATTTGCCCTACCAATTCGGCGCACTTTAATATAGAGTGGATCTATTATGACAATTTCTTGTATGCTGGTCTGCTGTCCCCGCCTTTGCCTGATAGTTAGATCTATTATTACTAATCGTTAATCAACTCTCATTAAAACCTCATTAGAGGTAAATACGGGGAATTATGGGCGTTGGTTCTATCGATAACTTCCATCGATTGCCGAGACAATGTCTCGGATGTGTCGACAGGAAAACATAGAAGTTAAAACAGAGGCCTAGGTCACAAGTAATAAAAGGTATATTTTTTTCTGAACTGAACAAAAGCGGAAGGATGTACATTCGCAACGAACTTTAACAGTTTCTCCAAAATGTATCGACTAAACAATTAAAGAGGTTAGCGAAATCATAAGAAAATAAAGGAGTTTTACATCCTAATTCTCTCCAGCTCATATCAGAGATAAATCTTGATCGATACAGGGTGGGCTGGAAACGGTAAAATCAGTGGCAGAATTCCGTCGTATCTATAAAACATCACTTAGGTTGTTTACAGTCAACACTTAACATTATTGTCCAAATCGAATAATCGTTCGCCACTTTATAGATCCAACCATATTCCAATATTTGTCGAGCCTGTGGTACTTGTCTAACACAGTTTCAAGTGGAAGCACTCGTGGTAATTTCTTCATGTCTTTACACCGTGACAAGTTCACCCAATACAAGAATGGCAAATAGGCCCGTAGCTAAGATAGAGAGAGAAAGAGGTGGGAGGGGAAGTGACAAGTTCATCAAATACAAGAATGGGAAATAAGCCCGTAGCTAAGGTAGAGAGAGAGGGGGGGGGGGACAAAATACAAGTACAAGAATGTGCTACTTTTCCATTGTCTTATTGGGAGATAGGCCCGTAGCTAGAGGTAGAGGGGAGATCATGACATACAAGAAGCTACAGGGGGCAAGAAGCTACAGGGGGCAAGAAGCTACTGGTGACAAGTGGGGCAATATTGCCCCTCCGGATATATTACTTGTCCCCACCCCCACCCGGAAAAAAAAGTCTGGCTATGGGCCTGTTAGGGAAAATACGTACATTTTAGCAAACATATTCTTAATTCTATAAATGCTATGTTATTTACTTCATGGATGGTTCAATTTAAAAAAAGATGGGACATTTTGAATGCATATTCAGGGAAACATTTTGCATGGAAATTACAGGTTCTAAACAGACAGAAATTGTTCCATCTAAATTACAGTTTATTATTTTTGATAACTGGTATCTGTCCCAGAACATAACATTATTTTCCAAGTTTCTACAGATCCATGTCTGAATATTGGACAAATTATTGAGTATGTTCTGAAATAGGTATATAAATATTGACTCATGCCGTAGAGAATCGTTCATTGATACTTCCATGGCTACTATTAGTTTTTAAACGATCTGGCTGCCCTATTTAACGATTTCAAGTATTATTTTGTCTCGTGGAAATTGGAATTCAATAATGGCCCACTTATAACAGACATTATTATTTTCAGTGATGGTTTAATTGTTTTTTCCGTTAGGCACAGTTTCAATACCCGAGGGTGGTAAATTATATACTCGAATTAAACATACCAGCAAAAGATCATGAAAGTATGAAATCTCAGAACCACCGGGAGCTGGAATATATCTTGTAATATTAATTACAAATTTAAGCAGTTTTTAATCGTAAAGAATTCACCATGTTATAAAATGGCTTCGCAAACCATCAATGTCACCTGCCTCCAATAAAAGTACATTTGAGAGGTCTTAATATGTCAATCAAAAATGTCAAACTTATCTGCCAAACGTTTTAAATGTCGTAGTGGCAAGAGTTCTAGACTAAACAAAATCTATATTATCAGACGATAGTTACCTCATTCGAGAGATAATCAGCGAGATTCTGCAAGTTAATGACGTACGTAAGAAGTGAGCGGACGGAGGAGGGGTCACATCGTCCTTCACGCAAGACTAACTGTATAATTGTTAATCGAGGCAATTGGAAGCTCGTTGGTAAGGAATAATCAATACTATTAAAACTGATGAATTCAAATCTAAATAAGTATCCCCAGTCACAATCTATCATACATTGAAATCGATATTTTTAAAAATATGATTAAATGTTTCCTATTTATGGTGGGGAATCATTGTCCTAATCAAAAAATCAATCGGGAGTTACCGTATCGAATTGGAAATCAATATTAAGTATCCGTGAAAAACGGAAATCAATCGGGCGTTTCCGTTAAAATTATGGAATGAAATCTCCACCTTTTTCTGATAAAACTGATTATGAGTGTCTCGAGATTACGATTTAAGAAAATTGCGAAATTAAAAACACAAAGGAGCAATTACAGTAATGTAACTTCGGTTTCCATTCCGGAGAGACGACCTAGCTAAAGATGTTTATTGAGCAATTTCATCGAACAGAAGTTTTCTGATTTTTTCTGATTGATATAAATCTGATTCTTGTTATTTTTGGAGATTTATTTTTTGCATTTCACAATATTTAAATCACTTCCAGGAAATGAAATAAAAATCGAAACACAGACAAAAAGCTCTGGAAATTGGTCAATCGTTAGATTTCAAAATACTCTCGACGATCTTGCATCTTTATTGCAATGATAACACCGCCATTAAACTTAAGTCCTAAGACAGACGTCCCTGTGACAATCGGATAAGCAGATCTCTGAGATTTTGAAGTGTTTCATGAAGTCGTTGAGTTATTTGGAAAGTTGTATAAAACCTCCTGCTTGAGGTCCATTTCTCTGATAGCAAATTTTGATTTTAACCCAACTATATCGTGTCTAAAATCTAATTATGTTCTGATCTGAAGATGGAAATTTGTTATTAAATGACAATCCTCTCGGGGGACACACAAACTGTTCAACAAGATATTTAAAGCTTGATTTAAAGGAACATTCTAATCCCTAGGTTCTTCGACTTCTACAAGATTTCAGACCCGATCTATTTCAAAATGAAACTATCAAAATAAATCAGCTATCTGCATTTTCTAAATTGATAAATCCCGTCTCAATTCTATAGCTTCAATTTATTTAGAATTCCTAGTTTAAGGAAGCTGCTCCCGCCATTATCAATCACAAGGTTTAACTGAACAATATAACCTGATAAACTAAATTGGTCCCAATTTTCTAACTAGAATTCCTTTTTTGAAAGCTGCACCCAAGAATTTTTAAGACAAACTCGTTTTTCTTGCTTTTAAATTGTAATACCGAAATGTTAGAGAGAGCTAGCGGACCGCTTTACTATAGACCGCTTGTTGCATTATAAGAAATGATTTGGGCCACTATTCCAGGTTTTAAAAAAGCTGGTCCGCCTCTTCTTTTAACTATCAACTCATGTTTCCATAGATATCTTTTCAGAAAGTGATTGGATCCTTCAATTTTTGTCTGTAGAGAGTAAATATCATCAAGAAACCAGACCAATCGAATCTTGTTTTATCAAAAGCGTCTAGGATACGAGAAAATATGACTAGTGCGATAAAGCAGGTCTCGGACACTAATTCAGATTTGAATAGTGTCTAGGAATCAAATAACAATATATAATTTTTGAATTGAGAAATAACGAGGTTTAAAATGAATTGATAATATCACAGATTTCATTTCATCTTTCTCTCAGACTGACCTAATTTTCTATTATTTCAATTTGATTAACGAATCGTAAATAATATCATTAACATTCGGATATCTCTTTCAGAATGTCTCAAAGACTTTCAAAAAATAATTTTAAATATTAAGAATGATAGACCTATTATATAACGAACTGGGGAAAAATCATTCTCGGTTGATTTACAAGTCGGAAGCCTTAAGAAACTGTCAGAAAAAAAAACTCTAAGACAGCTGAGAGAAACGGAATGAAGTTTATCGTTTCATTCATCTGCATTTTTCGAAGCAAATGCTGGGTGATAACGCAACACCTTATTAGGCGAGGAATAAGGCCTATATTTCAAAATTGTATGGATTTAAAACGTACACAGCCAACAACAAGTGGCTTTTCAGTTAGCAAAACAAACGTTTTTTAACGTTCTACTCATCTGTACCTTATCGCAAAAAAGTGGCAATACATGCATCGTGGCATCTCACAGATCGTCGGAGAGCTGCCGGAATGCTATCAAACACGTAGGGATCATTAGAACTTCATTTATATTTTATATTTATAGTTGCACGGCAATTTTATGAACTGATTAGATTTTGATACACCTTGATATTTACCATTAATGATGTTACCATGGAAACTAGAAAGATTAAAATAATAATTCATATGGTAGGTAGGCAGCATTTGATAGATTGTCTGGGTCAAATTGATGTGGAGTATAACTTCCTGCTCTTCTGCTTCTGGGTAGGCAATACAAGCACTGTGTAATGAGGAATTTTCTTTTTAATTCATACACCAAACATTGGTAACAAAGTACTATTTAACAAATATACAGACTATATACACAACAATATCGTTCAACTAAGATAACAACTAAAAACTATGTACACAACCTTTTCGTAGAAATAACAAAGAATGGTGTCTGAGATATACGACCTGAACTCACGACATAATCGTCCTTATAAAAAACACAAAAACACCATGTAAAGTATGCACACGGATTGTCCGTAAGATTTAACAATGATAAATGCCTCGGGTAGTAATACAACCGTTGCATATCCAATCAATGATGTTTACGTATACCCGGACGAGTCCAAAAAAGTATTCACTTTAGGTTTAACCAGAGATAATGCACATCTAGCTTCACTTACCACCCATCCTACCTTGAAAACTAGTAAACTGCCCCTTGCTATAAATGGAAACTTCCATGGACGTGCATAAAAAACCATTGACCCAATTACAAATTGACACTAATGCATAGATCTACATCGCCACTACTGTACGCAGATATCTACGACTGAAGCTTTAAGCCTAAAGTTTTAGTTAAAAAAAAAAAGAGTTTTGAAGATTATGTCGCTGGAGGATATGCACTGTCTAAATTTGCATTAACTATGTTTATGAGATGTTTACCTCGACAGGACACAGACTGTATGGCACAGGAAACCAGAGAGCAGACGATTTCAAGATGTCCAGAATATACAAGCAGCAGGAAAGACTTGGGAAATATTGGCACAGATAAAGAACGCTTTTACAAAAATAAAATAGCAAAAAATTGTCCTGAAATATGAGAAAACTGGTCTCTTTTTTTCAAGTTATTTGATTGTTTTGTCGCTTCGTAGACGATGTTAACATTCACGATTCAATTTCCAACAAAGCTAAAACGACCTACAAACAAACTTTCAAGTCCAATCCCAATAAAGTTTGACACATTAAAGTCTTCTGATCCAAATTCAAACTGTTTTTGTTTTAGATTTTTCGTTATCTAGACTACCTCCATACATTCGTCTTGGTTGCTTTTCACCAGGAAGCCAAGCCAGGCTAATCATTTCAGCTACCAAAAAAGATGTTTTTGTTCGCAGATATTCTCACTATTTCCAGCAAAACAGTGGTGTTTCGGCTACCATCAAAGCTGTTTTTGTGGGCAGATATTCTCACCATTCCCAGCAAAACAGTGGTGTTTCGACTACCATCAAAGATGTTATTGCTAGCACAAATCCTGAATCCCGCTCCCCAATAAATGGTTCGGGATTCCTCCTCCAATGGATAAAGCGTTGATAAAGTTTGTACTATAAGAAGTCTGTAGTTTCTTCTGTTGTTGTAGCACTGATGGTTAAATTCGTTAAATACACTGGAATTCGTTTCCTGGTTTCTAAAAAATACATCAAATGAAATAAAAAACAAAATATTATGATATAACTATTTTTTGTCCTGCAATTATATTAATTTTTATTATATTTTTATCTGATCTACCATATAAATAGATCAAAATATATGAAAGCTAACCTAATTATCAAACCATTTGTTTTGTCCTGATGAGGAATTCATATCCGAAGCGAGGAATTGAACAGCATAAAGATAAGCTCAGACCAATTGGTTTTATTTTCTCTATGAATCAAAAAAATAGAAAAACTTTTCTACGTCAATTTAAAACATCAAAGAGATATCGTCCTTGGCAGTTTTGTTAAAGACTTGCTAAAGAGAGACAAGATCGTAAAAATGATTTAATTTAGTCCTTTCTGTCCAGACTGCAGAACGAATTGATAATAAAGTCAGCATTCTGGATGATTGAGGCTACGAAATCTATTGTTCGATAAACGTCGCGTAATTGATTGCTTAATAGAAGGGAATAGCTTGGCATAAATTGCATGACGCATGCTACCATAAATCGGATAATATCTTCTGCATTTAACGACAGCCATTTTATCTGTAAAATGGGAAATATTGCACAAAAAGCGCTTGGAGTACGTTTTATACAAACAAAAATGATGGAAACCGAGTAGTCAAGAACAGTGAGACTAGGTCTTGATTTCTAACGAGTGAATCATCGGGAGGAAATGCTTTCTATTTCTCGCGAGCGAGTGTTCTTATCAGAATAATAAACCAAATAGAGAACGAGTTATCAAGTACAACGACACAGGCTCCTGATTTTTAACGAGTGAATCATCGGAAGGAAATGCTTTCTATTTCCCGCGAGCGAGTGTTCTTATCAGATAATGATGTGTTCAGAGCGAAACAATTAGCCGGAATGGAAGTTAAATACACATATCGTGTTAAAAGCCCGACAGTCAAACCTCGACTATCAGCGGATTATAACATTACCGAGAGTTAAGTACCATAATACCACTTCAAAAAGGAGCCGTGATCAATGGCATTACTGATATATCCGCTTATTCAAAAGTAGACTCGATCAGTGACGTTTTAACAATTATCAAGTCTCTTCACTTGACTTACTAACGTCAAATGTATATCATTTTTATTCATTTATTTAAGTAGACTTGATCATTAACGTTTTTACTATTATCAAGTCTCTTAAATGTGCCCAATAACGTCAAAGGTGGAAGTATTTGCTTAATTAATCAAAAATAAATAAATTGTAGACTCGATCTCTTTTATGTCCACTTACTTAAGACTTAATAACCTGCCGTACTATTCTTGACCTTATCAGCCTCTTTACGAATAGACGTGATCGCAACTGGATCCGGTTAAAATCAAAAGTGGCTGAACGTCTCACCTGAGAGGAATATAATACCACCGATAGCACTCAACATGACGACCATCAGCACGAACCATATCATTGGCTTCCCCGAGTCCATGAATGCACGCCCATCGTTCCCCAGACGACATGCTTTACGGCCATATGGGTGGGAATCTGTTTGATCGTCTGTCCCATGACCCAATAACTGTTCCACCAGATCTGCGAATTTGTAATTAGCACCTGGATCCTCTTGTTCAAATGCCGGATTGACAAAGCTTGCTATCTAAAATCATAAGGGGAAGTAATGAGAAATAGTTTCAAAGGGGTTACTGCACTGAATTAAATGGGCCATCATCGGACAAAATGTACGTCTGGATTCAGCATTTCAATGGCAATAAAGTGAAACAGGATCTAAACATGATTAGTTCAAGACTTGAGTATCTTAGGTTTATACAGATATTACGTCTGGATCGAATCTGCACAGACTAATTGGAATATTTGTACCCAGGTGACAGTATCAGTTAAAAACTGGTCCGCTCGGATGACCCCTGTCAATGAAATCCTAGCTACTCCACTGGCCTTGATTTATCAGAATTTTAACCAGAATGATTCTCAGCACAAATCAGATTTAATAAATAAATATAGAAGCATATTGGGAACTGATAAAAAAAAATCGATGTATTAAATGCAGTATTATGAAGCCTCTAGATTCTGTAGGACAACGCCGGTATTCCTATGTGTCTCGTTTTAATAAGTGATAAATGTCAAAAGAGTTCCCGGAGGAGTCGATTTCATTTCATATCATAGAATATCGAGACCACTGATTTCTGTCGTTAAAATCCCCACAGTTTAACAAATCTTCATTGGATATCGAGACCACCGATTTCTGTCGTTAGAATACCGACAGCTTAACGTATCACATATATCGAGGCCACTGATGTCTATGGCCGTGCCTTAACTTATCATAGGAGAAGGGCATATGGAGTCGTCCAAGACAGGGAGTTCTTGCTCTTTCGAAAACACTGCGCATCATCTTTTTCTGTTTCGCATGTGCTCTAACTGTTCATTGTTGCTCCACCCGATATCACGTCAATGTGGAGAGCAGATCACTGTACTAGAATGCTTAAATACAGATCAGATGCATTAAGATCTACCCCAAGAAGAGTTCAGTGATCGCATTAAAGTACACATACTCTGTGTAATCTAACATGCATTGAGGCCGTAATATATGTTAGTTAACGAAGAGTATCGGAATCCCGAAATCTACTTTAATAATAAAACCTGGGAATGTCCTTTGACACCCTCCATAGTTAATACAACAACGAAGCTAATATCAAAGAACGTTTGGGGATTGCAAATGAATATACAAACAGCACCTTATTAATGCATCGCATGTTGTAGAGAGTGGCAGCTGTAAATTAAACATACGGACATCAAAGAATGTTAATTTGTGTCGACATGCAATTTATTCCTAATAACGAATTCAGTAACTTTCTCTCGCCTTTTATGTTGTAATTGGAAGTCCGAGGAACTGTCTACAGACCGAAAAGGCAGTTAAACTAATCAAACTATGTATGATCATGCTACGATTTGCAAATGAGGTCCACGGTTGAAGAATACGCACTTCGGCAAGACTTACGAACTCATGCTCATACCTTAGTCTTGGAATCGTGATCGATACTCAGAAAGGAGTCATTACAAATCTGATACGTGTGGAAGTTGCTCTATATATCTAAATAGAACAGAACAGAGCTATGACCAATCCTCCAAAGAAATATAAGAGATTAGACAGTGACAGCAATCGTTTGAAAAAGCAGAAAAAGAAATATTCAAGGGTTCCGAGGTACACGAAGACAACTAATAAAGGTCGTAATACATAAAAGGATTATTCCACCGAGATGCTCATCGAAAGTAGGTCACATTGAGTTGGCATTCAGAGCGTGCCAGGAATAATAACTTCCATGTGTCTAACCTTCTACAGGGATAGAAAACATATAATGAAATGAAATTAGAAGTCAGATTTTGATGCATCCATCTGATTGAGACGAGACGTTTGAGACACTGTATAGCTATCACCGGAAAGACATGAAATGAATGAAATCATGTTTTGTGGCATATTCTGTTGCATTCATCAAATAGGGTCGACAGATATGTATTCTATTATGAGTTTTAGACGTTGAAACAATGTAGCTTTCACCAGAAAGACATGTATTAAAATGAAATCATGTTTTATGAACCCATCAGATTGAGAATATAACTGTTCAGATGTTTTTGGCACGCAATTCAGTTATAAATACGAGTGTTTGGAAGTTTAAGAACCTGTCGGCGAATCGGACAATCAATCACCTCTATCCTTGCATAACACAGAAGACAATTTCATAATAAACAAGGTGCCTGAGGGTTTGCGAGTGGGAGACGAGTCAGCTGCGTGTTAAGAGAAATTGAAATTGATAAAAGGTTTTATCTAACTGGCGTGCTATAATGATAAGTAGGACGAGGCCCAGAGGAAGTCGCGTGTTGGAATGAATTGCAGAGACAGTTCGAGTACAGAGAGGGCTAATACAAACAGACAGCTCAAAGATTATGATGATATATCTTCACCTATAGGGCAGTATTATCAATCGAATGTTTTTTTTGTGTTCTACTTCCATGGTCTTTTTTGAGCTGCAACCTTATGAGATGCAAGAGGTGAACTTTAGCCAGATACAGCAAATTGTTTTAAAAGGGTAGTGATCATGGATCCGGAAATCTACACAAATGCTAACAAGGTCCTCTCTCTGACTATTTTTCGTGACTTGTGGGGAATTTTAAAACACATTCCACCAACATAGTCTCGCAATATTTTTAAGACATATCACACGAACCTTACCAAAACATACAATAAAACTTTGGCGTTGAATTATTGAACATTCTGAAGTGCTGCATTTACGGTGCAGATTTTTGCGAGAATGGAGCATGCGATCTTTGGCACCTCTTCTGAAAACGCTCTCTTTAAAGTAAGTACTCTTAGAGATATAAAACTGCTGTATGACATATATTTAGACCCAGTGACAGTCAATCTAAAAGACAGAGTTGTGAGCTATTTTAATGAGAAGATTATGTTTTTCTATTATCTTTGTAAATGTCAAAACCATTAGATTAAAAGCAATTTTCACAAGTTTTTCATTCGGACTTTTCGAAAATCTGTGTCTTCACTGTTAATAACTACATGTAATGAATAAAGATTTTATTCCATTGGCTAATAATAACGGGTACCTCAATACACTGTGTATAGAGTACATTTTGGTAGAATAGCACCATTTGATTCTCAAAGCTCGGCGTACTCGTGGAACCTCGCTTCATGAACACAAGCGAATGACTATGAATAAGGAGGAACCATGCAGGTGCAAAACAATAACATAAACATGGACCATTAGTTAAAAAGGAAGTTGTAAATGATCGATTAAACCAGATCAGAAAATAGACCCTACATTCTTGCCAAAATCTTTACTGTCATTTTATACAAAAGCAAGAAACACCGTATTTCTCATTCTAGTATTCCCATTGTCATGAAGCAATCGGTATTCAACCTCTGTCATATTACAGCTAATGGGGAAGAAACTGAGTGAATTCCTGTCAATACAAGTGGTCTATGAATAAGAATTAGTCGACTCAGACGCTACTAAAACCACCGGAAAGACTCATATATCTTCTAATTACAACTTAAAGGGAAATTGTCATTCTACTGTTTGCTTTACCAGCTCGATTACAGTTATCCGTAGCATGTTTTAGACTCTTAGATGAGATGTAAGACCCTCTGGTTGGTTCTAAGACCCTGGATAAACAACCCTTTTAGTAGTAATAACTCCACCAAATGAATTGTAAGACCCTCTGATGGGTTGATGGGTTGTAAGACCCTCTGTTTGGTTGTAAGACCCTGTGATTGGTCGTAAGACCCTCTGGTTGGATTTGAGACCTTGGATAAAGACCCCTGGATTAGTAATAAATCCACTAAGACCCTAGGATGAGTGGGTTGTTCTTTGGGAAAAGTAAATATAAAAAATTATCGTACCTTTGGTTCTTTAGATCTTCCACTCTTCCGTTTCCGTTTCGTATTGGTAGTTCCAGATAACTCCGTTTCTAACTCAAAACGCACACCGGTAATCCCACCATCGTCCACCGACGTCCCGTTGCTGAACTTCCCGATAATGCCCTGTTTTTCGGCGTTGAGAATGGGCATGTTCAGAATAATTTGTGATTCACTGCGTGTCTTTAAAATGCTCTTCAATCCTCTCCGAGATGAAGTCTCTGGCGCCGACTTCGTTTCCGAAGCGTTCTGTTTGGAAGTGGACGGATATGAAACATCGACCGGTGTTATACTTTGCTTGCGTTTCGACGGAACATCCACTATAATTTCCGAGTCACTCACGCAACGTCCAACGTTCTTATGATTTGAAATTGGCGAGGTTGTTTGAGGTTTAGTCTTACTATCACTCGCAGGTGAAGCATCTTCTTTCGAAACTTCTTGCTGCGAGGACGGTTCCAGATCAACGACAACGTCCGGCTCAATGGAATCTTTACCAATTTCCGGCTCAACGGAATCTTGACTAATTTCCGGTTCATTAGGAGTTTCAGATTTAGATTTATCACTATTGGCATCATCATTAAGGGCTTGGCCCTCGGGGTGTGGCTCCTGCACCCCCACTGTCTTTGTATCATTATTTAAATGCGTTTCGGCGACTACGATATGTTTGGATCCAGACGGAACGGAAACATCCGCCATATTAGTAAAACAACGTAACTTCCGGTTCTAACGTAATCTGATATGGACACTTCGCCATATTGGATTGATCACAACGATTATGACGGTGTAATAGATTGAAAGTTCGCCTCCTGGGGAATCAAGCCTTATAGTCTATACAATATAGATAAGAGAAGACCCAATTAGGTTATATCCATTGTCAAGATGGTACACGATGTTACTGGTTCAATATTAAACAGATAGATGTTATAATGTAAACATCAAGATTTACTGGCACAGACAAATTGGAATGCTTTGATCATACAGTATGGAAGTTAGTCTGAGTTTATGATAGAATTTTTCATCCAAAACATTGCTAGAAACAAGAATGTCATGGTTACCAATGAAGAATGTTTGAAATTCCGAAGCCACTATAATTCAGTGAGAACATCCTTAATTACTGAACTCTGATTTTACAGCTTAGTCTTAGCACTTTATAATAACTTGTCAAGTCACACAAATCCACAAATCAACTAGGTTTATTATTGCTTGTAAATCCCTTGCTTCTATTGAGAAGGTGTTCTCATTTTAATCCTTTCAGAACACCTAGCAACACGCAGAGGTTGAGTTTGTTAACACACCCACCTGTTGAACAGTCCATGTAATGTACAGGATTATAACAAGTGGTCATTATCCGATAAGCATCGTTACGCTACTTCCGGTACGAGTTCAGACAAAGGATGTGTTATTTCAATTCAGATATTTTTACACCAACATACAAATTAATTACATTTCAGTCCAACTATAACGCTGTACATGTGTTAAAATCAAAACATACGAGTCCGACACGCTATTTCTCACTCTAACTTTGTTTCTAGTAATCATTTATCAGATTCAGTCCCACTAGAGTTAGTGTTACACAATCTACAAACAGATAAAATACAATTATATCACAATTTACTACATTGTTTGATTTTAATCACACTACTACATGTAATATCAAACCAAGGAGGCTTTGCAGGACAGACGATTTGATTGATCGATTGATTATGTTAAAATTAAAACTAGGGCACCTTCACAAACATGTACATCTATAACCGAGCATTCAAATGATTATATGCAAAAAATAAAGGTGCCCTCACAGATGCATATTGTTGCGAATACGAATATTGGTCATGAGAACCGAACGCAACTCACAACTCAGTTGCACGAGAGTTGCGTTCGAGAGTCATGTATGTCCTGCATAGTCAGATGAACTATGATGAACTTGCAGGCAAAAATAAACAAAAACTGAAAAAAGGAAGACAGACATAAGAACACGAAACTAATAACCTGTCACTGGAATTCTGATGACAACATTGTGCTACATACGTGTAATATTAATCTAGTTTTACCTCTATAATTATAATACGACATTCAATATTCCTGCACCATATCACATAACATCCCAAATAATAAAATGTTATTTCAAAAATTCATCTTAAAGCTATCATGATGCCATAGAAAATTAACAGTTTTTCAATATTTCTACAACGATATTTCTTTTACCACTATTCCATTATTGTTTGTTTTTTACATGTACATTTATATCTTCATAAATGCCTTCGTTTTCTGTGTAAGACGCCTAAATCCAGATGAACTACATCTAAATATAATTTTATTTTCAATTTTAAACCTTTTCCGATTTCACCTTAGCTTTAATTTCAATGTAATGTCATCTTGTGTATCATATATTACTTTCGAAAGAAGCTTGCTACTTAGAATTTTATATTTCCAGCCCACTCAGAAAAAGCAGAACAGGCAATTACCACTGAATAATTCTAACTCAAAATAAAACTAAATGTTGTATATTTTCAAATGTCCAATCTCCAGTGAAATACAACTGTTAAAAGCTAAATATGAAATTGCTCATGTGAATGTTTGAAAACTTCCCTGGTCGTGCAACTACCATTGGCCTACATAAAACATAAATGATATACATGATTCTATATTTAAAAGGATCCCCGGACGTGCATAACTACCCTTGACCTACATCAGTAATTCTTTGCTTAGTATATCTTTCAAAACTTCCCTGAACGTACGAAACTACCATTGACCTACATTAGTAATTCTAAATTATGTACTGCGTCTTTGAAAACTTCACTGGACGTGTAAAACTACAATTGACCTACATAAAACATAAATGATATACATGAACTATAAGTGATTCAATAGTGTGTATATTTAAAAGGATCCCTGGACGTGCACAACTACCCGTGAGCTACATTCGTAATTCTAAATTATTTACTCTGTCTTTCAAAACTTCCCTGGACGTGCACAACTACCCTTGACCTACATAAAACATAAATGATATACATGAACTATAAGTGATTCAATAGTGTGTATATTTAAAAGGATCCCTGGACGTGCACAACTACCCGTGAGCTACATTCGTAATTCTAAATTATTTACTCTGTCTTTCAAAACTTCCCTGGACGTGCACAACTACCCTTGACCTACATAAAACATAAATGATATACATGAACTATAAGTGATTCAATAGTGTGTATATTTAAAAGGATCCCTGGACGTGCACAACTACCCGTGAGCTACATTCGTAATTCTAAATTATTTACTCTGTCTTTCAAAACTTCCCTGGACGTGCACAACTACCCTTGATCTACATAAAACATAAATGATATACATGAACTATAAGTGATTCTATAGCGTGTATATTTAAACGGATCCCAGGACGTGCACAACTACCCTTGACCTACATTCGTAATTCTAAATTATTTACTGTATCTTTCAAAACTTCCCTGAACGTGCAGCATTATTTTTTACCTACATCACGCGACTTTTAATCTCTCCTAATCCTTTTATTAATCTAACCTACAGATCACAACTAGTTAAATAAGTATTTCTGGGTCGATAAAAAAATCGTGTCTGATTCAAAACCAGAAATTTACATACATCAATAATTAATTGTAGTGGTTTGTATGAAAACACCCCCTGATAACGATTGGTAAGTAATAGAAAGCGGTTACATTATTAACAATGTATTCATACAGTTAATTCAACAGTGCAAGAATCGTCTCATTCAAACCAAGGGGTAATGAAGGTCCTTTCTTTTGATCCTACCCCTCATACCTGTAGCAAACATCATAGATGATAAACAAATAACTAACAATAATAAACCAAAGGTATATATCTTTAGACATAGAGATAAAATATTCCCAGAACCATCCTGCCACCTCCTAGTTTTGGACTCGACCTCGCCTACCAATGTCATAACCAACATTGCCTCAAAAGAATGACAAATTATCTGAATTATTCAGGAGCGTTTTCATTTCTTTCTGGTGTAATGATCAATTATAAGTAACATCACGAAACAGTGGCGCTTCAGGTTCATTAACATTGCGATTTTTTAATCCGGCATGTCAATGATGCAGGTGGAGGAATATTAGTCGGATTGGACAATAAGTCTGACCCAGTTCCCAAATCACAATTCTCAACTCATATCAGTTTCATTTATAATTCGAGAAACACAATCCACTGATAAACAGAAATTTTAATTGTGAGACTACATTGAAATATTTTCAGTTCAATAACTCAGTGCCTCTATTAAACAGTTGTCATGGTTGTTGACAGGTCTGGCGATAAAAAGAGACAGGTTAGTCTTCCAATCTGAATTAGGTATCAGGAAGGTCAGCTGAGGGCTTCGACGGATCTGGAACAACAGCCGATGATCGATATAACAGTGTCAGGGTTCATATAAGCTGACAGCAATTTCATTTAAATGGTAAATTGTTGAGGCGAGGTCTGAAATCTTTCTTCGGAAGAGTCATATGAAAAGGTTAGCAGCGATTGACGAGATGGCAAAGCAAAGTACATCTTCATTTAAAACAAAAACAACAACTTAAAGATAGAAACGTTTCAGACGATAGATGAAGCAGTGAATTAATTTGGAAAACACAAACACTGGAAAATTCTCTTTTGGAGGACTATTACGTGAGGTGTTTGTAAGCTTGACCGCTTCCTCATTGGCATTTGACATTACGTTTGGCGTTTGGAATTACAGTAAGACCGAACCCTTAAACGTGTTCCTATTATAACTATCTATCTATCCTATGGATTGTACCAAAACGTGAAGACCTTAAATCTGAATCAATTTGACATAGGATATTAGTTTCTCCATCCAATAAAGCAATTTAATAAAAGCATTTTTCGGTCGGACAAACGACCAGACACTTACAGGCCTGACTTGGTCAATAGGTCGACACATATATACTGTCATTGTCCAGATATATTGACATGTCTTCCACTTCGTTACTTCGTCTATGTATTATTCTACATTTATTACAGGTGGTACGTCTGACCGACATTAAGACGATTTATTCAATTTCGAATGTTTCCTAGCGATTACCAGTTGTGTATGTTGGCAGAATGAAAGTGACCATGAGTTCTGCACACAATTCACAACTCAGTTGCATGAGAGTTATAACCTCTATTCTTATTAGCAACCATTCGCAACTGGTGATCACTATGGTAAGAGGACCGCTTAAATCAAAACTTGACCTATTGCTATCTTTACAACATATTATATCAAGATTCTACCAAAGATTATATATGAATTGTTGATGATCGAATGATTGGTTTTGACGTCTGTGTACGTCTCTAACCAATATTAACACTTATCATGGTCATTTGTCTGCCTTGTAGAAGATATGAAAACTAATTTCATATCTTCTCTTGTCTCGGGGGACCATTATAGTCTTGTTCAGTAAGAAAGAGGGCTATAAATCATTTCCACCAAGGCCGATATCAGGAAATATGACAGTCGAAAGTCAAAATCATGTCACTGAAAGATGCTGTTGATGGTTATCGGCTGCTTTTAAGTTTCAAGAAATATAAGGACCTATTTCGGCAAGTGCTTTTTTGATTCACTCATTTGACCTAAAAAAGGCTATATTACGTACATTCTGGATTACATATTAATTTTGTAGCGGAGGCAAGTGCTTGAACTCCAGATGTTGCACTAAGGTACCCCGAAGCCGAATAGAGTACTGAGCTAGCTATGTGACCTTCCACAGCTGGGTAGATTCACATTCTCCAGGGATGAACTGATTATAAATCTGAGTCTTAACACATCTCATGAGTGGTTTTTCTCATTTAGCAACAAACATGGCATGTCGGACAAGAAATATTTATTTCATTCATCACCATCATTCATTGACCATGTTGTTCGATCCACTGATACAAACGGTTAAAGTTTCTCAATCATTTCCCTTGTGGTTTCTTAGTTGGCATTAGCAAAAGTGGACCATCTTCCCTGCTTTTACCGATGGCGCAGTATACATTCAAAAATTGCCATCACACTATAGAGATCACCAGTTGCGTATTGGTCATACACTTCGAACGCAACTTTCAAGAAATTTGTGTGGAACTTAAGACTTTTTTCATTATTTGCAACCATAGCAACTGGTAATCGCACTGGTGCGAGGGTACCTTTAAATATGTTATTAATGTTTTGGCACATGATGAGTGTAAACTTTACTCGGCTGAGTCAACGGCCTACGATGTTTAGATGTATGGTTAAGTTTTTATATCCAGATCGTTGACTATAAACCAGTCAGAATTATTTCAGCTGATAAATGATAATCACCAATATAGGACGTCTATTATGAATGGAGAATTTATACTCGTCTGTTCCAAAGTCATTTATTACAGATTTTAACACTCGCTTGAAGGCATATAGTCGTCTAAAAACTTCTTTAAATCGGTTGTCGACCGTGGCCTTAAGCAACAGTGACATATTTCCAAGACTTTTATGAACTACATAAAAGCAACTCTACGACCTATCTATCTGAAATATCGTATTTGACTGACTGACTGTAGATATTCCTCTTGTTCATCGCCCTTTTTGGCTCATGAAATAAATAGAGAACCATATCTTGTGTTCTATATCGTACTTTAATAGAGTACCTTTCATTACTGTTCTGTAATAGAGTACCACATCCTGGTGTTCTATATCGTATTGGTCTTCTGAAATTTAATAGATTACTTCAGCCTACTGTTCTGTAATAGAGTACCACATCCTGGTGTTCTATATCGTACTTTAATAGAGTACCTTTCATTACTGTTCTGTAATAGAGTACCACATCCTGGTGTTCTATATCGTATTGGTCTTCTGAAATTTAATAGATTACTTCAGCCTACTGTTCTGTAATAGAGTCCTTCATTCTGGTGTTCTGTATCATATTGGCCTTGCGAAATATAATAGATTACTATGGAGAATGGAGGACAGTTACCCTATAAAACCATACAACCAATTTAGCCTCGGACATAACAGATCCATCAGTATAACTGAACCGTCACTGGGTATATTATGATCAATTTACTGATGTCAAAACTTAACATTTCCAGATCTTATCTTACTGTGTAATAGCTTAACAATTCTCTGGCTAATAACTTTCATTATGACAAAACATATATCATAGCCTACAACATTCTGATCTGATCTGTCATTTTAGCTGGTTGTACAGCGATCATGGCAAAGTCATTCCAAGTAACAGTACAGATCAATAGTCCAATACTTTTTTACAGTTCTCAGAACACAATTTCCAATCTTGGTAACTGCTGCTAGAAAATGTGATATTCTGATGGAAAATTATTATTCTTTCTAATTTCAGATCAGAACAAGAAAAAGCAGTTTCAGACAGCTAAATTCTAAATGAAGTATTTGTACCATCCTAGGCCTGTAATTTTGGGACAATAAAACCCGTCCTTCCGTTTGCATTTTGAAATTAAGCATATCTATGGTTGAATATTATAATATGACCCTGAACGTGACATGCTTAACAACAATGTCAACAGATCACGGTTGGCATGTGGAGTCGCCCACAGACAAAATAAGAGATTGATCATCAATATTTGCATTTGAAATCAGATCATCTACAACAGAAGTCAAATTCATTAGGATGAAAGCTATAGTTGTTTAAATTTGTCTTGATATAATTAACAATAAATTTCAGATCTAAAATCAATACCGTATCCAGGGCAATTGATTGATTTTTGAAACGAAAAAAATTAAACAACAAAAACAAAACAAAAATAGACATAACATTTCATCAGATGTGAAGAATTCTCAGATGAAATGAAGACGGGTGGACCTCGCTATGAAGTATGCGATGAGGGTAAAACCTTCGCCATGACAACGATTTCGATTTCCAAACTGAATAAACTAAGCACTGTTAGTGTCAGAGTAAATTGAAGGTGATCTGTACCCTGTCTTGGAGTAAATGACGCACAGTAACACTAGAGATTTATTAACTTGGGCTACATGGCAGTAACAAGTATCAAAATGGAATATTCATTACTACTGAGGAAAGTTTATAATGACTCTAGAAGGAACCAAATACTGTCAGTAAAGACCAAGTTAAAGATGATTTGCCTCCTGTCTTGGAGAAATGACATCCAATAACCCAAGTTTCAAACAAGTAACAAAATGTTGGAATACCCATTACTATTGAGGTTCGTGAACTACAACAACCAGTTCAAAGCCCTCATGACCGAAGAAGATTAGTTGGTTAAGTCATACCAGGAAGAAAGGACAAGCAATGAAAAGAACATGAAATCAGACCTGACATTGCTTTTAAAATCCAGACTTCACTTTCAATGAATTAAATGACATAAAACATAGATTATAGTGTCTAAAATGAGAGTTAATAAAGACTAGGTAGAAGTCTCAACTCAATATAATGTGACAATAACACTGGTGAAAGGTCTAGTGTACACGGTAAATCCAATTAACAAGTTCATAGTCTTCTATTGTTACAATCACTACTTGAATAATTCAATTCCGTCACATTTCTAAATGATAACCTTATAGCTATTTCCGTCGTGGACAGATCCTAATAGGAATAGAAATAGAATAGGTTAAAAGGTAGTGAAATATTTGCTAGGAGTTATTACTTGGTACAACGATACAGACATCCATCCATATCCTAATACTAATTGAAAACCAGAAACGACAAAACCTACAGAATAAAATCAGAAAAAACTGCAATGGAACTGCACAATGTCAAGAATATATAAGAGTCCTGTTTGTAAAACTGGGCATAATCCAATGAATAAATCAGGGCCAGCATTTAACTGTTCTATAATAACCATATCAAATAAACAATATTAGCTTTGCATACTCCAACGGATACTCGTTAATACATTGTAAATCAGAACTAGCATTTAGTGTCCTATAATATATACTACAAATAAACAATATCTTTGCGTACTCTCCAAAATATATGCCGAGTTGACAACCTCGGTCGTACAGTGGGATGTATGTCACATCATCTTCTTTAAATAACATGCCTTTCCACCAGGCTATACAAAGACACATCAATTATAAAACCTCCCCACTGTTTTATACCTTATTAGGTTAATTGACTACAATGGAGTTTTACGTTCTGTTGTTCAGAACCTAACTAACATAGATGAAAGAAGCGGTTATAATACAATAGAACAATGAAACGTCTGAAACATTTTTAACATTAAAAATTCAAATATCATGTCAAAGACGATAACAAGCCAAATCTTGCTTTGAAGCATCCTATCATCCGGCCCAGACAAACTCTTTTTGACTTCACAGAGTTCCAGAGTATTCTTCATCAACGTAAACACCAGCAGTTTTGAGAAAAGGTGCGATCTCACATACAACAGAAACAATACCAGTTTCACGAACTATCGAAAATCGGATACATCACATATTACCCTAGACGATCTAAAAGGTGAAAAGTCGCTTTATCTAATGTCCAAGTAACACAAAAAGGCACTGGCACATAAGCCGAAGTCGAAAAAATCCCAATTATTCAAATAACATCCTTTAAATGTTAAACTAATTGAACCTTGATTTATGAAAGAGGGCCTTTGATGGTATAAACGATAATATAATATATGAATCTAATATACACTACCTATACCCCAGTAATTAATGCATAATTAAACTAATATACCAGTGGAAATATCCCTCGTATATTATCCACTACCTCTGTATATCAAATGACAATTTAAAACAACCATATACAATCGAATACTATTCATGTACTATGGGGGCACTATACCGTATTTCCATAAGATAAATCACGATACACTTACAGAGTCGTGATGCCACGCCCGTGTTTTAATTCCAGATTTAATGACTGATGAACATCACATCTATAATAAATCCATGCCGTATTTATCTAATGGAGAAAAATCCATAACTATAAACCTTTTAAAGCCACGCCCTAATTATCTTTTCCAGATTTTTCCACCTTGATGTCAACGCTGTCATCAATTTTATATGAACTGATGTATCATTTAGTCTTCAACATTATCTGATTTAGAACGTAAAGAAATCAGTACGTTGGTTTAGTGATTATAAAACGAGTAAGAGAATAGCCGAACATACGATAGTACACATTCATATCACGAAAACACATGAAATATTCAAAGATAACCTGAAATATGTTGTTAATCAGAGTTCCAAGCGGTGCTATCTGCAGCCAAACACATTTAATGTATATCACAAACGATTAGCACTAAGTAACATTAAAATCATATAAAATCACAGTGCACCTGTTTATATTAACTCACATCGCTGTACACTGTATAATGTTTATTCCCGAACTATTGCATGCGTTCTCAACTAAACCACCTTTAGTCGTATCCAGTGACTTGATTAAACATTGTGATACATTACAATAAAATCCAATAAGATATCGTACTATTAATATTATTCCAATGTCATTAAATGAAAAAGAGTCTTTTCACTAGCGACTATGGACCAACTCCTCCAATGATATACTACTAGAGTGAGACTAAACAACCTCTATACTGTTCTGATATGAAAACTAAACGTATTGCCATATACTCAATTCAGTTTACTGGCATGCCATTACAAATTCATTAAAGATAAGGAAGAGCTATACGGTGATTTTAATGTATTTGAAAAGTGTCAAGCAAGCTAAATGGTCGTACTGTATAGAAAGGAAGGAAATAGGGGATTAGAGCCCAGTAAAGCCGTAGATAAATACTAAAGTTCACTAATACAGGCAGCAGGTTAGTTGCTGAAAGGCTGAGTAAACATATCAACGATTCCAAGTGATTTTAACCGACCAAAGACAATCTCGACCTGTTATAATAGCTGTGGGTATGATACAAGTAGACACGCGGTTCCCAGCCCTTAGGGTGTGGGACTTGAGTGTCTGGAGTGTGGTTAATTTTTGTTTGAGTTGAGAGAGTACCTCACATCCGCAGATGCTGAAATGTATATGATACAAAGTTTGGGTGTGTGAAATGTTCAAATGATTGCTCCAGGGGTGTGAAGTCTGAAATAGTTGGGTACCACTGAACTAGACCGAACTTAAGACACGAGAGGCTCAATACCACTTTTCATTATGAAATACTCACTTACGATTGATATACTTCCTCATGTGAAAAGTTCATTAGCTGCTACTAATGTTTTGCCAATACTTGTATGTTATTTTGGATCCCGGGTCTTGTTTAACGGTTCTGATCGTTAATACATGATTTATTTATGACAAGACGGGTAGGTTTGTTTATATGGAGGAGTGTGAAGAAGAGATATTCAGACAGGATACAATATAATATCGATCAGTTTGTAAATCAAAACAGGATGTCGATTATAATTCATTCTGAGTCCTGCTGTCAATATTATTTACATTACTATCTTTCACATCAACCAAGCCAATCATTAAATTTTCCAGTAGTTTATCCTCGTCACCTGTTGATCCTTTTCCGAATTGATCAAATCATCAGGTGTTCCGAGAAGAGACAAATATTGATGGTCTTGAATTAAACAGAGAAGTAATTACAGCCACAGTGTAATGAATGAAAACATGGTGTTATTATTAAGCGCTTAGAACATTCAAAACTATATACGTAACACCTATATGTTCCTTACGTCCTTACAAGGTACTGGATATATTGTACAAACTTTTTAGTGTACCGATTGTACATGTAAACAAGTGATACAGATAAGATAGATTTTATATAGATTATTACAATTCTAATAACATATTCTCTTACAACCCAATAGTACAAGTCTACATTCCGGTTCACTCGCTGAGGAAGATGAACAATTTTATTGTTTAAGTTTAATAGATTCCAGCAATGGTTATTGGCAAATAGTCTAAAAACTGCAAATATAATAGAAAGATTATTAGGTAAGAATTTCTGTATAAGTTAATAACTGTCTAAGGATTGAGTATATACATAAGTTAATGCAAAGAAAATTACTGCCTTCCGCTTTACAATATGTCTCTGATGAAACTTCAACCTAATTCTAAAAGCATTACTAGCGTGAATAGTCTGGTACAGTACGAATTCAATTATTTTTCATTTGCAAATATTCTCAAGTTAAATTTAACACGTAATAACTAACAATCCCTGGAGGGACATTTTCGAAAGCTTTTGATTTGGTTTGGATTTGATGAGGTGCAACATATAATATCTTGAGACAACAGAATACGAAAGTCGATACAAATTAGCTTTAAGCAATTCACATTTACCAACCGCCAAATCAAATCAGAATAATGAACCAAAAGTTAGAAAGTCAATAGCATTGTTACATAATATTACTGAGAAATTAAAAATATAAAACAATGACAATGTCAGCTATAGTTTTATATAATTTTGTCCTAAATAAATCTAAATAATCTAACTCGGGCTTTAATAATAAAAAAAATAGTGCCATTCGAAAGTCTGAAAATATATTACCATCAGGAATCAGGTATAGTTTCTCCATTGTAATTTAACATTTCTTCAACGTTCAATTAATTAGAATTTATGAGGCTTCACTTAGAGAAATACGAAGCATGATAAACAGCGATGAAGGTCTTCAGTCGTCTCGAGTTTGTTCTAGATAGCTTTTAAACACTAATTTAATGTCGTTATGCTTTCTAACGATACTTTTGATAGGGGTGAGGCCCCTGTAGGACTGTGACTTGACAACAAGTTCAACTAGGTAGTTGAGCCACTTTTAACCATAAACCTCCCTTAAGGATTCAAAACCATATACAAAAGAATCATTTTCATTATTGGTTACGTTCGTATTACATCCTTCCATTAGTTTGTCCATCGGCGGGTTTTAAACTTCATCTGGACTACAATAGGTTTGTTTTGTAGCAGATAAATCCGGGAAGATTATAGACTTGGGGAAATCGATGTCGAGAATACTGTGATGTTATTACCAAGCTCGTCATTTAACCTTCAGCTTCACAATTTTCTTTTCAATTGCTAACAAATCGAATCGGATTTAAAAGCACTTGGGGAAGGTTAAAAAGGCAAGCTACATCCGAATGATTCCGAGTCTCAAAGGTGTGCTGAAATGCCAAGGTTTAAAACTGAAACTTAACAGTTAGCAGATTATATCAACTGGAGATCAGCATAAATGTACTTTTGTGGTGGATTTAGCTTTAGGATTCTGGCAAATATGTTCTCAATAACTGCAAAACACTGCGAGACAGAAGAAGTACATAACAAAGAAGCTTTTTTTAAAAAAATCAAAGTGCTACTGTTAATGATTGGAACACGATTTAATTAATCTAATTGTAGGGTAGATTAAACATTGGGATAATATCAATTATGCTTCCAAACCCGACATAAAGACATACATAAGAACTATATAAATAATCAAAGTTTGTCTAATTTATAAAATATACTGTTAATGATTCGAACTCACAACACTTAATAACTTGGAAGACTACAGTCTAATTGACTACCACGCCCGACCCTATCATCTATTGCCATAATAGGTATTATCAGCCGAGTTCCGTTTCAAAATCGATACTAAAGGCGACCTTCAATTAATTTACTTCGACTAATACACCTTGTGTCAATACATTTACATTTCAATACTTCATTCTCCATAACACGTCATCGATTAATGTGTTGTTTACAACATTTCACCTTCAATTCATAACGCCATTATTCATTGGTACAAATATTTATATAGCTCATTACGTCATCGATTTCTGTGCACAAAAGGCATGAAACCGGATCCGGGATTTAATTCAAGAGTTGTAAATTTCTGCTGACGGCTGCGGATTTCCGGAAGTCAATAATATTGTCTTTGTAGTTTCCAAGGGGAAGTGTTTAGAAAGAAAATATCAATTGGTATTTGTACCTTATATAATTTAAATCACAGCCAGCAGTGAGAAACATTTCTCGACGTGGTAACGGATGTGGGTAATGGGCACGTTTGGCATTAACGCCGAAACGTCGTTTGATTTGGACGGAAATGTACTTCCACCTGTGTACTTTAAAAATTCAAAACCCATTTCTAAAAGGACGTGTCAACGAACGTGAAAATGTGCTTTTCATTAATAATACAGCTTGTGATATTTTGCTAATATAGGCCTAGCTATCATGCTCCATGCAAAAACAGACAGACAGACAGACCCCCTACCCTGCCGAATAATCAATGGTTGTTATGCCTGTTCTGTGTTATGAAAATAAATAATGGAATTTATTGAGTTATTAATCCAGATTATTTGTATGTTAAAAGATTCGGACAGGTTCTCCCTGAACAGATCTTCATTTTCCTGTATTGTGAGACTAGACATGAATCAGACACGTCTAGGCTGATTGACTTAGTTGTCAAATTACAAAAGCGTGTCTGACGAACCCAGTCTACCTCTTCATAATTCGATGGATTCATCAGTTGGTGGTATATGACAAGTTAACGTCCGTTCCCAGTAGAAGCGGATATCCCAGACTAGAGATTCATTATAAACGAGTCTTTATATGTCTTTATATCTACCAGCAATCATTCCATTTGGAGTAACATTAATTGGTAGAGAGATATGGAGCACTATTTTTCTATTAATATCACGAGCGGAAATTGCAGCCCAAAGTCATCTTGTCTACCAACTGATTACATCGAATCTTCGCTTCATTGAATAGGAAATTGGTTTTCATGGGTCGTGTGAGGCCAAAGGCCAAGGTCATTAACAATAAATCACGAAATGTTCACCAAAATATTATATTTATTGAGAAATTTCAAATAATTATTAGTCAGGACGTGACCTTATTGGTGGAAATGGTTTTCCATATTGATGGTATATCTTAATGGGACTGAATGACACCAATCAACAGTTTCAGATACGAGTGACTCTTCTAGAAGCCACTTTAATTTGGAGATTGGTTTCGGATGGAAGCGCAGAAACAGGGAAGAAATCACAAAAGGTCTGAAGATTGGAGGTACTAGCTTTTAAAATAGTCATTCCATCTCAGAACTTTTCAATATCATATTTCGGATATATACAGAGCTTTTAATAACAACCTTTTGGAGATCGGGAGGACGGACAGGTGCCCTTACAAAGCGGAGGTTTAACAAACCTTGGTATGTTGATTCTACTGTAGCTGCAACTGTTGGTTGGTTTCTTACTGGAGAATCGGCAGTTCATCATGAATCTAGCTACTGTCTGTGCCGCTTCTTTTACTGCTGTTTGGTTTATGTCAATCGCGGACTTTAGCATCAGTTCCCATTTTCTGAAGAAGATCAATATATGCAAATTAGTTCCAGGAACTTGATCTCATTTACTAAACCAAATCATATGCCATAAACTAGGACCGTAACTAGTGTTTCTTTTTTCTTTGGAGCAAAAATTTTTGGGTTTAGGATCTTGGGACTGCCTTGGGTAACCACCTGTTCCGTAACATTTACCGCATTGCCTGTATGTATAGTTACGGCCCTGTAAACGTGTGCTTAGGGATTATGTTTTCTCGGTTTATTTGCATTTAGTTGCAGTTTTATTCATAGTCATAATGTCAAACTTTCCATGATATACTGATTTGTGTTATTTTCCAAAGGTTAAACTATAAAAACCTGCATCAATCCCAAGACATAAGTGACTTCCTTTACGAATATTGATCATGTTTATCTGATGATCTCTCTATTTGATTAAATAGTAAATTATTTTGACTTTTCTTTGTAGCCGTTTAATTTCTGTAAACTCGGCAATTTCATGGTTTACTGCCACCTCCTAGTCGATTTAAGCACGTATTGGCTAACTCCTGTTTCATTTATTTGGTTTTAGTTTCCGACTACTTTACAAAGATTGCTTGGTAGCCGCTTGGATTTCAGAGTTTGGGATTTAATTTAGTTATACATGTTGTCGTTGAATAGAGATGGAATTAGTTGAAAATTTCATGGGGGGTTACTGGCAGTTGATTGAAAACGAAATGAATGGAGTTTTACGTCCTACTCTTCTGCACCTAATTGGGCTAATGAAAATGGGGTCGTTATAACGAATACGGATGTCCGTCCACACAAGTTGGCTAGTAAATCAGGTTAATTGAAGGGTTACTTCGTGCATTAGTTACAAAAGGGACATTTCATCTAAAAACGTAGAATTCGTACGTGTGTACAATTTGGTTAGCGTGTTCGCTTAACTTTTGACTTGATACACTAAGTAATAACTACCAATTAAAATATGAATCAGGCCAAAGTTACCTTTACTGATCAAATATACAGAACAATATTACGTAAATTTCCATTCGATTCCTTTAATTTATTAAAATACAGATAAAAGAAATAATTCTGTTTATTTATATTAGTATTCTTTTGAGATATTTGGAACAAAGCCGACAGAGGAAATCAAACCGTAATGATTAATGTCTTTTTATAATATAAAGATCGCAATTACAAGTCCGGTAAATGAAAGAAAAGGTAAGGATCGATACGACCCAACCAGAGTCTTTGATGTTTTTAGTATCTCTGTGGAATAAAATAACTTCAGAAATATGTGCAGTTAACAGGGTAGCTAGATTCCATTTAAGAGATTCCACATAGTTTATTATATTGCATTATTGTCAACATAGAATCCAATGTGCCAATAATATGTGTTGGAAGTAAGCTATTTGGCTTGTCATTCGCACATTCGCACCTTTTCAGAGAGTCCACATTGCTATATAGTGCTTTTCAGAGAGTCCACATTGCTATATAGTGCTTTTCAGAGAGTCCACATTGCTATATAGTGCTTTTCAGAGAGTCCACATTGTTAACAATATTTATTTACCTGCAGTATACGTACGTACGTAATCGAGGGAGACAGTCTTTGTTAAAATTAATTAAAACTCAATAGTTCGTATGAATAGTCCTTATTAACCGGACTATTTACGATCATTAAAACTCAATAGTTCGTATGAATAGTCCTTATTAACCGGACTATTTACGATCATTAAAACTCAATAGTTCGTATGAATAGTCCTTATTAACCGGACTATTTACGATCATTAAAACTCAATAGTTTGTATGAATAGTGCACGACCTAACGACCGAGGTAACTCTTTATCAATTAAACACTAAGACAATCAATAATAGGATGTAATACGACTCGAGAGTATATTAAACTCTTCATGAAAGGACTGGATGATCGATGGACTATGGTCTTCCATAAAGTTTACGGATTATACATTTGGTAGATCGTATTTACTCTAACTTCGATCTACATAATTCTAATTATTCAATAACAAAATATTTTCACTGTTAAAATAGTGCTTAATACATCAATTGTAAAGCATAAACCATATAGTCGAATACCTTTACGAAATGGTTTTACTACAGTTTTATTTTAAGCATATCCTAACTTAAAGTTAACTAAGAATATCATATACAAATGGCCTAACTGTAGTGACTGTTTTATTTCATACATATAGCCTTCTAGTTTCTATTTTACACTCAACTCTTCTCGGTCATTACTCTTTCAAACTTTTCAGATTCTTCTAAACTCGACATTTTTAAAATCTTATGTCATTTAAGTGTTGAAGTTTTTCCTCTTAGAGTGGCCTAAGTGCTGGAATTGTACTTGTCAAGCTAAAGAAGTCCTCTAGTACATTTAAGAATATTAATCAATTAACATCGAATTCCCTCTGAAAAAAAACTGTCCATTTTCTTCTACTAATGTGAATTACTTCAATTTGAAAGGATTATCAATCTAAGGCTGTTAGCACATAGAATCCTGATATTTGAAGTGTTAAAGGGATTATTTCGTCCGATGCTGATGCTATGTTTCCCACTATAAGAGTCTATAAGAGATTTTCACCATGTCTATAAGCAGAAGTGATTCGAAAACCAGAACTGAAATGACAATCTTGTTCACAGCAAGCTAAGCTAAAGTCAATATGCCCTTGGACTACTTTTGTCTCATTTCAGATCCAATGAAAAGAAAGAGAAAAACCACCCATCCGATTTCGATCATCTCCGCCAAGTTCTAAATGAAGTATTTGCTCAATCCCTCCCTTGACACAGGCCTGTAGCCAGACTTGATTTTTAGGCAAATAATATATCCGGAGGGGCAATGGGGTATAGTGTTTAGTTAGCAGTAACGGAATGTGTCGGTTTTCATAATTTTTGGCAATATACTTTTCCTGAAAGGAGGGTGGAGGGGATGGGTGCGGCCCTGTAGCTACGGGCCTGCCTAACCCGAAACCTACTAACAGTTCTACTGACACCTTTAGATTATTTTTGTCCTTTAAGTTAAATAAGACTGTCCTGTGTTAACCTTTTTAAAAATCTAAAAACTGTGAAACGCCTTTCGTATCTAATCAAAGTTGTTCAATTAAGTGAATAAAAAAAGTAAGAAATTTACATTATGTAATGAAGTGTTTACAAACTCTATTTTCTCTCCTAATTGATTCACAGACAGTCTCAATCAATTCCTTTAACTGGTACCCTAGTGTGTTCGCTTATCACTATATTAACGAAGTTATAGGTGGGATGGGGAGACCGTTTTATCATTTGCTGCATTGTTTGCAGTGTGCAATGAGAGAGTTTGTCGGGACAACGACATAAGCCCTCTCTTGGCAACTGTCTAGGGAACTTGATTGAAAGACGTACATCCTTAAGGGTGGGTTGATCTTAGTGTTCAGTCGACTCAGAGGCAGGGTTTTCGGTTTATAAAATCAGGCGACAGACCAAAAGACCAAGACAACTATGAAATTGTAGCCTAAATATATAATATTTTAGAGAATCGTTCCAGCTGTCTACATACTGTGGGCCAAAATCCATTACAGAATAAAGATACAATTTCAAATATCTCTCACGGAATCGATTGAAAACTGAAAGATAAATGATCCTGACCCACGTTGGTAGGGGAAAATTGATTTTGTGTTTAGTAGCCTAAAGCCAGTCATGAGAGAGTAGGGCCTATGCTAAGGGATAAAAAGTGTGTCTGGAAATGAGGGATGGATTATATTGCGGGAAGGAATTCAAAAAATTCAATTTTGGAGCTGTTTTGGCCTATTCTTTTTCAATTTCCAACATTCGGTGTATCACTCACGTAGGCCTAGGCTAGGCTCCCTGCATGGTCTGAGATAGTGACACAGTGTGTCGCAGTCTAACGGGACAAAAAGGGGGGAATTTCGCAACATTTCACTGTTTCAAAAATTCAGACAGAATCGGCAATTAAATTGTTTACCTCTGAAGTAATGTATATCGGATTTTAGGTGGTCTTTGATGTCTTAATCTATTTTTTTCTTATAATTTCGCACCTTTGTTTACAAACAAAGGTCGGCCATTTTAAGGCTGATGTATCAAGCGTTTTGATTGGCTGTTTTAAGATAACGTTGTCCACGTGTGCATTGAGAGTTATCTCCCCTTGACAACCCAATTATATTCCCGCCAGGTGACACAAAAGAAAAACAAACAACGGTAATTTTCAAATTT
Source organism: Lottia gigantea (assembly GCF_000327385.1). Taxonomy (NCBI): domain Eukaryota; kingdom Metazoa; phylum Mollusca; class Gastropoda; family Lottiidae; genus Lottia; species Lottia gigantea. The sequence goes on from NW_008710284.1 coordinate 924,617, forward strand.
TAAGGCTTTTCGGGACTTAAACACGCAATTTTCTTCTGGCAAGTGAAAAAAAGTAAGCGAAAGTAATAATTACGACAGCTACAATCGTCTTTTTAAATTAAAATCGACAGACAATGTAAAAACAAAGCAGTACAATCGAATTTTTACAATCGTGTTAATAGTCAATTTCCCCTAGGCCTAATCAAAATGGTCCTAAAATTCGGTCAAAATGTCCACCATAATCTACTCCAGCCCTTTCGCAACACAAATCCTTGCTTCAAGCAGCTTGAATTACATGCAAAGTGAACCCCTTTTCTCTCTAATTGTGCATTTGATGCCCCTAAAACTAAAGGTTTTCTCCCTTGTGTAAATGAAATGTTTTGGGGTACCGGTAGCCTAATTCACAAAAGGCATAAAACAAACACACTAAACAAGAATTATCAATATTTATTGCTTGAATACAACAAAAATATAAAATTTAAATTGATTATAAAAGAAATGATGATATTGAATGATAAAATGAGTCATGATTAAAATGAAAATTATGAAATAAAGTTAAAAATTTGTAAAAGGTAGAGATCTAAATATTTGTTCATAAAAAGGCAAGAAGTATTAGTTTACCATACAGATATTAAAAAAACCCACAATAATAAACTGCCAACCTCCCAACAGACACCTGCCATTGTTTCTAACACAATCTGCTTGCCAACTAGACACATTATTTTTGTATAATTTGACCCTCTAAATAAATAAGCCAATTATTGAACCCCTCCCCCCTCCATTCCAAAGTATTTGATTCTGTTAACCTACATCATTTAACAGTGGTTAATTTAGTCAAATACACCACATTCTTAACCTGGGACATATTCTCCAAAACTTAACTTAAATAAAAACCAGAATTGTAAGACAGTAATCTGATTGGATAATAAAACAAAATTTAAAATCAATTGTAGTGATTAACCATTCAGATGACTGGAACACTAAAATTATCTTAAATTGAGTTTTCAAGAATAAGGCCCCTGCTCTTTACAAACAAATTATATTCAGGAGTCCTTGGGTATCATATCTTCATGCCTCCATTCCATCTTTTTGCACTTTTCCCTTTCAACCAATTAAAAGCCTGTGAATGGGGTAAGTCTATACATGTATCCAAGCGTATAGCTAGCCCAGGGTCTCAGGGAGGCCAAATTTTTTGAAGGGGGGCTGAACTATAGCCACTTAACAAGTCTTTAGGTCATCTAAATTTTTCAGGGGGGCTCAAAATTTTCTTTGGCGGGGTCTCTTCCCCCCCAACCTCCCCCCTGTCCCCTCTCTAGCTAAGGGCATGCATGTATCAATGAAGTGAAGTCTTTAACTCTCTCTTTAACAAATAAACAGATTCATAACAATTACAAAAAAACACTTCTAGGTCCTGTCAAATCATACAGCTAGGAATTACAATCAGACATGACAGGCTGATACCAAAAAAAAGTCCCACATTCATGTCTAGAAAACACACTCATCATCATTCAGGATTTCTAAGAGGTCATATGTAATCCCTAGTCAGATGCACAGTTTAGCCAACCCTAAATAAAACATCTTAAAACACGTTCACTCTTATTCTTCTCCTCATGGCTTCATATGAAAGTATTACACCTTTTTAGAAAATATCCATTATTAAATTCCAAAACACAACACGACAGTTTCTTTCACTGTTCACCACTCTTAGTCTCAAAAATCTGTCATAGGATAAACCATAAACAAAGACCATCCTGAATAATTCAAATATTCACTTCAAAAAAACTAATACACTTGTTCCTTTCACTTCGTATGAGCCATCCTCTGGAGTCTGCCAAGGGACAGACCATAAAACATTTCAAATATGGGCCTTCTACTCTCTTCACAGAACATAACTTCCTAACTTGGAATGGTGTGAGATAAAATTCCACTAAAAGTTCCACACTCATCATTCTGCTTCATCGTCAGACGTTGATTCCATATCTCCCGAAAATAACGCTTCCGTTAAAATCTCATCCACGTTTTGAGCGAGATCCAAGATGGCCGAAGATTGGCACTCCGAAATGAGTCTCTCTACAATATGTTCTATATGATGATCATGAAAGGCCTTCACAAAAACAGGATCTGAAATACAGAATTCAAATTACTAATGGTAGATAACTCTAATTTATAACAGAGCAAATTTGAGGCATAATATATATAAATTGCCTGTTATAAACTTTACATTAATGAGTGCTAGGGCTTTTCTAATAAAGCATCTCTGAAAATTAATTTGTTTATGCCTACAACCTATTGATATATGTAGATTAGAAATATCCACCTGTATGTCCCTTTTGCAAACTTAAGCACAGTAACATGTCCATTCTGATTCTCACCCTTTTGTAAAAATATCCTAGCACCAAGGTTATTTTGAAGACAGTTTAGAATCAAAAATATACACACATACCTTTGAGAAGTTGTCCGAGTGTCCAGAGACCAATATGTACAAAGTTATCATCACTGGACTTTAAAAACTTGTCTATATACAGCACTATTCCTAGTTTATTGGTTTCTTTAATAGACTCTGGAATACCTGTTAATACACATAATCAAAATTAATATTAAACTTAGAGGGAAGTATCAGATAGTATCAAAATAACAAACATTGTGTTAAAAATTCTCTATCCTTGTGTGCACTGACTTATCAGTTTTATAACATGATTCTGAGTTTTTATATTAATGTGAATTTCATGTGCTTGTAACTTGCTTGAATATTTCAAAACTTTTAAACATTAAGACTCCATTTTATATCCTATCCCTTCAACTATAACAAACTAATGTTGATTGGATAAATGAAGCCAGTTACTCAATCTTGCTGGTTGTGAAGAGCTAACAAACTAATGTTCAGTGATAAAAGGACCTGGTCAGTCAACCTTTCTGATTGTAAAAGGCTTAAAAAAAACGGCTTACCATATAAACTAAGTTGACCAATAATGCCTGCACTGTTATACTGGACGTCTGAACTGGGTGAAAGAGAGGCTAGGGACACAAGACGGTAGAAAACTTGACCTTCCTGAGCTGTTAATAACTTCCTCTTAATGAAATCTAAAACAATAAACATCAGGTATCATGATATACACTGTTATAGGAATTAATATTGTTAGTCATATCTACTGATAAAAAAATACAGAAATATTGTGATATATTAATATATTAATGCTAAATATTATCTACTTGAGCCAATATCTCCCAGCTGTAATTAGTGGGTTGTTTAAATATAAGCAGGGGTGGGGAGTAATGCCACGCTACATTACTATAAAAAGGATATTCTATGATACATATCATGATAAAGGTTAATAGACAAATAGGAACACTTCATTTCAACTGTATAAGCCATAGAAGACTTCTTACGTTGTTTGACAACCTTCTCTCTCTAATACAATATTCATTAACAAACAGGAAGTACTTACTCTCATCTGCCATGACAGCTAGTACTGCTGTGACCTCCACCAATACTACTGGCTTGGTGTCCATATCTAACAAACTGTGGGTCAGTGCTCCTAGACAATCAGCCTCTATCACAGCCTGGGTCAATAGAAATTGGAAATAAATACATGATCTAAGACAGGGAGAAATAGTTAGGTTATCTTCACAAGCTATTACAATATTAAGGCTTAGGGTTTACAGATCTTCTGTCAAGGCCTCTGTTTGGCTGTATTTTCTTGCACACAATCCAATCAAAATGCTTCATTTAGGCCTACAAATTACCTTGATATAAAAAAAAGGTGGCTATTGCAGTCAAGGATTAAGACGAAGTTATGCTAATCAATGATTGTAAATTCAGATTAATACATACTTGCGTTTGATCTCCCACCACTAAATTACGTAAAATACCAGCCGAGTGGCGCTGAGCCTCAATATTGGTACCAGTCTTTAAAATATAACACAAGTCTGCCAGGAATCCCTGTTTGACTATAGCTGCCTGAAATTAGAATCAAAACCTTTGACTATCCATGTCTCTTCAAGCTATTCACCTTCCATCTAATACTACAAGCTATCTTTCTTCTGTCTTTAGGGTGTCCTTGTTTACTACTGCCACTGCTAATTCTCCGTCTTTGATTATTTCCAGGTTTTGATATTTACATGGTGCCAGGAGCCACACCAAAGATGTGATATTGAAGTACAAGAAGAGAGGCATCACATTGAATTAAAAAGGGCTTTTATAGCAGAGGTACGTAAACCTAGGGGTACCAGTATCAGCCCTGCCCTGGGCATACTTACAGACATCAAGAGAGTATCTTAGTAGAGTTTTAAATCATTAGTAGTTGTTTAGTATATTAGACAAAAGGGTAATATGGCATTGAAAGGAAAAAAAATGGGTAAAGCCGTGCCAAGTCAGAGTGTAGTGAAACTTTGATTAATTTCACAAATAGATTTTAAAGAATATAAATTTTGACTGAAAAGTCGAGCAACAACATCAACTTGCCTCGTTAGCCTTCAGTATTGAGAGATTACGAAGACACCCAACTGCTGCTCCTAGTGTTTCTCGGCTAGAATTACGAATGACTTTCATTAAGGGATCCAAAACCCCAAATCTCACCATCCAAATCTGGTTGTCTCCTGTAAATAATGGAGAAAGTTTCTCTAGATTTCGAGTGGGAAAAATATCATGAAACATGTGCTACAGACTGAAATATTAATAATAAAACTTTGTCCTTTTGGGTAGGACAGAAAATTGAACACAGTGTTCTAAAGACCGAATGATCTTTAAAAATTGAAAATGGAACCAAGATAATTCTATCACTATCTTGAAAAAGTTTCCCTCATTGCACACAGCACCCTTTAACAAATTGCCTGTACATTAAGATATACCAAACAGTAGCAAGATAATATCAGTTTATGGAATAACTATTGCACATTGTGAATAAGTTCAAATATATAACTATAACTTACCGTCTGAAGCGAGATTTCTTAAAGCATAACTTGCTTGACATTTTACCTGCAAGATAATTATTTTATTAAGAAAAACAAACAGCTATATCACTGACTTCTCTTCTCCTGTTTCCAGTCCAGCTGTCTTGTTGAGGGTTTTTAACTAAGAAGTTGTATTACCTTTTCTCTTCTGCACGCTAATAATTTGATGAGATCGCGAATTATGTCATGGTTACCAATAGCAACCATCATAATACGATGTATATCATTGACAGCAATATTACTGAGAGCTGCGGCACTGTAATACTGTACTTCTTCATCATTGGATGATAATAATAGTATCAGTATTGGTAACGCCCCCTTGTCTACTAACTCAGCTCTGTTTGATTCTGTAAGATTAAAATAAAAGCCTATCATTGGATGATAATAATAGTATCAATATTGGTAACGCCCCTTGCCTCCCTGAGCTTCAGCCCTTTGGGCCTTCAATTGGAGAGACACGCCACAAGGCCTTTTCTAGTTACGCTCTCGCTACATTCATACGATGGATTTGTATGGTTTAGACTCAGTCATTAACTTACCTAAATGAGTAAGATTAAGAACTGCGCCAGCTGCATTACGTTGTACTCTGACATCACTAGAATTAAGTAAACGTAGTAATGGTATGATACCATTCTCTGTTGCTATAGTTTTCTTTGTTGAATCTTAAACAACAATGTATTAAAGTGTTTGGCTTCCCTCAATCTTACAGATAATTGTTAAAACAAACTCAAAGTGCCAAATTGGCATCTGGTCTAAATGGCTGATAATGATATTGTGGGCTTGTCAATTTGTCATTCCTTATGAGAGTCCACATAGCAATTTATTGGTATTCAGTTTATCAACTGGCATCCTGTTTATTTTATGTAGTTTGTTTCCTTTCGGAGAGTTCACATAGCTAATTATATTTAAGTATTTGATGAAGTCTTTATAACATACCTGTTGTGGCCAGGGTAGTGAGACAGCCACAAGTATTACACTGTACCTCTGTATTTCGTGAATTTAACAGTAATATCAGTGGCAACAGAGCTCCACTGTTTACTAGTACTTCCTTATTCTCTCCTATAAAATATAGTTTATTCTCTATTATTTTGAGAGTTCTACATCAGAAATCATTGTACACTGCATGACATAACTGTTTTTATTAGACACAGGGTTACTTCAGTGAGATATATAAAAAATTGGGGGGAATTTCTTGAAAAACTATGTGTACTGATACTTGATTTTGGTATTATCAACATTTTATTCTTCTGCAATTTGAAGTGGTAACACCCTGCAAAACCTTGCTATTAGAATCAATGGGGAAGTCTTTGGTATATGTATCAAAACAATTGCCTATTATGGACACACCCAGTTTGGCAAGTAAAAAACTTTGCACTTCACACTAAAATATATGATATACGAAAACAAAATCTTGTCTTACCTGGTCCATTCAATATAAAGTTACTCATAGCCAGGGTGGTTATTTTCTGAACCTGAATATCACTAGAGCCTAGTAACTCAACCAGAGGAAGAGCTAGAGACTGGGTTAGTGGTGTTTTTACTGAAAATATTCATAATGATATCTTTAAATTGATAGTATTGTCCATGTTTTTTAACGTTTCCACTAATCGCTTTCTTCAGAAACACTTGAGAAGTTTACAATCATATTGAAAATCCTCAAAGAACAGGGCCTACATTTTCTGACTCTACTGCAGCTGACGATCAATAGCTATCAGAGGTTGGAAGAGAGACAGATGTTTCAGACAAGCTTGGCAAGTGTAGTAACATCCAAATTGTATTGTAATCCCATTGCCACTGACTTAAATCTTTACCTCTATCAGCTATTTCTGTATAACACAGTGCTGCTGATCTCTGGAGTTCCTCATTGTCAGAGAATGTTAGAATTGTCAGAGCTCTGATATGTTCCTCAGTTAACTTGGTCACTTTATCAGAATCTGGAAAGATACCAATTGATAAATACAATTCAATGTCTAGATGTTAAAATTCAATACTTCTATTTTAAATGTTGATTTCGGTACCTTCATAATAATGTATTAGGCACAGTTGTCTGCCAAGTTTCTAGTAAAAACAAATTAGATTGCTAGTCTTTGTATGTGTATCAAGAAGACTTTATCTGGCCTGTAGCAACAGGAGGGCAATGGGGCCCCTCCAAATATATTACTTCCCCCTCCAGATATATTACTTGCCCCTCCAAACAATCAAGTTTGGCTACAGGACTGGACTTGGGCTGTAATATACCATTCTGATTTCCTAAACAACATCAGGAATTCCTGCAATCCCAAAAATATTAAAACAAATATGATTTTTGGATCTCAATTGACAACTTAAATGTATCAAATTGATGGCTTACCACTAGAATTAGATTCTAGATAACTAAGAAGATTTTCTACAGCCTGTTTCTCATTATCTAACAGCATAGTATCATAGTCATCACCATTGAGACCATTATTAGCCTGGGGTCCAGGATAACACCCACATGTAAATATACATAGACAGTATTTTAACATTTTCTGTAGGAACTCAATAACTTCCTCTATTGGTGTTGGTTTGGGTTGTTCTATTTTTATATCGAACTCCTTCATCATTACTGTATGCTGCAATAACAGAATGAATGAATGAATAGATAAATGCTGGAATAACAGAGTGACAAAATGAATGAATGAACGAGTAAATGCTGGAATAACAGAATGACAAAATGAATGAATGAACGAGTAAATGCTGGAATAACAGAATGACAAAATGAATGAATGAACGAGTAAATGCTGGAATAACAGAATGACAAAATGAATGAATGAATGAGTGAGTGAATGCAGGAATTAAGTAAATAAATAGATAGAGTTAATGCCGGAGTAAATCATAGAATATGTAAATGATTATGTAAGTAATTCAAATATGTAAATAATTAAATTCGAAATTATTAAATGAAACCTTACACTTATTTTCTAACACAGATAAATCCCAAAATGCTAGAAAAACTTTTCCAAAGAACAGAAAAAACTAGTGTTTAAAATTCTAAATGTAATAAACCTTACACTGTTCAGCACAGATAACTAAAGAAAGGAGTTAAACCCCACACTTGTTACTCAAATAACTGTGGTTAATTCTAAACAAAAAAATTATTATAGTCCAATATAGTTTTAAAATATCTGTATTAACCATCTGATGTATAAAGCTTGATCCAGTTCATTAGTAACAAAGAAAACATATAAATACATTAGACTACAATACTTAAACTGTGTCAAATGACACCATTTATAGAAACTAGGTGAAAACTATTATGATGACCTAGTTATTAACAGGTGCTTGTTTTTAAAATTGGTATAAAATGGTCCAATAAAAATACTTATACATAGCTGATGAGTTGGGATGATGAGTTGCCAGTTTTTTTGGTTCAAAAAATCTATTCAGAATATTTCTTAGTTTATTTTTTAACATCAAGTTCAAACAGATAAAAATTTTAATGGTTCCTTCAGATGCTTAAGAGAGTTGTTGATATCTGTAATTGAAAACTTGAACCCCTGTCATACCTTGATGATTTCTATATTAACACAGACAGAAAGAGACAGTTGTTTATCTGTTTATAGGTCATCCTGTCCTAATTCTGAATATAAACCATTAGTAAAATTATAAATAGAACTAAATCACTCAGATATTATATAAGATATTCTCAGTTTGCAGCTGATAACACCCTTCTCATGATTCCAATTGATCCAGAATTTTGAAAAACCATTTGGGTGGGGTATTCTCTTCCTCTAACCCCTGTTTGAAAACAGAGAGATAGATCATGACATCACTTCTAAGAACTACTAACTCTAAACACTCAAATTGGAAGAATACAGGTGCATTGGGTCAGTAGGTCATCTATTTTTAGCTGCCATGTGCTCAAGCTAGTCTTAGCCAATCAGAGAAGATCTGATATTATTTTCTATGAATAAAGATCATCTATAATAATCAAGAGTATCAAGAGTGAATATTGATCTGAAAACTAAGGCAGGGGGTCTCCAAGATAAAATATTAAAATTATAAAGGTATGACTTGATACAATCAGCCTGTAGATTACTTTTAGCACAAATAGCTACAAGATGTGCACATTAAATATCCCTCGACAGTTTGAAAAAGAGTAGGTTAATGCCACTATTCTGTCTTCATTAGCCCAATTCGGTGTGGAAAAGTAGGATGTGAAACTCCATTCATTTTATTGAGTTCCAATGGACTTAAGTAGAGAAGTAGAACAAATTTCCTTTCAAGATAACTTTTCAGATAAATTGTGGCCAGATGAATTCAATATTTAAATAGCTTTTGTTATACTGGACAATAAAACTAAGAGTAGAATAGTATATATTGTATCATGATGTTCAATGTAGACTAGATCAACAATGTAGACACTTGATAAACATCAGTCCAGACTGTCATCAGGAAGTCCCGACAATATAACAATCCAGCAACACCTGTCAGACTGGTAGTTCATCTCAAATTTAATAGAATATTCAACAGAAACCTAGTCATATAGATCATAGAAATAAGTAGGTCAGAGTTCTACCAATGCACATGCAAACTGCTTCAACACTTGCTGCCTGATTAGCATCTATCAAGGAACATAAAATATTCAACCTAGCCTACTCTTATAACTCCCATTCCCCTTGCTTAAAAAACGGCTGTTGAAACACAATTTGAGACCTTTCTACTCCCCTAGCCTTAACCCTTTCAGTTGCTACATCATACACTATTCCTTTAATACAATAATCTTTCAACAATTCTATTCTATTTCTATCAGTTAACTATACCACATACAACTGTTCCTATACCACATATAATGCTTTAAAAAAATTATTTATTTGCTTCATTTTAAAATGTATCAAATTTCCACAGAATCAGAACTTCTCGGATTAACCCATTGTCGATACAAGATACAAATTACTACCAGTAATATAGAATTTGTTTGAAGCTTTCTTCAATGAAAAATGTAAATCAAATAACTCAAAAATTGTCAGTGTATTACCTTATTCTTTACTGACCTAAATATATCAGAAATGCTTAGGCTTTTAACTGTTTTCTCTGGTTTTTATTGTTTTTTGTGAGGTCCTTCTCGCCTTCAACACACGCGTACACTGCATCGTAAACAAAGAAAGTTTGTCCAGACTTTTCCTTTGTTAGCCCATTTACAATTAAGTCTTGTCAATCAAGACTAATTTTAAAGGGATACTATATCTATTTTAAGATTTCAGACCCAAATTAATTTATCATTTAAAGAGCCATTGTTCTTCATATCTTTCAGAGTTACGTGGTCAAGACAAGAACCAAATCTGCGAATTTTTTTTTTTACTTCTACTGCTTTCAAAATGGGTAAGAACTCTAATTAATACTTTGCATTATTCATTTATTCGGATGTTCGATTTGGATAGTAGACCTTGTCCTTTAGTTTTGTCAATTTTGAGGCTTCCTTATGTTTTAAAGATAAGCTAGGTATAAAATGGCACGTCTATCATTAATCTATCACTAGCATAAAATGCACGCGCATTATGCAATATGACCTACAAATTATTATTGATAAAAAAAGAAATTGGAAAAACATGATTTGACTCAGGCTACCTCTCTGTAAAGTTTTACTACATTCCCTTGTTAGATTCCGTAATGTGATTTATTTGCAGGTCTCTGTCCAAGTGCCGAGCCCCGACCACAAGAGATAGAAACTCAAAGAAACAATATCTCAGTTGTGAACAACAACACCAAAGTAGATAGCAACTTTTATGAGATTGGCGGAAACGATAGTCCAATAGAGGATTCAAACTCTATACGGAATGGTTTGGACGATTGTCCTACGGTGAGTGTCAGATGGCGGGTAACTAGTAGACTCCGGTTTCAGACTTTCGAAGGGTGATCTCCCTTCACCCTCCGAAAGCAGCGTCATAACCATGGCACCAGAGCCATTTTACAAGACCAAATCACAAATAGAACCACCACGCCGTGGTACCATTAAAAATAAATATACGCCCACATTAACAGAAACAGAACAACCCTTTCCTAGGTAGAAATTTTGCTTTGCATTCTATAAATATGACACTATCATTGTGCCCAATTTCAAGACTTGCTTTGCTTTCTATAAGATCAAATTGTATCCATTTACCTTGGATGAGCCTCTCTATCAAACAATCCTAATAGTTTTGATGCTATGGTTGTTATGATTTTATGTTTCGCCAACATATGTTTTTAACCAGTTTTTATTGATATTAAAATATAATCAAGAAGCTTGGGTGGGATTGATTAATCTTTTAATAAACGTTTACGAATCAGACGTTTTTTTGCGTGTTAACAATCACCAGCTGGATCATCCAACTTCTTGACGAAGTATCAGAAATATTCTAGGTCTGTACATTTTGGTGGAAGACACCCCTTCCTCACCAGCTGGACCCCCAAACTACTTAATGAAACAATAAAAATACCTAAGATCTGTACATTTGGGGAAAGATACCCCTTCCTCACTAGCTGGATCATCCAACTACTTAATGAAAGAATAAAAACCACCCAAAGTCTCTACATTTGGCGGAAGACACACCCTTGCTAAAATCGAATTTCCAATAATAACTTGATGGTATTGCTTTCACTCGGTTTGCAAGTCTCCTTTTAACAATTCTGTTCTATATTACTTTGACAACACAAACAATGTAGTTGTAGTTTGTACGCTAGTATTGGTTCTTTGACCAAAAAGACTTCCATGCTTCGACCCACTTTAACAACGGAAACTGCCATTGTTCCAAACCTGTTAGCAAGTTGAACACGATAGTACGTATGAATGCAATCATGGTTTATTGTCAAAACTGGTTCGTCATGCCATTGTGAAGTAAAAATTGAACATAATAGGGGTTGAATGACGAACAAGCACCTGTTTATCAAAACCAATCTTCACAATGTCAAGCTATTATAAACTTCGTATAACTTGACATTGTGAAGATCTAAATCTGGTTCGGAATGTCTCTCACTCCAATGAATCATCATTTTATATACATTTTAAAAAGTTAGAAAAAAACCATTTATATTAATTACTGATGTTATATAAGTGAAACATATTCATATACGCGTGAATACAAAATTGTGGAGCAATAGAAACACAGCTGAGTGTGATAAATTTAATGAACTTCTATTAACCCTTACCACCCGATCCTGTAAAATTAGCTGTTCAACTGGTGGGTATATATTTTATGACATTCGTCACTCTTACCACCCGATCCTGTAAAATTAGCTGCTCTAGGGTTTATATTTAGCTTTTATTATAAAAACGATCATGCTGGGGATATATTTTAGGACAATAAGTTTAAAAAACACTCATCCGATCCTGTTACCCTTACCACCCGATCCTGTAAAATTAGCCGCTTTAACGTTTATATTTAGCTGTTACTGCAAGAACGATCATGCGAGGGGATATATTTTAGGAGAGTGCCAAGGGGCTCATTCACCTCGTGTTAAAGCCAGAAGGTTTTCTCCAGATCCGAAATTTAAAATGTTTATTGATTTGTTTAGTTATGTCTGAAAAGAAGGTGAACAACATCTGAAACAAGATGGATACGATTTGTTCAAGAGGACCCTTTCTCCTGACTGATCCTCGACCACACCTCTTGGCAATTATCTTTTCAGCTTGCTCGACTGGAACAATGAGAACTGATTACTTATTAAGGTTATCACCCTTTCACACGCCCATCGAGACTAGATTCCATATTTGGTACTCATTAGAATTCAAAAGACTTGCTTACCTGGCTTCCCTTTCGTCTTTTCCTTGCCTCCATGACGACCTTTTCGTGATACAGCTATTTAAACCACTCTATTTCGAAAAGGAAACAATTCTCGCGAAAGTTTGCAGACGCTGTTTAAGGGGATTTGGTTTAAGTCTAATTTAGAATTAGCCCTTTAATCACTGGTTATTAGGACAGACCTCGTCGCGAAGATGCTTCCGAATTTATACACGAATTGAGGTCCTTAGCAACAAGGTTAATATACAATATCGACCACTTGCAAGTTCTCGATGCATAAACGTATGTTTTTGTGCTGTGGTGTTCATATATTTAGCACTGTCTCCTACTCTCGACACCACACGTCTTGGAATTCAATACCACAGACAGCATCACAAACATCAGGATTCGAAAAGCTTAGAAGCATATCAGTATCAGCTTTCAACCGTTGTTCGTCAGGATCGCATGCGGTTTACAGTGATTACGATTAATCTGTCCTAGTTCAGAACTCCAGTGATGTTGTTTCTATAAAGAATCGCCCTTTGTTAACAGCTCTGCAGTCTTCTGCTTCGTACCTGGTTTAGATTATCACAATGGCAGAAGGAAGCGACATCCGATCTATTGTTATTATCATCAGCTCGTCACGCTTATTGGATATTCACGACTATAGTCTCGAATATAATAGTCATTGAATGTCAATGGAATGCTTTCAGATCCCAATCAATATAGCTGCACATTGTTTTGTTATGACCACCACAATCATGCAATCATTTTGCCGTGGAATATCAACTGCAGTTATCAACATTACAATTTCTCTAATATTAAAAGCAGCTAATTGGATATCGGAGAGGGTGTCTGGTAAATCGTCTCTTTGTTTTAATAACGTTCATATTGATCAGAACACGACTTCATGTGAACTTCATAATATATTCATTCATAAATCTCGTTACGGTCTACATAGTTGCAAGTCAGGAGGCAACGACCATAGTTAGTTATTCTATTGGTTAATCAAGCCTACCATCTCGAATATCCAACAAGATAAGATCAGTCCAATATTTAGTTTTGTTGTGCGGTTTCTAGGAAAGCAATTCTGACTCTCTTCTTCTTCACTGCGGTTCTACTCCTCTCGATCACAGTGTTTTCAAATGAACCCCTATCCTGTTCCTAAAGAATTTATCAACTGCGACAAAGACTGGAGCTTTGGGCATTAACTTCGGGTTTTAGACCCTACCTCTTTTCAATTCACCAACTCATGGTAAGGAATATCTTATCCTATCTACAAGGTATCCTACCCAGGTTGTATTTACTCTTTAACCTGAAAAAGAAATAGTTGTATTGAATCGAAGAGAAGACATAAGCTTACGTTTAGGTCCGCGTTCCATTAAACTGTTTAATACCTATTTCTGCACTGCTTCTGTTGTCATTGTTTTTTTTAAATTCCTGGCAATCGATTTTTTATTTAGATTAGTTGCTAGGACTGACAGGTGTTTTTTTTTCCATTTTATTAAATAATAGTATAGTATTATTGATAATAAAGTTTACCGTTTCAACAGAAGTATATCCTATATTTACTTATTGAAGTAGTAAACTGTAAGCCGAAATGATAATAAACATGACATTTCATATAGCTACAAGCAACAAGCTACCGAGTTCATTTCAATTTACTTATATAATTACAGGTCGATATCGTTATTGTTACAGTGTTAAAATGAGTCACGGACATATCTACAAGTATATCGCTTTCAGTAGGAGTTCAGACAAGTCTCTGGCGCCGTTTCGCACATACTTCGATATATGCTTTTTTTTGCAATTCGACATTCTCAGTTCCATCTAATGCATATTGTCTGCACGACAGATTGTCTGGTTGGTTGGCAGATGACAGATGATGACATCCACCTTCTTCCAGGCCCGGCTTTGGCACCCACTTTCATCTTTTTATTCTGCACAGTGAATGAATGTCATGTGGCCCCCCGGGAAAATTTTATAGCCCCTTTTTGCCCCCTCAGCTAATGTTTTGTAGAAACGCCACAGTGTGTACTATACGAATATAATATTCACTATTACTTGTCAAATGTTAATTGATAAAGTTTTATAGGCGACAACATGTGGTGTTATATATATATATATATATATATATATATTACTCTGTATGACTACCCAGACCTCTTTCTATTCATTTATTATATTATCGATTGCTAGTTTAACTCTTTATTGTTTTGTACTTGAAGTTACACATTTTTGAGTTTAATGAACCTTCTTCGAGTTTGTACGAGTGTCCTCGGTAGTTTGTAGCGAAATTTCAGGCCTTTACGCAGTGTAGTGCTTTCTCATAGGTCCGCGTCTGTTTTTTATTTCGTTCAGGAATGATTTTGTCAGTCATATTCATAGTTGAATGAATGTGCATCCATATAAATATGATTTTTTAATATATTTTTAATTTGGTGCTTTCTCATAGGTCCGCGCTGTTTGATTCAATTGCACAGCATTTATGGTAATATATTGTAATCATACAGATAAATATTAATAAATGTATCAGTTTTAATTGAATTATTAATTAATTTCCGAATGTGCTTTCTCATAGGTCCGCGCTGTGTATGGATTTTGCTTGAATATTTTTATGTTTCCTTTCGTTAACATTATAAAAACTCAACTAAAAATAACTAAAACGATTTTTTGTTTTGCTGACTTGGCAATTTTTCTCTCCACGTATTACTTTCTCTCAATAGGTGCTGAAATCTATCCGCTTTGATTCGAAATTACCATTGACTCGCTCAACGCTTTTATTTGCTTTAAAAAAGATTTTTATGACTTTTGCAATTTAGTTCTGGGGATATTCTGCAATAACATAATTCCTATCATAAATATCTTCATAAACAATATTTGATTTTAAAAATTAAGACCATACCTTCGAAAATATCGCTTCCTACGGTCGTATATCCAATATGTCGAAAATAACCTTCAGATATAAATCTTAATTTTCATTTTACACTTATCGATTAAAGCTACGAGGTTGTAAAATAGTAGAATACTTATAAATAGAACTTCTGGTGACCAACTGTTACATTCTAATTATATCTCAATATAAACTGGTCACGTGATTGAATAATTCAATCGATCAGTATCGATACCTGATTGGTCACGTGGTAGAAGTACAATAAAAGCTGTGAGAACAGTCCCGACCCAGCTGTGATGATTGAATATTGAACAAATCACAGTTTGTCAGCATAGTGCCTTAAACATTGATTGTACACCAGGTTAATAGACTTATATTATATAAGTTGAGCAATTCAATAGCCACGCGTGAGCTCAGGGAAAGGAAGGTGAAGGAGGTGGTCTCTACTCCCAAATAATTACACATACTGCCTTCAGTTGGGCCGTCAGGGGCTGACATGGAAGAAGCGTCTAGTCGTTCGGATGGGACAATAAACTGAAGCCTCATGTGTTACAGGCTGTGCACGTTAATGATCCCTCGACAGTTGGAAATCGAAAATGAGCAGGCTAATGCCGCTGTCCTGGTAAAATTTCCCTCATGGCACCCTGCATGGCGTTGCCCGTCTTCATTAGCCCACACTGTGCAGAAAAGTAGGACGTAAAACTCCATTCATTTCATTTCATTTCATTTCAGTTGGGCCATCAGTTTTTAGTATAACTTACAGAAGGTCGTCGTTTTCTGTTTCTGTAACCAACATCCTATGAACTAAAGAGAGAGAGAGACAGCATTAAATCAATTAAGGTTTAAGGGTTTTAGTCTAGTTCACTAAATAGATTAGGAAATCGAATTAACGAGTGGACTAAATGATAGATCTGTCAAAACCAATTCCGTCTAATGGAGAACGGGACAAACTGTTCAGTGATAATATTGATCATTGATCTGAAAGGATAATAAAGTAATTATAACTAGTGTTTAATCAAATAGTTGTTTTTATGTGGGTCAAATATAAGTCAAGTACTAAAGACCATCCAATTGTTTGTCTGAATAATGCTTCATTTGGTTTTGTTTACACACGTTTGATCCCCAAAATAACAATACTGTTTCTCGGTGGACTGTTCCCCATTTGAGATTGTTTATCATCTATTACGATTCATAAAAACTATGCCACTTCGCCCACTAACCAACGTAATTAGCACAGTCAGGTGATAAAAATAACACGTAATAATTCATTTATTTTGGCTTGCAAATTCATCCAGAAATAGAACTGTGTGCTTCAGGCTGTGCACGTTAAAGATTGCTCGACAGTTGGAAATCGAATAAAAGCAGGCTTATGCCCTGCCCTGGCAAAATTTCCCTCATTGCACACTGCATTGTGTTGCCCGTCTTCATGAGCCCACATGGTGCAGAAACGTAGGATATAAAACTCTATTTCTGAAATAGAACTTCCTTACAGCTGCTCATACTATTTAACAGATTTTAGAAATGGGAGATAACTCTTGTTTGTAACTTTTGGCAACAGCCACAATTAACTTCGATTAATCTCTACCTAGCTTTGAGGTATCTAATATCAGATTTTTGTATGACATAGAATTCACAATCAACTACTAGAATAATGGTCGGCTTTTATTGTGACAATTGATCATGTCCCTGTCTTTGAAAAAAAGTGGTAGGGTGCGGAGTGAGAATCCGGTGGGTGCTCGAGTCTAAAAAAGCGAATAATAGCCATCGTAATCTTGAACGCAACTCTCATGCAACTGAGTTTTTACGTGCGTTCGGAACTCATGACCACTTTCATTATTCACAACCATACACAACAACTGGTGATCACTATGGTGTAAGGCATGATAAGCGAGTACCATCGAAATCGGATCTCAGCTGAACTGCGTAATTTCTTAATTCAATTCCACAATATTCGTAACTTCATGATTTATGTACAGTGGTATCGATAAATGGTGTGAGATTAAAAGAACTCTCACACCATAACGATTAACAGTTTCCTACGGTGGCAAGAATGAAAGCAGTGATGAGTTCCGAACGCAACTAACAACTCAGTTGCATGAGAGTTCCGTTCGAAGTTATCTGGTGATCGCTCTGATGCGAGGGCCCCTTTATGCACTTTTATTTAGTCGTCATCGTATAACGTTGCTTATTTTATTAGTCGATATAAGAAACGAAATAAGTAGAACGTAAGAAGCCATTTCATTCCATTACTATATATTATCAATTCTCTATTTTTTATAAGTTTACCTTTGTATGATAATAATATTTCATTAAATCTAAGATCTGAGACGAGTCTACCAGTAATTATCAGGGTTTATCAGGTAGTTGTAATGTCCGACCATTCAATAATAAATCTCCATTAACCTTGATCTAATATTTATGTCGAGATCAAGCTGGGGAGAAATCATTCACCGATCGATACACAAGCTCGTATCGGCCCATTAACCCTAGATAGATACTTCATTCATTCCCCGTGCTACACCTTGAAATGTGAATCGACTCATCCAATGCAAGCTTACGTCATGATGTTTTGGAATACTGTGAGCTATGTAAAATGCAAACGATTCCTGTAAATTCCATATTAAAGAACGGTTTTTAATCTCTCAGCCGATAACTTCCAGTGTCTATATAAAACTCTGTTAATGGACGGTTTTTAGTGCCATAATGGAATAACTAACGTATACGTTGTCACGGCGTTTATTTACTTTTGAATGATTCTGTGCAGTATATTGGATTAAGTTTTGGATTAGCAGACCAAGATGATGGTAAGTTGGTCGAGATCGTGTCATTCGCTTTCGTGCTGTCAGTAGCACCAGTGCCTTAAATCGGTCAAGATATCACAAGTTATTTCACATACCTAAATATTAAGTTCATGGACGATCTTTCATTAGTGAAGTTCGTCAAACATGGAATAGGCTAATATTACAGATGAGTCGTCGCAAATGTCCTGAATATTATCACCTTTTGTCATTGTGCGACACCTGGTTCGTTAACTCTGGATCACTTTCCGAGAGTCCACCCACATACCCGATAATATTCATTTGGTATGTGGGATTGGCAACCCGATATCTCTTTCGGACAATCTACATATTTAATATTGCCTATTTAATGCATTTATCGTGTACAGCAATGTATCGCGCCAATAAAAACTGTATCGTAGAATGTCAAAATCGGTTTCATTTACAGTTACATTTTTTCTAAAAAAAAAGAAAAGAGCATTTGCAATTATTAGGAAAAAGCAATGACATTCATGTTCCTCTGGTTTGAAGGGTAAACGAAATACTACACCGCATGTCCCCGTCAATGATATTGTTATACGTATATATATATATATATCGTATAATGTATGTCTTCATTGAGGCATGTTAGACTTGTCCTACGTATGACATCATTTTTAAGAATGTGGGGGTTTTCCTAATTGTGTTGGACTTCCCCTTTTAATTACCGGAAACATTACATCTAAGAACATTGATGTTGACTGACAAAAGTGGTTAAAAGTGGTCTTGTTTATCTATAATTTCTTCAATATAATGCTCCCAATCATACTGTGATAGTTTTATCTTTTTGTGAACAATCATTTTGTAGCTATTCTGACAACAAACTGCCAAGCTTACCATTTCTCTGCCAAGAGATTATGTAAGAAACGTCAAATGCGTTTTCGTCTCTCGTATGTCATAATGTATGTCTATTGTATTGCCTAATTTTAGAATCTCCATGTGTTGCACTGATAAAGTTCACTTGTACGTCAATATAACTAGTGTCATTGAGTTTGTGTTTAATTCGTCTTCTTCATCGTTTGTATTCATTAAAATTGGCACGAAATTTGTAACCAGAAACGTACGACCTTGATTATTTAAACTTTTACGGGTGTCTTTGAGTTTATATCATGAACGTACGACCTTGAATGATTAACCTAATACGGATGTACTTGAGTTTTTATCATAAACGTACGACCTTGGGGTTTTGACCTAATATGAATGTACTTGAGTTTCTATCATGAACGTACACCTTGGGGTTTTGACCTAATACGAATGTACTTGAGTTTCTATCATGAACGTACGACCTTGGGGTTTTAACCTAATATGAATGTACTTGAGTTTGCATCATGAACGTACACCTTGGGGTTTTGACCTAATACGAATGTACTTGAGTTTCTATCTTGAACGTACACCTTGGAGTTTTAACCTAATATGGATGTACTTGAGTTTATATCATGAACGTACGACCCGAAGTTTGTAATCCTAGACGTATTACCTTAAATTTTCAATCTTAAAGGATTTCCGTGAGTTTGTAACTTTAAGCGGACATTATTGAAACTGTAGCTACAAGGGGATAGACATGCATTTATGTACATAGACCTTGAGCTTTTGACCTCAACTACATAGAAATAATTCTATTCTTTTAATATAATCAGTGAATATATGCCCGTGTTTGTTCCAGTATGAATATTGCCGACTCGGTATACAAATATTTTGTTTGAGTTACATGGATTCACGAACTAATATCCTTGTGTTTGAAACAATGAGACGGATATCCGGTTTGTCACGTGATCATTAGTTAATATCTTTGTTAGGAAACAAATGTGTTTGAAATGGTTTTTACTTTGTCGTTATTGATTGTATATATGGCTCTTCTCACATTACTTGTAATTATTGTCTCTATAATGACTCTAGTTAATGACAGTCCTCTCTGCTAGAACCGAAACGCTCCACCAGACTTTTCTACTGCAACAACTGGAACAGGAATATGCAAACTGCTTAATTCATATCAGAATTGCTGCCTCGCAGAAAGAGAAAAATAAAACATACGTTTACTTAAAATGTCGTTTCCACTTAGGCCTGGCTGCGGCAAGGTGACACATCATTCATATGAGTATATAACCTTTATCACTTATCAATGTTAGTTTAAAAGAGGTATTTCTCTTACGCCTGGATAGATTACAAGTATTTCTTTTATGGTTTCGACAAATTACCTTTGTTGCATTAAGCATTAAGCAATTTGTCACCTCTGATTTTAACCAAGACGTCTTTTGTATTTGTTCTTGTACTGTTACGACTTACGTACTTTTTTCCTGTTTTTCTTTATCCCTTTCTTCTATTATTTTACAATTTCCGGTAGTACATGACCTAAATGTTTGTGAATAGACGGTATGAATCGAAGTATTGAGATCAATAGGTAAATAACCACGGTGATTTGTTGGTACAATGGATACTTGTTCCTGTTTTTACAATGAAAGTTTCAATACAATAGGCTTTTAGCGTAATACTATCAAATCAATAGACTTTGAACTGATTTGATAAAAAAGAGATTTGACACAGTTTACTAGGCGTGTTCTTTTTTGGGTATATTTCTGTTTAGTCGTATGTAACGTGACAAGTTTGTTCCCCATCCTTACATTTAAAACTTCATAGGTTTTTACTCCTGGGTTTGAACCTTTAGGAGCAACTCTGAAGGTAGTGTTAAAATACCCCCAATCAAAGTACTACCTTGTTGTAATGTCGGTAATGGTGTATTGTGTATGGATACGTCAGAACTCCACACCATATTAATCCTGATGTTGAGTTGTAAACTTTAAGTCTGTAAGAAACTAACGTTTAAATAAACCAGTTGGTATAAATTATTAATGATATTTTCTTAATGAAATAAACATGTAGATCGTTATAATATAATTATAACACTTTCAGCTTCTCTCTTCTAAGGTCACCGCCAACTAGTGTGATCTTAGAACTATATGATACTGCCTTTTTCTGTTGGTCTCTGATTCTTTCAGACCTCACGATGTCACCCTGCCATTGTTTTTGACTTAAACTTCAGAATTACAATTTTCAGAAGATACTCTTAATAATAATATACTTGTTGTTATTAGACAACGCTCAAGATCTCTTCTTCGATATGTACAAGTGTTTTCAGTTATTTGTTCGTTAAAATCCAATTTTGTTAATTAATTTCAGTTATCCATAACAAATAAACAACTTTGTACAAACAGCTGTTGTTTCTACACTAGAAACAGTGGCCAATATATACCAAATAATGTGACGGTGTCTGAGTAGAATCCAATAAGACCTCGCATGTTTTTCAGTAATATCTTCGTTACAGAACTCAGTAATAAGAACAGAATTGTACACAGCCTCTTGTTTGTTGCGTATTGACGTTCGGATTGGAAAGAGCAGTCAGTGCAATGCTTTTAATTTCATCGTTATCAAGTCGGATTTTCATTCTGTCTCTACAGTTGCATTCCATTTATCCAATTTTCAACTCTGACACATTGAAATTTCGTACACTGTGGTACAACTATTTCATGAGGATAACATCTGAGGTTCTCGAGGATCTTGCCCACCATCTGGTCAGCGGTCATGCCTCGTGGCAGAGATTGTACAAGGATAACAACTAAGGTACTCAAGGTCAAGCTGGTTCTTGGTCATACCTCTTGGAAATTATTTTTCAAAGATAACAACTAACGTTCTCAAGGATCCTGTCTACCAGCTGATGCTTGATCAATCCTCTTGGTAATGACCTTTCCGGAATAAAGTAAACCTCCGCGTGTTTTCACCTACAATTAGTTATGGTGATAAATTGGCTTAGTTGTATTATCGACAGGTTTTTGTGATGAAATTCTCTCGGCTAGTCATTAGTCTTCAGGTTGAAAACGATAGATCACAGTCTAGAACTGTTGACTGTTTAAACCTAGGCTGACAAGATTTCATTCAGTGCATTTTGGTTTTAGAAAAAAGCAAGGAGTAGAGAAGGAGACCAACTTAGTTGGCCCTACAAGAGACAACATGGCGTAAGACTTCATTTCATATCACATCATCCTTCAATTTTGCGTTGACGTTTTTATCCGCTGTTTAAGAATCAAAGCAATGTAACCATAGAAAACGTACAACGGCTTCAGTTCTTCCAGAATATCAGCTGGTCTCTATCTTCGAGATTCAAGTCGATATAAAACAAAAACAGCTTACTGTTAAGATTGTACACCATGCTGGTTTGGTTAGAGTGTATCTATTTTGGAGTTGATGAGTTTTTTTCCTAATTAATTAGAAACGTAGCATCACTAGTGATCGGTGGATAATAGCAGTAATGATTAGACCACGTGTTGTTTGGTCAGATGAGGCTGTTTTCCTAGACTAGACAGACCATCAGGCGTGATTCGGTACATTCTACTTCCGGGTTCCGGTCTCTGGTGGTCGATGTATATACATTGTCTGAAAGGCAACATCTGTTTCTAAAGTCTATTCTGAATGTATTTATATTGCACGAAAGCCAGTAGATTCTTTGTAGAATTTAGAAAGAAACATGTTCTCTCCTTATCCTTAAATTTTACTGTTAATTTGCAGGATTATTACATTCGAGTTCATGTATTTCTAGACGAAAACCGAGCATTGTCCTCAGACCTTCCTCCTTCATCTTTACAATGAAGCATAAAACGTCCAACGATCCGTATGGCTAAAACAATTGTATCTTTATGATCATCTTGATGCAATTCGTACGATCTCGATGCGTGATTCTAGAGATTACTTCCTGTTTGACCTTTTAGATGATTGCATCTGAGCGTTTCAGATAACAGTTAGAGAACCACATGGCCTATTGTGTCTAGATATCAAAGAGCATGATGCGTGGTTAGCAGCATTAAACAACCCCTTCTCCTCCAGCATGTTGTTGGGTAGGCCTAATTGTTATCATGGTGTTTCATTCTGTTGTCGTGTTTGATACCAACTATGTCTGTTTTTTGGGTTTTTTTGCTGTTTTCCGAAGAGAATGTTTCTGTCCATGTTTCTTTTGCATTTTCATAATGTTTTCTGTCTTCATTAGCCCAAATCAAATGCTGAACAGTAATTGGTATTTATTAGAGATTTCGTCTATAGGGAGAAGGAGATCAAGGTTTCTGTCAAATCAATCTGTTAGACTATCAGAAATCTATCTAGATGATCAATCGTCTCAATAACTTCTACAATCTTTAATTTCTTCCACTGTCAATATCACCCTTCGACCTTTCCTCGTCTCTAACGGACTATATTAGGAACAGGCAGATGATTGATGTTCTAACTACAGGAAATTCACGATCACTACAACTAATTGCTTCATTCATTAATGACCAAAGAAATCGTCGTGTCCACGTTCTTAGAATGATCCGTGATTTGTCTCTAGAATGCAGATGAGCTGTAAATACCACATATTTTAACCTAAATCTAGAAATAAGAGACTTCCGAGGATTTCTTGTGGTTTCTGATTGACGGCTTGTAGCTTTTTGTTTCAATGAATGAGTTTCTTTTAGAAACATGATCAGAATTACTTTCTAAAAAAAGCTCAGTTAATCTGTAAAGCTATCAACAATATGCAAATGATTTGAGTTATTAGAAGAGAAAACAAACTAGAAAAGGAAAAAGAACTCGTTATCATCATGATGTTTGGTTCGCTTGAAGCTTTTCAAGCCATTGGAAAGGGTATCATTCTGTAACACACGTAATACCACTCTTCGACTGTGTCCATCAACTTCGCCTCTTTTGAAGAGTCCATATATCCCTTTCACCCGAAACAAGTGTTCTCTTTAAACCTTTGGAAACTTGAATATGTATTTTACTTGCAAAGAGAAAGGGTAACCTGATCTCGTCTATTCGCTTCCCTAAGTTTGTCCATGTTGATGACCCCGTTCCACGTTTTCATAGCAACTTGGGATATTTTGAACTTTTTTGTCTGAAGATGTAATCGATAATCTCATCAATCATCATTAAATCACTTGTTATCGATTAGGATAATCACTATTAATCATCTAGAATCCATTTCTATCGCCATTGTGGCATCTTCGAGTTGGTCTTCGATTTATTCCAGTGTGAAAATACAACGATATGCTTTTTACGTCAGCTTTTCTTATTCTCACTTTTCAATTAAATCAGGATCAAGGCCATAGAGGCGTAAAAGATTCGTTAACGTGCAAACATAGAATAAATGATGCGGAAAACTCCATTTCATACCCGTTTAACATTCCCAAGAAGTTAGGTCCCCAAAATAGTGGGCAAAATCTCATTATCATTATTCATTTTCACCTGATGATGACAGTTTAAATTGTTGAAACCTTGTGTATAATAGAACTCAGGAGTAGTATACCATCTAAACTGATGATGACAATGTAAACTGAAGAAATACACCATAAAATTGTGTTCTGTTATTCAATTGAACATCTAGTTAGGTTATGAAGGGAGACCTTCTTCATTAGCCCACATGGTGCAGAAAAGTAGGACGTAAAACTCCATTCATTTCATTTCACAAAGAGAGCACAAAGCTTGTATCATTAATTTAATAAAATCGGCCCGAAAACCAAACCCTTCCCAATGTTATAAAACGTAAGACTTCACATAAAAGTAGAAAGGTTGGACGTAAAACTCCCCTGTTAGCGAGAATGTTGCAGAATGTTGGAGTAACATTTATAAACACTACTAATTAGACATGGTAAACACAATCTTAATGACATTTTCTATTCCACCAATTTATCTGACGTTTTATCAGTCTGAATGCAGTTCCTCCAATTTCCGTTGGATGTAAGAAAACGTTTTTTATGGTTATTATAGTCCGACAAATCCGACACTACTCGTTCCTCGTATGTGATCTATGTTGCCAATATCTCATTCAGTTATCACGTCTGATGAACGGGTAGGGTCAGTTTCGTCGGACTAGGTATATTATTGACGTATACTCTAGGTGGTTTTTGCTTTTTGCTGTAGAATCGTTTATTAATCATTAATCAAACGAGTGCAGAAAAGTTAATTATCAAGCCTTAATCAGATTTTACACTTTTCCGTACGTTCTGTTTTATTTTGTTTTTACGATAACGTTGATCTTTGTACAC
The DNA here is from genome assembly GCF_000327385.1 of Lottia gigantea. Lineage (NCBI taxonomy): Eukaryota > Metazoa > Mollusca > Gastropoda > Lottiidae > Lottia > Lottia gigantea. Next base: position 950,040 of record NW_008710284.1, read on the forward strand.
TCTTCTATTATTTGTGTTAAAAAGGTGGAAATTGGAATTCATTTAGAATGAATTCGTGCTGTTCACCCACGTCTTGACATCACCTTCAAAGCAGCTGGTCACAGTAGCTGTTGTATTGTCAAAAACATGCTCTCTGTGCTTACAATTAGTTGCTGAAATTTACAAAGGAGATGACAAGTTAACTTCCGGTTCCAGTATATGCTGGTATCGTAGACAAGGTAGTTGTTGATAAATGAAAAGATTACGTCTGCTGCTAGGAGGTGCTGATGTCGCAGACCAAGTAGATTTAGGTAGTCTGGGAAGTTGGTAGTAAGATTTGGATCAATTTAATAGCTTGGCACTGTTACCGTCCATGTGGTCCTATAAATAATGTTATGTTATTCTTTCTGTCTGAACACAGCACGACTACCGGATACACAACAACAAAATTATTCTTATTTTCTACATTACAGACAGTCAATTTAGATAATAAGTTTTTTTTACGCTAGTCAAGTCTTTCTGAAACTGGAAGGTAATCATGTCTTCAACTGTGTTTCCACCATTGTTAGATATCACTGATGTTCTTTTGTTCGCTTGCGTACCTCTTGATTATACTATCGTCGTTTAACAGTCACAAACAGAATGGATTCGTTGGTATATTTTGTCAACTAGTGGGTTATTGTCGTTTGAGAGTAACAAACCAGCAGATCCGTAGCCCATAGCCCGTATCTACAGGGGGACAAAAATTCTGACGACCTACCAATTCCATTACTGCAACAAAACACCGTACACCCTTGCCCCTCCTGATATATAACTTGCCCTACAGAACAATGACTACGGCCTGCAAATCAGAATACATTCTTTGGTATATTTTGTCAATTACTGTATATACATATATTTGCAGGGCTATAAATGACTTTGGATCTGGTATATCGTGAATCAGAATTTGATCTCAGCTCTGTTATTATCTTGTAATCTAAGCAGAGTAATCGATCGATGTAAAGGTATCTTCGACGTTGTGTGCAGTGTGAAAATTAGGTTAAGTACGCCGGCTAAAAATAGTTCGGTTAATTGTCACATTATGATTGTAGTACAACACGAGGCAGTATAAAAACTCTCTGATAAGATTCTCTCAACGTGTCCCCGGATTGGCTTAGAGCGAATGAATGAATGAATGAACGCATTATTGTTTCAACTTTGTCCAAAACAATCAAAGGAGATCCACTGCAAAAAGAGTTGTGGCTGGTGCTGTGGAAGGAGGGACAGTGTAAGCTCATACCTTTAGAACAACTGCTAGGTTTTTCTACTCGGTACCTTCTTTGAAGGACGACATTGCTCATGTTTTTGTAGTATTTGTCTGACTTATAAAAAAGAATAAACTTGAAGAGATCGAACAATTGAAAAAAAAACAGTGTGTGTACGTGCTTGCCCATGGCTAAGAGTTACCACTACAGACTGACTGTAAACATCAACAAATCGGAAACATCATGTCAAAACCATTTCTAAACCATTAACTATGGACATTGATATTGACACTGATCTGAGGATGAATGCAGGTGCTTGCCAAGAGGTTACTACTACAACTAGTAGTATATCATTAAACTGTGCTCAGACTGACTGTAAGCATCAACAAAATAATCAAAGAAACTTCTGTACCTGAAATTATATTGACTGCGGACCATTAACTTCCGTTCATAAATATTTAATCAGCAGAAAATGTCAGGTTGGTATTTTTTTTTTAAATGTCAGCTTTGAAATCCCCAGTAACTGATTAGATTTTGAGAAGACAATTGGTGGGAAGTGAAATTTATTTCTTACAAAACGTAATTATCGCTTTTCTGGCTGGTTTTATTGGAATTCTCGGTAATTAGATTTGTTCCCACTCCCTGAGCTAAATGGCAAAGTCGTTCTGAAATTAGAATGACAAGGTGATGGAAGGAACCATGTGTATTTGTTCTACAGATATGAACATCGATACTTTCTCTTGGCTAATGATACTTTTGGTGCTGATGCTCCTTAATGCATTTCATTTCATTTCATTTGGCTAATGATAGCCTACTTATGGTGAGGCTAAGTTTGAAGCCCCATGAGCAATCAGTGTCGTTCATGCAATATTAAGAAAATATGCCTCTGTCCGTCCGAACAAATGCCCTTGTGATGGAATATATGTCCGATCAATTTGTGAGGGCAGGATGGATTTGGCATCTGTAAATAACTTTTCTTATGGTGGCATATTTGAAATGGATCATAATGTGAGAACTTTTTACAGTACCATTATTATCACGTGACAAGTCAGCAGTGGGAAGTGACGAAACATGCCCCAGACTACACATTACACAAGATATCATCGTGTTTGACTTTTTACGAAAAGATTCGAATTTTGCCAACTGTGTGTATACGATAACCGATGATTCTTGTAAATTTTTCTACCTTTATTTGCCTTGCTCTTCAATTGACCTAGATTATGAGGTAATGGCCCTCTTGAGTATAAGTGTTAAAATTCTCCATAACTCTATGATTTTATGATAGTCAGTTATTTCATAAATCTGGCAAGGATACAATATATTAATTAAAGAGATCCATTGTCGAAACGTTGCGTTCTCTTCAGGTGGAGAAAGCGAGAGGTTGCTCGGCGTTGATTTCTTCTTTCGTAGATGGAGGGAAGATTGCATTGGGTCGTTGACCCAAAGTCATGACGTTGATCTTTCACAGATGTTCCATACCCACTAACAGCTGGTTCTTCATAGTCACAGTCACAGTACATGCCGACCGATATTAAAATCAACTACCACAAACTGTTCATCGACGTACCCAAGCAAATGATGTCCTGTGGTGATTCCAAAGATTTTACCGATTGTGCTACATCATTATACTCAAGATGTAAACTATTTGGATGATAATACGCTCACCAATGGGTCTGAGCTGCACCACTTCTATCAGATAGATAGTTGTTGATCTAGCAATAACACCCTCGTTTCTAAACTATCACCAATGGGTCTATCAGATTTCAAAACAACTGTTTGATTGTATGTAGAGTAAATATTTATGATGTTGTTAGAAGTGAAATGTTTTATAGTTTATTTTAGTTTAAAACCCATTAAAGGGGGGTAATTAAATGAAACAGACTATAGCCTAATGAACGTATTAGACGTCTCGAGTTGAGCTCATCATAGTTTCAAACCAGAAATGAAAGTAACAGGGAGAAAATCAACGTATGTGTTTTCAAACCACCTTTGATAATGAACTAGATCCTTGAAATGGGGTCGTTCGCAAAAGAAGGGAACGAATAATTCATTGAAATGTCCATTTGTCTATATATTGGATATAGAAATGAAATGGAGTTTTACGTCATATTTTTCTTACCTGACAGGGCAAATGAAGTCGGGGTCTATATATTTGAAATGGGGTTTTGATTGAATTTAACGTCAGATTTTCCCTGACCTTCTAGGGAAAATGTAGACAGGATCTATCTGTTCGACACATCTTACAATAACTGTCGATAATGCTTTACCGATGTTAAAAATTCGTTTATGTTTCCTGCACCAAATGACAAAAGGCAACGAACGATTCAGTGAGATTTTTGGCAAGGTGTTCAAGTAGGTCTATGCCTCTTAATAATTCTCATAAAGAACTATTATTCTTATCTGTACATGAAGGCGTGGTGTTTGTTATTTGGTGTATGATAGTTATCATTAATATAAATTAAATACCAACTGTTACTTATCCTTATTGATTTCCGGAAACTACCGACAATCACCGAAGTTACTCGAGTTCCAATATTAGATTTTGTGGGTTTTAATAGCAAGAAGCATTGGGTTGCTGCTGGGCTGGTCGGAAATCTTTAAACAATAATTAAGTCCGGACTGGTCTCCTGCCGTTCGGATATTACTGACCGAAAGCTTGTTGAGATTTTTCTACATTTGTCTGGGTGATAGTCGGTTTAGAGCGACCCACTTTTGGCTGGCCGGTAGCCCATTTAGGGCAACCTAGCAGGGCCGTCGGGTAGCCAGAAGGTGGTCGGTTCACAGTGCTGTACACGGTTATTCGATTGTTGGTCGTAGAACATTTTCTGTTGTCTGTATAAGTCATTTAAGATTGGTTTCACTGTAGTGGTATTTATCAAATAGTAATGTAGCTTGTTATGATAATGTCATGTTCTTATCTCTGATACCTTCTGGTACCAACACTGGTAGAACTATTCAGTCCATGGTAATCGCATAACAGGGGAGATAACTACTGACAGACCAATCTGTTGTAACCTCAGCAACACACAACGTGAACTGTTAGCATTTAAACAATTCATTTCCACCGTCTTACCGTAATAATTTAGCTTTAGGTCATTGACAGTAAGATCTAGAACTTTTTTTTTGTTATTTACTGAAGCTCATCTCTTACTACGGAAACGTGTTTCAGATACACGATCCTAATCAGGACGGCTTGAAAGGCATATGGGCACGGAAAATCAAAATCGATCGACTGACAAAAAAAAGTTTAGCCGACCATTTAGCAGACTGAATGGCTGTTCAAAATTAGAATTTGCTGAATAGACGAAGGTGTTAACGTTTCGAATTCAATTCAAATGTTGATATTGGTGCCAAGAGTTCGAAACTTTCATCTTCTATAGTGTTTAATGAGTTAAATTTTCAATATTATTTCATTACCTTGCCTCATCTGAGCGAATCCTTTATGTATATTTAATCTAGGTGATCGAGTTAAAAGAAAGTTTATTTAAGTAAGAAACGGTGGGCGATTATTATCACTAGTATAATTTTACATCTTATGCTGTTTATTTGGAATTATGATGCCGTGTTTTTGAATGCGATAAGAGGTGAAGTGTGTAAAAAGTTGAAAAGTTTGACATGGATTACCTGACGTTCAGCTGGTAATTTTTATTTCGTGAAAAAAGTATAATAGAGCTGGTTTACTAAGTCCCGAGTTCTTTCTCCTGGTTTTTCTCACAACTTTCCTTAACATACAATCCGATTAAGATGCGAATCCCGAAACTTTTAGTCTCTTTCAGTGAATGACTCCATTTGACATCCATGATCTGACGAAATTGTTATCCATCTCTGGTTCTAGGTCATTTGATATTCAACCAATCAAACGCTCTGTTCATTGAAGGATTCCTTACTCTGGGGTGTGAACATACGAAATTCAACCTTCTGGAAGGAGTGCTGATTTGTCAAAGTGATCTGTTCACCTATGGTCTTGGTTGAGTTAATCAGAAATTATATTTCGATGATGGACCATCGTATCATTACAAATTTCTTACTTAGTGAGGGAATGGTATAAACATATAAAGGAAAATAAATTCAAAACAGCTTAGTAATCCGATACCTTCGATTCAGACGTCAATTTTCTTCAAAAGCGATACTATTTCAAAAATATTAATTCTTTCCTATTTTAGATTCCATTCATAAATATGTAATTAGCTCCCTTGTATTTTTTTATGAATGAAAACCAGAATAAATCTGTGACGCAATGCAATACTAAATATGGAAACAGTCTGAGTAGTCGGAGGTAATCCAGCCAGTTGTTGTTGTTTAAAAGAAGAATGCTTTCAGTCATGATGGTTCAAGGCTACAGATTCTTAAATCCAAGATTAACGACACCTTTGGCTGGAAAATAATGACCAGACGTCAGAATATCTTAATGAAAATTAGAGGCTAATGGCGGTAACGCCTCAAGCTGAGTTGGCAAACTATATACTATATACAGCTCTAGATTGTGTTCTATTCTGCACTTTACTACGAGATCTTTCAAAGATATTGACGTAGAAAGTTTTTTGTTAATTTGAAAAGTTCACAAAGATACACGAATTCACTGATACTATACATACTCAATATAGGGACTAAGGTGCAACGCAAAAGACCAATGAATGCTCTGCTTCACGCCTTATCTTCGAAAGGTCTGGAAAAGTTATCCTAAAAGGGAAAGGAGGCGAAATTGAGAAACCCAGTGGCAGACTGTCTTCAGTATAGTTAATAATTTCACCTAATGAAAACAATGTAAATTGTTGAAACGTCGTGTACATTAAAAGTCGGGAGTAGTATACAATGAAATTGCGCCCGTTGTATAGTGACTAAGCTAAGAAAGTTGGGTTTAGTATTGGAACGTTATGCACGTGAAAATCTATTTTAAGTATAGACCTTTGTTTGACATTCTAACTTCTAACAACCGACCACATTTTTCTTTATATTAGAATGTTATAATATTTCATTAGGCCCTATTCACTCGACTTTATTGTATTTCACCCTAATAAATCCTGTATTGAAGTCCATACTTGCATACCGTAATAGGAGTGGATACTTTTTCATCGTCCCAACGCCGTTACCTGATGAATATTTTTGGCTGAAAAGGTGTCCTTGCCATAAACAACCTAGCGCTCTATAATCCTGTCCCACCGAAATCTAACATTTCACATCCAAATCTGATCCCCACCCCAATATTTGATCACCAGCTGCAATCCGATCTTGTCATGCAAACTCATCCGAATTCACCCATCAACCTTCAACATCTATCCGGTCTAATGCTTCTAACCTATCCAATCTTGTTCCTCAACCTCTTTCCGATCTTTTCTCTAATCCCCTATCTGTTCTGTGGCTTCTACCCTATCCGATTTTGTTCCTCAACCTCTATCCGATCTTTTCCCTCATCCCCTATCTGTTCTGGGGCTTCTACCCTATCCGACCTTGTTCCTCAACCTCTATCCGATCTTTTCCCTCATCACCTATCTCTTCTGGGGTTTCTACCCTATCCGATCGTGTTCCCCAACCTCTATCCGATCTTTTCCCTCATCCCCTATCTGTTCTGGGGTTTCTACCCAATCCGATCGTGTTCCTCAACCTCTATCCGATCTTATTCCTCAACCTCTATCCGATCTTTTCCCTCATCCCCTTTCCGGTCTGATGCTTCTACCGTTACCAGATCTAACACTAACCCCTCTCATATTTGAGAAGTAAGTTAATAAAGTCTACAATCTTGTGAGTCCTTTCGCTGCCACTCATATCGTCTCTTTCATATCTCTCTCCTATTTTCAGCCGATCGACGTTGTGTGTACAGTATGTTGTGGTTTTATGCCTATCTGACAAAATTAGTCTCCATCAATTCGACAACCAGCTTATCTAGATTTGAAATAAAATTAAGTTCATTACAATATAAGTCAGTTAGGAATTTCAGCACGAGACTAGAGTTAAAACCTGCTATTTTAAACCTCGTTATGGTAGAAGCAATAAGTTATTTATAACTCTAGCAGTGACGTCAATTAGAACGGAATAACAGTTATTTTCAGGCCGATATAGACAAACGGGGAATTGGATTTATTTTTAAAGGGATTCTAAAGGGTATTTCTCACCTTTGTATGTCTATATTGGTCATTCATAACTGCTGTTTTCTCAGTTTCTATTTTTAGCCCAAATGATCAGATAATTATGCCATTATCGCAGTTGCTTTCCAAGCAAATTGGTTTGATAATGACGTCACTTTTTGTTCGGCCTATCTTTTTGAGGTCGTTAATGTAACGTAAGTTAAAAGCTTAAGGGTCCCCTTGTGAATTATCAATCGTTTCTGCTCTTGGATCACATAAAACGGGCATGCTGCTCTCCACTTTGAAATAAGCATCTGATTATACACAATATAGATGTCAATTCGTTCTAATGGGAATATATTTTGAACTTCCGGTTCCGCTCGCTTCCGGAAGTACTCATTATTATCTGGAATGTTTGTTTCAAATATTAGTATTTATAAATAATACTATAATATAAGAAATCTAAAAGATCTTTTGCATACGAGAATGGCTGCCCGAACTGATTTACTCTTTTATGAGTTTCGTGCTTGTGTTCAAATTACAAATCAAACCGTTTGTAGAATCGTTTTGATTGACCGTTTTGAAAATCCCGTGCCATCATCAATATGTATTACATTTGGTTTAGGGAAGTATAACGTGGGGAAACATGCATAATAGTTTCGGACATGTTGAGGAAACGATGATCTGTCCTGTCCCAAATTAATAAATCACACTGTACACAATTACTTGAATTTCTTCCGTATGGCTTGACTCGTACCGGCTTGAAGTGTAAATTATCTAAAGAATAATATATAATATACATTGAATTTAACAATGCCGGTAGTTATCATTGAATTATATGATCAACGGGTCGTTTTTTTCACAATGTGACTGGTGGTTATTTAGAACCATTTTTACAGGTGATCTGAATCATAGACGAGGTGACAGTACTGTACACTCATACTTTGGTCTTCATACTTAGTAACGTTCAGTATCGTTATTCTGTGAAACATATATTGGATTCGTTTTGGATTAATCTACAGCCTTTTTGATCCATTCTTCAAAGGTAGGCTATCTTCTGTCATGTTCGATGTATAAGCATTTAATAGAACTGTTGTAGTCCGCTATTGGATGAGGACGGTCGTCCTGCAGAACGAAATCGTCAGTGTTAATGCAAGATACTTGTGAGCACATGGTTTTCAAGGTGGAAATATGATGGTTGTTGTACGAGAACGGAATGGTTGTACAGGTCCTCTACCACCTCTATAAATCTAAAAGGGTCTGATAAAAAGGACCCTAAAGCTGGGTATACATCAATTATAAGGGTCTGAGAATTGGTCACTCGTGATCGTAGACCCCAAAACTCGGCATACCAAAAACTACATGGGTCTGACATTGGGCTACTTGTGATTACAGACTAATGACTGAATTATTTTAGGATTTAGGTGGCGGAGGACACCCTACTTGAGTTCCGCATACCAGTGAAACGGTAACATCCGCATTGTTTTCTGCACCTAACGTAACTTGGTAGATATGTATTGGTTTGGGCAGGGTAATCGACATCATCAGTACTATTAGGTGATCTACTGATGTATTTTTTCTAATATTTATGAATGGGCTTTCACTCAATGGGACTTATGGATATATAAAAGACCCCACCAAATTCTTGTGAAGCCTTGCGATTGTTCTATAATTTGTATACAATTTTTGTAGAAATAAAAATCGCCATCTAAACCCGGTCAAAAATGGTCAAGCTTTGATTAGGATGTTAGTAATTATGTTGCAATAAGTCCTTTTGGACAAGTGATAGGTACAACCTGACAATAATAGTTACTTATACTTATACCTCTCCGCCGACACATTTACATTTACCAATAATATGGCCCTTCCCCCACCCCCAGTTCACATAAAACCTATGTATTTAGTACCCCCTCCCCTCCTCCACCAGTTTGAGGACAGATCTATCCGTCAACCATTGTGTAGGAATGTAAATAATGAAACAGATCACCCTAGATGATAATCTTGTATTGTGGTTAGATTGTTAAATGTCACTATGAGTAATAGTAATTATATCGACATTCCCATATCGTGTTTAATAAATACCGTTATTCTAATTAACAATAAGCAATGCCGATACATGTCCACATTACAAAATTACACTCAAAACCCAACTACATACAGCGATTGCACTCATTGAACCATTGCCACGAGTGAAATATGGTTATTGCTTGCAAAAATATAAGTTGATGCATTCCAGAAAACCTGTCAACGTATTCTGGAAATGATCTTAGCGCTAGGATATCCTAGAAATAGTGATAGAAGTTAAGACCCTAGGATATCCTGGCCAGAAATTCTCGAAACGATTTTAAAGCTAGAATGTCCCCCGTTCTTATCTTCTGGCATTGATACTAGGACATCCTAGCGCTAAGATCGTTTCCAGAATACGTAACCTGAACAAATCAACGGCAAAAAATGCTAAAATTTATTGGTCTGCATAACCATATTGTCATATATCAAATATTTATTGGGTTGGGTTTGAACAGAGAGTTCTGAGTACCTTGCCCTTTTGATGCAGGTGGAAAAATCACCTGCTACAATTTGTTTTCTGTCAGCAATCATGATTTATCGCAGTACCTTCATATAAGGACGAAAACTACCAGCGTTTTGTATCTGTGGCAAAAATGCCCGTACTTTAGAAAGCATGTTTTTTCGTGCTGTGTAAAAACTGATGGTATTGATTTTGTACACAGCCCGTAGAATTGAATGACAGCTATTTTTAGACTATCTATAGAAAAAGAAGTCGTACATGAGTTTATTTTGTTTTCTTCAATTATCGATTTCCACAGCTCGCTTCATTAAATTGTTTACATTTTATATTTTGCATATTAAACAACTAAAAGCTTTGGAACCAATGAGTAAATGTCAACCGAGTTTTGTTAGTCACTGACACAATATATTTGATGCATAATAGAAAAAATACAGTTTTCAGCTCTTCCAATGAAATAATTGGCTAATACTGCTCCCTTAATATTACTTTGCTTCCTTACAACTATGTATTTAGTTGTACCTTGCATTGCTAATCGAGAAATCAACCCTAATAATGTGTATCCTTGTAATAATTTGATGTGTACATTAAAGTTGGAGACTAAGCTGACGGTCATAGGACCTGGAGAACCTTTATCTGGTTGAAACGCCCCCCTTAAACCTCCGATCATATTACGTGTAATTCTATAGGATAAGAGAGTATGTTATTACACAAGTCGGTTTGTGAGGCATGGGGCTGTAGGGTTTTGAGGGGGCTGGAAGTGCCTAAAGAGTGTCTAAAGAGACTGGTCAGCCATATTTGATAAGGACGACAATCTTGGACACGTGGAACCTTTCTACCAGATCGTTCTGAGCTCAATCTCTTTCCAATTATGTTATCCAATTGTCCGTAAAGAACTGGACTAAGAATAGAATTGATCTGGAATGATGACTTGCTCAAGATCTTCTTCGATCTGATCCTTTTTCTTCGACTGGTCTAAAGCAGGATCAACTCGGAAACATCACAGCTGTAGTTCTCTGGATCTTTTAGCACCCAAGAATAGATTCGGCACTGGTCGTGTCATAATCTCTGAGCATACGCTAGCCAAGCTAGTTTTGTTGAAAGGGATTTGAAAACACCATGTCGTCTTCGTCTGTAGAGTTGTGTATCTAGGCTGGTTTCGTTTTGTGTAAGAGTTTGAAACAAAGCGTCGTCTGTAGAAGTGTGTATCTAGCCTGGTTTCGTTTTGTGTTAGGGTTTGAAAACAAAGCGTCGTCTGTAGAGGTGTGTTTCTAGGCTGGTTACGGAGATATTTCAAGAAGGCTTCACACTAATTCAGAGATCACTTAGTTAATAAAGAATGATTTATTAGGTTTAAATATACAGTTTCAAGGTCAAGCCATACTGATAATGATAAGTGTACTTGTGGACTATTGAAATCTCCTTCAGATTTTTTATAAGTACGCCATTATATCATTGGACCTCTCTGACTTAATAAGTTCAATAAACAGTGGGTCACATAGAGTGTTCCGGTCTTGATGCTGATTTCGACAACGGCGTATGATGGTACTACCAAGGTCTCGCATCTAGCTCGCTATCGTCGGAGATCTCCTTGTTCAAAAAGGCTGTTACCTTCTTTGGAAATTACATCCCTTTGTGTTTTTTCGACTTCCGGTGAGCAAACGCAATTACTGTTGTTTCAGGGTCCCAGAAACAAGTCATTATTCCGTTACTAAAAGCTTCTTCTTCGTTCCAAACCAAGCTGACGTTGGCTGTATATGGGAACCTGTCGACGACCAACCAATTACCATGATTTACACTGCCATTACTATCAGGCTATGTTGATAATAGCGGAATAAATGGTCATATTCTGGCAATAACGGATCGTTAAACGACCATCTAAATACTTTCAAAACCATTCCACATCTTGTCCAAACATTGCTCGTCATCACAATCACATTGATGGTCGTGGTACATTTGATAGGACAACAAACATGATGTTTGTGACGTTAGGAGTCGCTAGTGGTCAAGGACGAGCCGCCACATTAAGGTTGGTTTCTCATTAATTGATGTCGAAATCATTAGTAAACGAACTGGCGTGTGCCATGTTAATTGGAAGCAGTTCAAAAGTTCGATTTTTGTATATATAATCGTCTTCACCTGAGCAGAAAGCAGAAACAGGACGTCAAGCCTGTGGCTCAATGAGATGTTTGGGGGTGGGGGCTGTTGGAGCCCCTTCCAAGGAAATTTTTTCTTCACATATGCTCCTCCTATTTAGGGGTTAGGGGTGGGGTCATATTAGAAGTGGGGGGGGGGGGGTCTTGGTTCAACCAGTCCCTGCGGTAGTTGAGCCTCTGTGGCACACTATATACATAATCAAGAAGTCAAATACATTTCTGCAATTTCTGCAATTTCTGCTGACTCGACAATATCTAGATAATGTTGACGTAGCATAATATTTTATAGTATAAGAGGCTTAAATAACAGTTAAAGTTGAGAGTTGGCGGTACTATGTCACTGTCACAGACGTGAGACTAATGGCGGGAACGTGCAGAAGTCATACAATGAAATTAATAAACATGTCAGTTAGACAAGGAATGGGACGAGGTGAAAGATGTTTTATGACCCCGGGGTACACATGGATCAGTTTGATGAAGAGAAACGAGGAAAATAAAAAAATAAAGAATTACATTGACTTTGTTGAAAGACGTGTAGTGCAGGGTATGACCCAAGGCAAAGGTTGCCGACGTTTTTATTAGTTGGTTTATGATGTCAGTCTGTTTTTTCGTTAGTACTTCTCAATCTTATTACTGTTTGCTTAAATTTTTAACATCTCCCCTAAACCATTAAGGGAGGAGAGACTACCACCTAACCCTTAACCAAAACCCTCCTTTCCTTCGTCTTCTGCATCGCACTGACACTGATGACTGGTGTAGACGTAGTAACCTATGTTGTTTGCATAAGACCAATGTATTACGTAAAAGCACACTGGATGCACTCTGCTTATAGAAGAATAGTCGCTTTTACGATCCATTGTTGATATCCCCACGGGCCAAAAATTGTCGATGCAGTCAGTACCCATAGCACAGTGCATGTTTGATATCATTTCTTATCGGGTCGCATTGAACCATTAGTATACATGACTCATAATATATATAGAATATGATAGTTATAAATAAACGATTGTTGAGAAAATCGATTCTACGTGCTCTTAAATTACATGTGATACAATGTGATACATAGCCACATGGTGGCAGAGTAACACCTGGTAGAACACTTTGTAAAATATGTCACTTTGATCTCAATTGGTGGAATATTGACTTCTGATTCATAGCTGATAATCGATATTGATACATACAGCAAAAAATATTATTAATTGAAATACAAAAAAGACAGGACAGAGGTATTAGCCTACCGTATTTCAATTCCCAACTGTCAAGGATCTTTAACGTGCAACGCCTGTAAAGCACGGGACCTTGGTTTTTTGTCCCATCCGAGCGACTAGACACTTTTTCTTTACCAGTACCTCCGACCTGCATCTCTTACAAGGGTGAAACCAGGGTTGATAAACACAGCAATGGAATATTAGCTGTGCGAATTCTCTGAAAGGGGTATCAGCGTTGGTAAACTAGAATGTGTTGAGCCTCTGATAAGTTTACTGACTTGGCAAGCCTTAATACCTACATAAACAATATTAGCATTGCGGAGTCCCTGGCAAAAAGAGTTTGGGCGTTGACAAACCTTAATAACAAGGCATATTATTAGCTGAAAGGGATGCTGTGTAACAGATAATCACTTTGTAGCGGGTGTCATATCACTGTCGAAGTCGCAGTAGATTTTGATGCAACGTTCAAAAGAATCTGGTCAGGTGAAAGAGTTGGTGGTCCATTGCTGTGCTGTTGTCTGTTTATTTACAGATAAGTAGTCTCTTTTCTGCTTAAATTCGGACATCATGACATTTTCTAGAATTTAACCTAATTTCAAGTGAGTAACTTGCACTCCAGGATGTACACTTCGCTGTTGATGATGATCATTTACCATCCTTTTCATCGCAATACTCAGTCAGTGGGTCAATGTCATTACGCAATATATATTACTCATATCGACTATAGTCCGTATAGCTTGAAGGTGACCGTCATGATACATGTCAAACTGGGCTTTAGACGCTTTGATAGATTGAGTAGGGTCTTACTTGCAATCTCCTCTCGACCCTCGTAAAGTGATGAGCCACGGTATTAATAAATGATATAGTTAATAGCCCTCGGGCCTGATTCATCTTGAATGCCGACATGATGTACATGTACTAGTAAAGACATCTATTTTTTTTAATTGTTCCGACTTCAGAAGAAGATGGAAAAGTTGTCAAATTTCAAATTTATAAATAAATATAAATACGTAAATGTCGTTTTGACCTCATGTCGATTCCCGAAAAAGACGCCGTTTTGACAAACTTTAAAGTACCAATATTTGTGGTCTGTTGGGATCAACACGAGCTACCATTTTAGCGGTCCCATTGCAGAAATTATGTCCACCATATCCTTCTGAGTTTACAAATTGTATCTTAGTTTGTTTCAAATTGCCTAACGTATAGTCAAGCTTCACCGAGTGTTGTTATTGAGGTATTGTTAAGTAGGTTTCCATTTCTGCTTGCGCTCGTGAATCACTGTACAACACGTGCCGTTGTTTACAATTTCACTTTGTCGTCTGCTACATTTCTATTTATAGTAACATCATTATGCGCGCGCATTTGCATTTGGTATAGGTATGATGCATTTGATTTATACGCAGCACGTTCAATAAAGATTAGGTATACGTCTGTTTGATTTAGAACTGTTCCGAGCTGTCAGTCATCAAATTTGGTCAGTTTGGGAGATCAGAGTTGAAAGGTCAAAGGTTAGCAGCTAATTGAATGTATATACATTGAAACTTCTCGTGATACTCAGAAGGTTTACTATATGTATATTTTAAACTTTAAACTCCTGAGTTTTTATTTATAGCGTCTAGTCTGAAGACGAACGCCGTCCGTTTTATCCATTTAGCTCGATTTGTGGTTTTTAAACTACTACGAAGATACTGTAACTTTCAGTGTTATGACTTTGTAGGACTTCATCAACATCGAAAGTTGCTTGCGTTGAATCCACAGTAACTCTTTGACGTCAATTCTGAGGAACTTTGTTGGTGTAAAGTGCTGCTCAGAAGTGGTAGGACCTCTTAGACGTCCTGAAGAACTGGACAACCTCTGGACTGTACTAGGACTTGTATTTCTTGTGAAGTGAAGCATCTGAGAGCTGCTGGTTTCGGGAAGTGTTTTTCGTTGATCGAGATTGAGATTATCAAAGCATTCAATTCACTTATATTTAAGAGACCAGGACTCTTTTCATTCACCATCTTGCGAAATACTATTCGATTTTGCAATATTGTGGAGTGTACATTTCCTCTCGAAAAACCTTGTAAACCATCTTTAGGACATTAAAGGTGTTTGAATTTCTGTTAATCTTATTAAGAACAATCAGGTGTTACGGTTCGAACTAGTGAAGTGTTCATCTGGTGTTAGTGTTAACACCCACGATAGCAGAGTGCCGATTTAGTTCCAAGTCTCATTTATAATATACAGTGTTGCCAAGATGGTTGTAGGACTGGAGTCAAGTGATGCCCAGAACGGCCAGACCTATCCCGAGGGATCCAACTCTCATACCAGAAAAAATGTAAGTAGTCCAATTCTAAAATGATTTGATTCATCCAAGTGATATGGTCTTCACATTATTGACGTAGTTTAACTTAAAGTTATACAGTGATCTATTCATTTGACTTACTAGTTCATACAGTTTGATGTAAGATTTGTAGTGATAGGTCATCTGTGCCCAAACGTCGAATCGTCCATGGCATACAGAGAGGTCATCTCTTATGGGTTTGGTCGCTGACAGGCCCAAGTGGTATACAGTACCCAGTTATTGTCTTTGTAAAATGTGGTCGTTTCTTGTATATTTCTCGATGCCTTTTCTTTTCTGATCAACTGATCCTTCTCTTTAGGTCCTATGAGTTCCCTGCAAATGCTTGGCATCGTAAACGTATGGCAATTTTCTAACGTCTATAGAGCTCTTCCACATTTGTATGCTTCTTAACTGT
Organism: Lottia gigantea; assembly: GCF_000327385.1. Lineage (NCBI taxonomy): Eukaryota > Metazoa > Mollusca > Gastropoda > Lottiidae > Lottia > Lottia gigantea. Next base: position 965,954 of record NW_008710284.1, read on the forward strand.
AACCGCAGTACTGTTGTATGATCAAGTTTTTTTTTACCTGAAGTAGTAACCTAATCGTAAAAAGTTATCAATTGAATCATTGTGAAGTTTGTTTTATGATAAATCTCGGTGTGGGGGCTAGAAATCTGATATGGCCCGGATGAGATAACTTGATTGTTATGGACTAAAAAACATCTACCCTTATCTCTCTTCCTAGTTTTTTTCTGGGTCACTAGATAGCTAGACACTTGCTGGATAATAAATTGAAGATGTATGGATGGACAGCTTAGGTTAGGACGAGTTCCTCGTGATTTTTGAGCTGCGTCAGATATTCAATTGCTTGTTCTAGTGGTGGTTTTTGTGTTATGTAAAAGATTTAGAGATTAAGAAATGTGCCCAATAAAAATCCATCTACGTTCAGAGATAAGCTAGTTTACTGTCAATGTTCCATGCATTGTCTGTCTTCATTTGCCCAGTAGAACATAGAAGAAGCGGCACAGCAATTTTTCAGTTAGATATTCAAGGTAAATACAGACATCTATCTCAAAGAAACGCTAAACCTCAGAGTTTATTAATTCCCAAATATTTAGACAATCTGACAACTCCAGATTCAATATGGCGTAACACCTGACATGGTTACTATCAACAACCGCCATTATTTCCTTAGTAACTAGTACTTAATGATGTAAATTTCGGTGTTGGTTACAACCTTTGCGTAATTCTGAAGACAATGAGACAGAAGTGTATTTTATTGGTGTTAATGGTTGGCCAAAATGTAAACTGAAGCGTCAAGTGTTTTCAACATGGCGCTTCAATGCAACACGTGACGTCTTCGAGATCTGAAGGCATCAGGCCCCTTTATCTGTGTCTGTGTTTCGTTACTGCTTAGCGCTTCTGCTGAATTCAATGGCCCATTTGGTCCATGGGAACACTTGTTCATTAATTATTTGTCATTAGTCCAATCCAGCGAAGATTATTAAGTGCGTAAAACTCGAGTTCATTAGCTCGATATGGTACAGACAACAGAACCTAAAACATTTGCTACGAATGGACGAAAGCAATGTATGCCGAGGACGTAAAACTCTATTTCGTGGATTAGCTCAATAAGAAAATTCAATTTTTGTATCATCGAATCATACATACAACATTTGTACGTGTATATAAAATACACACAGGAACAGTAAAGAGATAAAGAACGGAATTCGTGCACCGGTTCACACATATCGTATTAATAATACATATATTTGATTTTTACGATATTTAAGTGCATTTCCTTTCAGCGACAATGAACAATGGTGCAATTGTCGTTGTGATTTCACTTGTATCAGATATTGTATCGTTATGTATATTTTAATCAAGTTTCTCCTGCAGGTGTATATTAGGTACAAGGACTATTAGGTCTTCAGCTTTTGGCAGGGACAGTTTTTTTTAATTTTTGGGGTCGTTTTTTTTTCTAAATTTTTGATAAGCAGATTTGGATGAGGAATGTGGTCTAAGGTTTTCGGAAAGTAGGAAAGAGTGTATGTCGTAGTCATGTGACTAAGGGCAGATTCTGAGTGCATTTTAAAGGGGATGTGTGACTGTACCAGATTTTCAAAAAAAGGAATAACGATTAAGCAGCTTTTACTATGCCATGACCTAGAGTTTACCAAGTAAATCGATGCATACTTCGATTACCGGTATATGTTTCTGAGGCTGCTGCAAATTTACATTAACTCAGACGTACTCAATAACTTGTATTTTTGATCTAAATATATATTTCGTACGTGCATTACAGGCACTATATATATATATATGGCTTGTAATGCACGTACGAAATGCGTTTTGTTCATATTCCAAACAAGCGGGCATTAAAATCAAAGAAAGTTGTACTTATAACTCCCTATCAGTTAAAACGAAGGCTACTTTTTTTTCTTAAAAAATGCATTGTTAGCATGTTTTTTGAATTTTTTACTCGTCTCATCTGAAAAGGCGAGCTGAACTGTTAACCTCTATTTGGTAATAAAACTAAAGTCAAATAAAATTGACGTCATCAACTGTATTGTTTGACTTTGGGATTATTTTAAATTGTTTTAACTCGGTACATTAACCCAATTATTGCCATTGTTCTCTAAATATATTAACCCCGTCACGTTCAGAAATATTTACCACGTCAAAATAGGAATACATTAGCGTTAGAATGGTCCAGAATAGCAATTGACTCATCTGATACTCAGATCCATTCTTATTTGGCTCTTGCCGTTTTCAATAACATAACAACCGAAAATACCCACATGTATTTTTATGTCCGATTACTAATAGTGTTTTGGGTCATTAGATGTTGGGTCACTAAGTTTTGGGTCACTCTGTATGGGTCACGGCTCAATGTCAACGGATTTTCCGCTATCTAAAGGTTCAGTACACACGAGGGATTAAAAATTTCCATTGACTTGATTTTTGTTTACATTTTGAATTGAGATAACTAAATGAAATTGCGTCGTAGGATTATTTCTTTTTATCAAATTTATGAGGGGACAAGGGGATATTTTACTTGTTGAGGAAAACGATAGGTTTCTTGTAGATCATGACGTACAATTAACAACTTTCAAGGGAAGTAACCCTATTTTTTTATCGCAATGAAAGCGTAAATTCTAAACTTGGTCCACGGAGAGATGTGATGAATCATTTTCCTCGTTACGAAACTTTGATTATCAAGTTCTCTCATTTTTCCAAAAATTTCGACAAATAAGTGTACCACGCCTTGTTTTCTTGGCGTCTAGACTTCACGCCTTTCTTACTAAATACTTTTAATGCCAAATCGTTGAAAAAATTAGAACATTGTGCCAAGTATAAGAATACTATAAATTTGACCAAAAAACTGTTGAGCCTTCTTTAGCGAAGAATTAATAAAAACTTCATCACTGTTGCTACTTTTTGAGAGGAGTTTCACAAAAAAACATCCGGTTAACCACCCTCTCCGATTTGTCTTTTGGGATTTTATACCCACCCGTCCTTGGATAGACTGGAGACGGCATGGCGTCATTTGTCATTGACGTCAAAGTGAAGTCATTCGGCCAGGGCGGCCACCATTTTAATCTTTACTATTGCTCTCGGCCATTTACTCTCTTTCAGTTCCACTGTTTCATTCGATACAGTTGCACTCGTTCATTCTGTCACTCCTCATTCATTCTTCTTCCATACACGTTGCATGTCGGCATACCATTTTATACAGGTAACCCTTATCTTATGTGGAATCTCATCTCCGCCTAAAATAGAACATAGTTTATTTTATTGTCTGTTCTTTCTTCTGGGTTTTTGTGGTTACGTCTCTTTTGAAATGTTCATACCAAGACGCTGTCTGTTAGATAGTATCTGTATTATTTTCATCTTCAATGGTTTTGATTTTTATTTCTATATCTTACTTTACAAAATGATAAACAAGAGCAAGTGACTAGAACAGTAATGTAGCCTACTGGGAAAAATTCTGACAGAAACTAAAACATATTTCCTTCCCTCTGTTAAGACTTGACTTACTTCTGCTAGAGTTCTTCCTTTCTGGGCCATTACTAATTTCCTTGGCACAATTGAAATCTTAAAAATCAGCTTCTGTTTCCATAGGCAACTGATCTGTTTCAGGAACAAATGGCTCGAATAGAAACTGTACAAATGCTCCCTTACCCAAATCCAAACTCCAAAAAACTAAAAAAATTAACCCAATTTACATGGACCTACAGTTTTATAAATTGGTTGAAGTCAATCAAACATAATTCCAGGGTTTCAAACCGCTTCAAGATCATCTTGAATGTCTTTATGTCTGTTTAAAAAGCAATCAGCGGTGCTTTATTTTCTCAGAAAGACACTTTACCAAGTCAGCAAATATCCCGCAAGTTCTTGGGAGGCAAAATCAATCGGTTGATCGAGATTATTTTGGCCCCAAGCCACTCTTCTAGGTGTCGAATATTTACATTCGGTATCGACCGTCTTTCTCAATTAGATTATTCACGTCTCGCAACAACTTGAAACTGTCGGAAACTTTGGCCTTCACTGAAATACAATATCCATTAGTCGGCAAGGATACATTGCATCTGTACTAGAAACAGTTCGAAAAGTTCATTTCTGTTGGTTCGATTGGTCGTTCGTGTACTAACACCAGACAGATTGCTCAGAAGCCAAGCACTATGGTTCTTTTTGTGGTAGTGACCTCATAGCTTGGTTAGTGTCGTCTCCGATTCGTATAAAAGTCTGGAGAACCTCTTTTGAATTGCTGGTCACCCATTCTATATCATCATGTTCTAACTATCTAGTAAACTGGGCTCTTTCTGTGGTCGGACTGATGTTCCTGGTCTAACAGAAGGTTGTTCTAAATGCAGAACTCGACTATTCTAAATGTGTCAAAATAAGTAAGTCATAATGTTAACCCCAGTGCAGCTTGGCTTGCTAACAAATGTTATTTTAGTTAATTGTCATTCTATTCATAGTAACATCCATTACATCTGTCAAAGTACTACATTTCCATCACGTCTGATACTTTCTCCACGTGCTTTCTTTCTATTACCGCCCTTGTGGTGATGTAATTTGTAATGGAATGTTGGCGGAGCTACCACTAGGTACACCTGTCGCTTTGGTGCGATTCTTGTTTTTTTTTTCCTTGCGATTTATCAATAGAACTTTTGGTGAAGCTTCCACAAGAACCCTTTGGGTATCCGAGATACTAGGTCTGATACTTGTCTTTGAAGAAGCACCTGGCATACCATCTTTGATTGGTCTATTCTGTGTTTTTCTCTCTTGGTCGTCCAATGAGCATCAAGAAATGTTTTCAAAATCTTTGATCCTGGTCTTCATCTTGATATTTCAATTCATCCCTTTCGGGTGGTGAGCATATAGCTAGCTTATCAGGTACTTGATTCCCTAAAGGAACAGCAATTGGGTTCCTATGTGTGCTTCTAGTTTACGCTGCAATTAATAGCAATGTTATTGATGTAGATCAACATCTGAGTTCATGTGATACGATACCACAATTGCGGTTAAGAAAATTCGATACTACAAATAGAGTAATTGTTGTATACTCTTCCCGTTTCAAATTTAGCTTATATTTTTCTAATTTTCCTATCTTTAGAATTCAATTATCTATTTTTAGCCTTTTAACATTTTCTTATCGTTTCTTAAATAATTTTTGAATTCCATAAAACTTGATAGGCCAATGTATCTGATACGAGAAGTTGAAATATTATTGAAAGAGTCAAGATGATGTGTTGAGAGTTCATCATTTAAACTTTGGTGAGAGATTGGCGCATTTTTGGTGCTACAGTTTTACAGTTGGACATAAAACTCAATCTATTTGTAATCTCTAACATTTTGACCAGTAAGATTGAGGAGAGTTGGTCGTAAAACTCCAACGTTTAGTCTAGTTAACGTGGAACAGTAAAATATGGAACAGTAGGACGTAAAATTTCAACTCCCAGACGAGTAAAAAAAGTAAAAATTTCCATTCTTGAGGGAAGGATGATTTGATCTTTGAGATATTCTAAATACATTTTGAATTGCAATGAAATAGAGTTTGACTCCCAACAGATGAATAGGCCCATATCTAATCGTTCTAATAGACAGGCAACATCCTAGGGTGTACAATGAACGAAATTGTGCTGAAAAGTGCATGTTTAGACATAAGATTATTTTCTATGAGAATACATTAAAGAAACGACGATAAGGTTAGTGTGTTTAGATCTGTGCTTTCAAACATGGCTATTTTTAGACACAGTAATTGTTTCCAATGTAACAAACAGCTGTTAATGATACTATAAATAGAATTTATTAGAACCAGAAGAGGTTTAATGAATGTAACAGTTTTAGTATCTGATATTATATATATTTCTATCACTTGTACAAGATATTGACATACATTGTATTTCACAAGCAACTCTGGATATTAACATTATATTGATCATTGCTAGGCTAATGAAGGCAAGCAAGCAACTCGTAATTTAAAGGGTAGCATCACCGAAGATATTTTTATGAGTTGTACAGGGCATTGGCTTTTTACATCATATTAATCTTCAGTGTTAGGCTAATTTCAAATGAAGGCGAGCACTGAATCAATGGGGCATCACTAAAGATGTTCCTAAAACTTGATCAGAGAAATGCTCTTGAGTCTTACTTCATAGTGATCTTCTATGTTGGGTAATGAAGGTAGGGAACGACTCGAAATTTCGAGCGCAGCATCTCCGAAGATATTTCTATGGGTCTCATAGTGATTGGCTCGGGAGCTGCACCTCATTTACGGTATACAAGCTGGTAAGCTACATGTAAGACTAGCAAAGACAAAATATGGCCGACTTGCAAAGAAGATTCGCATGTGCTTTTGACCTAAGTAAAGATGTGAGACGACTTGAGTGTCCAAGTCAGCAATCCATATCTGAAAGTGTTATTAGGTGTGGGTGTATCAGGCTGTCATATACTTGACGAGTGGATCGAATAGTAATATCTTACAGTTCAAACAAAACCATTAGTATAGATACCTTACGCTAGGATACCTTAATATCATGATCGATCCTCGCTAAGTAAGGTGGCCTCGAAGGCAAATTGATCTCCAAAGCTCTGATGATGTAGAAGCAATTCGTTATAACTTCAGATGTCTTTCGTCTGAAATGTCATTAATCCACAATAAGCGTCTGGATAAATCGCACCTCCAGGCTATTTGTGTCTCGGTTATACTGGTCTCATCAATAATAAATGTAGTTAAGGCCGAATGCTGGTAATTGGGAATAACGATCGTGTTTGTTTTTCTTCTATCCTTGATTAACTGATAAAACTCTCTGAAAGGTTATGATGCGGTAGTCTTCTGTTCCGTATCTGGCACAACCTGAGCTCTTTTTGGCTTTGGTGACTCATTTAGTGTTTTTTTATTGTTGCCCCTTTCTTGTTACCTTAAGAACGGTAACGTTACTCTACCATCATTGGAAACTCTTCGCAGAGTTTGGGCCCAGTCGTGTGGATTGACAGTGGGTGGTTCAGACGGTACAACCAGCAGTCCTACCAATCCTACCATTCGTCCACCAGCATCACGACTGTCTTGATAAGTGGGGGTACCTTTTCCTCCTCGGCTCATCTGACCAACGGATTGCCCTGACATTCTGTGCGTGCCCTGAATAGTAGGTACAGGTACTATTACTGGTCAGTAACGGGATGGTGGGTGTTTGGTGGGTAAAGAATGCATCCAAGTTATCTCGCTAGTAGCAATTGAGTGACAGTTGTAAGGGTAGGAACTGCCTATCATATGTACACGTTACACGAACCAGCCATAGAAAGTTATCCAATACAAGGAAATAAACGATGTAATTGTCGATTTATATTTAAATATGGCTGAAGGCAGCTTTTGCGTGTTCACGCTAAAGTCTCGAGAGATAGTCGTCAGACACGAGATAGACTCATTTCCATTCCGTTCTATATCCATATTTGACTTGATATTATTTGTAAATTAAGTAAAACGTTATTCATTTAGTTGTAAAATTGGTCTATCGTACCAACTTCTGGTTTTAGTAAGTGGTTTACGTGTATATGTTTGTCTCCGTTGCTGATGGTTTTGTCAAAACATGTTATGAGACACATAAACATTGTAAAATATTTCGTTTCGGTTTGGCTCAGAATTCGATAAACCATCTTTATGTGGATGAACCCATGGTATCCTATTATACACAGTGGAATGTATCAAAACATAAAACATGATTTTATTATCAGTGCTCTTCCCTTATCAGATCCAATTATTATACTTATACATATATAAACAACATGGCTGCCAGAAAAACAACATGGCTGCCAAATCAACAAAGATGGCCGCCAAATAAACAAATATGTATTAAGTAAATATGTTTTGTTTGTTTTTGTAATAAATGACGAGTGGACCTGGCCGTGAATTAAATCTAAATCAAATTGTTTAGCAAATATTATTTGGTTCAGCTTTCAATGCATAATTCTACTATTTAAAAAGTTGGCTTTGATAATGCAGAACGAGATAATAATTTGAACAAAGGATTATTTATCTGTTGCTATAGATCTTTATCAAGATATTTATCAAGCTCGGTGGTTTTTAAATGAAAATTAGTTATTGATACAAAAAATGAAGAGTTAAATCATATTTTGTAACTGCCTAGGAATTTCAATTACGGATACGTACAAATAACTAACTAAACACTCCTCGGCTCTCCCGATTAGTCGAGTTCCACACACCTTGTTCCCTGTCTTAAAATTTTAACAATGAGTTTTAACGATTCTGGAAACAATCTGCCACCAGAACGATTACATCACTCGTTTTGTAGTAGGATAAAAACATGTTTTGATAGCGTGCTAAATTTGTACGATTTGATTACTTTAGCAGGCTGCGTACACATAATTCGTCTTCTAATCAAGAGACGATACTATTGTTTTGTAATCTTTGGCAATCATTTTCGGAAATGTGGTCGGATTTGATATCTGTTGTTTTGTTAAATATGATTAGAGGATGATATTTGGAGGGCATATGGTAAATATTCTGTGATTAATAATAGCGAGGACAGATTGGATCGTTCAGTTGATCTACAGTGGTTGTTGAAAGAAACTTTAGTTGAATTGATTGACTAAATGAACTGTAACGTTAGATCATAGATATCATAGAATTGTTAGTGTCATTCGATTCTGATTTTAAGAGTAATTTCAAGAACTGACGTAGAGTTTTTGGATTTTCTCTAAGAAGTTGTAGTGATCGATTTAATTGTTAAAGCTGATGTATGAATTTGGGAACAAAATGTTTTAATTGAGAGACTTTCGTTTATTTTTCTGGTTGGATCATCTTTGGATTGCACTCTCTTGACTTCTTTTGGGTAAGTTAAAAATCATATTTTGCAAAAGGTTGCTAATACTTTAACTCATGCTCAAATTGGTCAACTTTTCCGTCCATATTCAGCACAGTAAATCCACTGAGACGATCTCATTCGGGTGGTCGACATATTGAAATAATTATAATCTGGTAATAATTTCCTACCTGATCTTCCTTACCGTGTTTTATGTTCTTAAGTTACAGCGTGAGAACATTGGCATCTAACACTTGACTTCTGGAACACATCCAGCATGACTATCTTTAACTAGTTAACAATTAATAGTGCTTGAGAACTGTAGAGTAAAACCCTTGGTTCATTAGCTCCGCAAAAAAACTTGCCATCACAGAGAAACAATGAGGTGCCTTACCGGGAAAAACCTAACAAAGGACTGGAATCATTTTGAGGTCCTGCAAGATCGACACAAAGAAACGCGATCCAGCCTTAGTTCTGTCTCAGCAAAAGCTTGTTTTAATTTAGAAGCTTCACAAGGTCACAACCAAAAGTCTTGTGGACTATCAGATCGGTTCATTATAACTTAAACAACAATGACCCTGAAAAATCTAAGTATAGAGCATACCCTGAGAACAAAAGTACCTCAGTGGTCTTTAAACGTCAAGTCCATGCTATCAGTGTTGATCGTGTAGCAGATATAACCTGGTATGTTTACAATCATTAATTCAGACAGACACTTGACTGTTGATACATAAGTCACATATTGTAGGCATTTGCGTCATTACATTGGCTCTTTACAAATTACAGACTGGCCATAGCTAACCAGAAAGCCAATAATTGTTGAAATCTCTGGCATGTTGGCTTTCATTATAAATAAACAGAAAAACGAAATATGAGCACATAAATTGTGGGTAGCCTCAACAGCTGTTGGCAAGTATTTGTATCTTCGAGTGTATTGTTTACCAGGCGATGTTAAGTGGGGTTCTCTGGTCCTGAATACAAACAATGAACTGATATCTCAGTCCTAGCCACTGATCTAAAACCAAAATCCAGAGCCACTGACAAAGTTAATAAAGTTGATAACAAGAACAGGAGTATATCACCGCGAAGGATCATTAAGATATACGTATATCACTTTACCACTATACCATTCATAGCTCTGTGGACTCTCTACGAGAGATGTGGAGTCTTCAAAACCATTCACAATGTTACATCATAAGCTCCGGATGTTTGTTAGAGCATGCTCTGTTTCGCTAGGATAGCACTTACTAGTAAAAGAAATCATCGAAGTGAAGGTACTATTACAAACTAATGATGATATCTACCAGTATATCTTAGCTTTAGTGCTCATAGTCTTCTGCCCTATTTTTTTTAAGTATGTTAGTTGTGTACTCCTGTCGATGCATGTTTTCATCGGAATTTTAGTTTTTGGGTTAATGGCAATTTATACTAAGACTACTTGAAACTGATGAGCTTTTAGACTGAAGTTAGATTGAAGTAAAAAAAAATGTAAAACTATGGTTTGAAAATCTCATTAAGAAGATCTCTATTTGAGATAAGTTGAATGCTACATGCGTTAAGCCATGAAGAAAGAACAATCACCTTATCTCCAGTCTTCATCAAACTCATTGGCTGATTTCTAAGATATTTTTATTGTGGCTTTTTTCAATTTCCAAAACGTGAACTGTAGATCAAACACCAACGAACGCAGGAAGAATTTGGCAAGATGCTGGAGGGCTCTTCTTCAATTGTAATGAAATTTGTTCGGCCCACAAACTCTTTTGGGCATCCTTACTTATATTATATGTTCGGCAAACAAGCCAACCGTTGGTCTAAAGAAATGACCTGCCTTATATCGCCATTGATCTCATTTAGTCATTCAAACTTGTTAAAGTTATAGTGCACTGACTGATTCCTAAAAGAAGATCTGGAAATGACTTTTACAAGACATTAACCTATTTGAAGGACAGATAAAAAACGTGAAGTGAAGCAAAAAAAATTCTTTACAACAAGTTTAATGTAAAATTCTTGTTCCCTGGTTTACAGTAATTATAAATCTGTATCATTTACAGACGTAATATGTTTACAAAAACTTGTTCCAAAAACAAATAGCTCTCAACGTAATGATATACAATATCGGGCCATTGTTAATTGGCAATTTTCTTAGATATACACTGGTGAAACTGATCGACATATACAATTTAGAAAAATATCATCGAGTTATTGCCAGAGTTATGAGGAAAATGAGAAATTACATTGTTTAATGTGCGTGGATTACATTGTCTGAATTTCTAAAGTAATGAAGTCGACACGGGGAGAGATGATATAAGATATAGCAAGGTGGTTGGTTGCTTTACTCGTTTGTTCACGATGTAGCTGATATGATAAGCTCTTACTGGCCTGTTCTTATCGACACCTGCGAAATCACTGACGCAGTAAGCTTTAAATGCGTTGTATCATTAACATATTCAAATCGTCACAAGCAAATACGTGGCCGACCCGACGCAGCAAAGATATGCGTTGCGTTACATATATTCTGATAAAGCATATGCAGCAAGGTGGTGGTTGGTTACGTTATTGACATGTTCATATGGACAACAGCGAAGAGTATCTGACTCAGTTAACTCGGTTCTGGACGACTCTGAAAGTAACTGATGGTTGCTTGTTAAAATTTAGGTTGTGCAGAAATAAAAAGTTCAATTGCAACAAATTGCTTATGATTTTAAAACTCTACGTAAGGTTCGGTTGTTTGATTATTGCTCTCTACTCGAGTTAATAATTCAATCAAGACCATGATTATTATAAGAATTATTTCGATGGGAAAATGACAGGTTATCGATAAAAATGCCAGAAAAAAAGCATGGTACGTGATGTTTTTATTAGCATTTCAGAATATATTCTCCATCCTCTGTCAGATATTCAGGTTGGCTGGTTTTTAATAAGCTAACAGGAAGAGGAAGAATTCCCGGCCATTGCTCCACGTTTTTGTATGAATATTATATCATGTGACGTTGTTTTTGTACCCAGAAAAGACTTGGTAGAACATTCCTATTATTGCTAAAAAGGATATGTCATTGGTTGTTGAAACGGCATTTATTACACAACTATTAGCAATGCATCTACAACTCGAAGCTAATGACTGTCAACTCAAACCTAGTGACTGTCAACTCGAAGCTAGTGACTGTCAACTCAAACCTAGTGACTGTCAACTCAAACCTAGTGACTGTCAACCCGAAGCTAGTGACTGTCAACTCAAACCTAGTGACTGTCAACTCGAAGCTAGTGACTGTCAACTCAAACCTAGTGACTGTCAACTCGAAGCTAGTGACTGTCAACTCAAAGCTAGTGACTATCAACTCGAAACTAGTGACTGTCAACTCAAAGCTAGTGACTGTCAACTGTAAGTTTATGACTGTCAACAGGAAGTTTGGTACCATCAACCGGAAGCTATTGACTGTAAACCGGAAATTTGGTACCATCAAACGGACGATTTGTAACTGTCAACCGGGAGTTTGGGACTGTTAACCGGAAGTTCTGTACTACAGCAAGAGAACTCTTCAACAAGAAGTCGTAAAACGCCATTTGGTCCGTTATTGCTACTGTTTTGAAATGTCATTTGAATAACTGTCTGGTGATGCCATAAAAACTTATTCTATTCATAGACTCTTTCAGATTAATGTGTGTTTTAATTTCCTAGCTCGGGGTTGTGGTGTTCTTTTCTATATTGGGCTTGGGCTTGAAAAGGATGTGTTCGCGCGTCTTATTCAGCAGGTCCTTCTTGTTGTATTTAAGGGTAATTTGAATGTCTAGTTTGTAGACTTACTGAAATCATTTCGGACAGAAGCTATGTCCTCTACAAACCCACCCACGCACCTCATTACAGACGTTACTAATAATCTAGCTGGTAGCCCTATTATCATGGATTCATTAATTCATTTCATTCAGTGTATTAGAAATTACTAGTACATAACATTGTATTTCATTTCATTTAGATTAACCAGGTCCTTGAAAGACCTTGGCTCGTTCGCTAAATGATTTGTCGTCGAAGCAATTACATCTACTGACGACCAATAAAGTCCGACTTTAATCGCATTTCGTCTTCATCATAATACTATTAGTATTCCGATCGCTACTCGATTAATTAATTCAATCTCCAAATCTCAGTTAATTCGCCATTATTAACAAAAGCAAGATTTCCACGGCCATTAAGCGACTTCACAAATCCCTAGTCTCTTGGCAACCATTTCAAGTCCTGCAGTAAATGGTTGTCGTAAATTGTGATTGGTGAGCAATTATCATCAGTATAAATTCAATCAATTAATTTGATTCCATTTAGTGCGGAGCTAGATTACCGGAACAAATAGATCCTGTCATATCAAACTTTGATGACCAGTTTCTATTTTCCAGTCGTTTATCGCTATATAAGCCTGCTTTTATGAGGTTACCAGTCATTCGAGACTACACGTTCTGCTTGACAATCATTAGATGTCCGACAGTCTTGTTTGACCTTGAAGATCATAAAGGTCACTTCCTCACGCGATCTGGACGTCAGACGACTTCCAATTCTAATCCCGCGTCTTTTGTTGGCATTTGTTGAAAGAGATGACAGTTCCTATTGGATATTGTGTTCGTATTCACTTATTTTGACGTTGTTTTGAAGGTCGAAGGTTCGATTGGATTTTGTTGTCTGTAAAAAAATCGATTCTGTATAGGGCTGCCAATTTGTTGAATGAAAATATTTAGCATTTTGTATCCGAGTCAATCTGGGTTCTCTTTGTAGGTAGACCTAATGCAGATTGAGGAAACTGGCACATCAGAAGGGCCTTTACACCAGGAGGGTCTTTACGTCAGAAGGGTCTTTACGTCAGAAGAGTCTTTACGTCAGAAGGGTCTTTACGTCAGAAGGGTCTTAATGTTTGTAAGGATGCTTACAGTTCGAATTGGGTGGATGAATAAGTGCTGTCACCTCACCTCACCTAGTGATCGTCTAAACCAGTCTTATAAAGTCAATTTAATTCAAAATTATGTTATGCTCGTAAACATTACTATCACTTCCCACACAAACCCCGGGGAATAAGTTTAAAGTTGTCTCGTATTTCTTTGAATAAGGATTGAAAAAAGTAGGACATGAATCATTTTGTTATAATTTTTAAAGATTAATCATTTAATAGGAAACAAGAAGCTATGGTTGTTCAACTTTGTCGATTAGCACATTTCCCTCGAGTCTTCTCAGTTTCTTTCTGCCATGTTTTTGTCATGATTTCAAGATTGATTACATTTATGAATTTGATTTTCGGAATAATTGTCTGTCGAGAATGTCCAGACCGATTGCTGAATAAAATGGAATAGGTACGTTAAGGTTGGATGATGTTCAAAATTTGATAAGATTGCCCAGACCGATTGCTGAATAGAACAGGAAGAAGTAGACACATGTATATTATGACTAGATGATCTAGTCTAAAATTTGTTAAGGGGCGTGGTTTAAACGACTTTGCTACAAAGTGACGTAACTTCCTTGAAGCGTTATGATTTCAAACGCTGTAATGTCCCCAATTAGCCTAGCAATGACCTGTAAACTAGGGGACGTAACTTCTGTGAACTTTCTTCATTTCCAATGCAATAATGACATTACGTAACAAGTGCAAATCGAACTACGTGTTGAAAATGAGCTTATTAGTGTCAATGTCTCGGATAATTAGGACAATCAAGAGGTTCTTATTATGTCATTATATTCAATTAAGGATCCGTATTGTTCTGGGTTATGTCATTGATGCTTGAATCGAACGCACCTGATCTGTAATATATGCATGATACCGCCCACTTCTTTCGATAGTTAAGATCGAATGCGCCTGAGATGTGCCCCGGGACTGAGGCTGACTCGACTTTGACCCCCAAATTATCAACATTTACCCCTACCCAACAATAAACATCCGAACAAGCAAGACAATTCTGTTAATCAAAATCTCACCCAAAGTATGGCAAAATCGAGAATAAAAGTTGTATAGTAGTGGACTCCTCCACAATCAGGTGTTTCGAAAAGAGTACGCATGTTATACAGTGTTATTTAATTGTGGTTCCTACCATCTGGGATGACTATTGGACCAGACCATGTCGACTCAGTAGAACTCCGAGATGACAGAAGATCTGTTAGATAAAAGGTCAAGATATAGAAAATACACTCTGGGGAATACTCTGATTGATTTTTGTATCATTAACACAAATTACGACTACTGTAAATTTCTGAATTAAATTGAACGGAGTTTTACGTTCTATTTGTGTGTAAATTAGATACGATCTGGTTAGGATTAAGGTATCTTGATAGTTCCCAGCTCGTACTGCTGAGCACAAAGAGGAAATTCTTCCTTACCCTTACAAAAAATTCATAATGGCAGAAGTTTCATTATGAAGGTCTGTTCACGTCTCGCCTGACGATGTGGTCTGTTGAAGATTCACGTGACTCGGTCGTCTGCAACATGTGATGATTTATCATTGTGTTGGTGAGAACTATGAAGCAACAGCAGATTCGTCGCAGATCTGTCTCACTAGGTGGCGTGATGTGATATATCACTTCCGGTTTGCTTTGATTGGATTTGTCCTCCTTCAGCTATTGGACGTGAGGGAATTGAAAGTCAGATTTGTTTTATATTGGTCTGTTTTATACGCCAAGGGGGATATATTATTAATAAAATTCATGTAACTCTTCTAAATATGTTTGATATCCGATGGTAATTTCCCATAATATGTAGAGAATCTTTTGACGTTAAGTCGATTTTGATTGGTTCAGGACGGCGGGGTTACCTTGGGCAGAATGTTTTCATCTAATCCAACTTTATTCCTACATCATATTTGAATAAACTGAACAAGCAACTGTATTTCAATTGCCCAAGAACCAGCGTTTTATGAGGAGATATACGTCAACAATATGGTTCGTTCTTGCATCACATTGGCATTGACTTCATGATTCATTAGCCGGGAACCAATTAATTGTCCAAAGTAATATGCTCTCAATTAGCGCTTCTGATTGGATCTAGTTTCATTATTTGATTAGAAATTTCTTTGACGTCATATCAATTTTGATTGGCTATGAACCAAAATGATTGACAAGGAATTATAAATACATTCCTTTCATTACGTGCTATCTGGAATCAATTAACAATAGAGAAAATAAGAGTCGGAGTTTATCATATCATCATTTCTTCAAGAGGTCTGGTATTTCACGCTGATAGCAGACTTGTAGCAACATATTACCGCCGTGTTCATAGTTTCCATTTCACTGGGTTCTAAGTCCACTTACCATACTTTACGGTAGAAGTTGCTGATTTCAGGTGATAGGTACAGACAGATTTCGTTGGATTAGCTTGCAATTCAGCGTCTTTTCTACAAAAACTAAACTCGGGAGTAAAGTGGCTTCAACTTTGTGATTTGTATTGACTTTTAGAAGAAGGCTTCTGATAATTGGACGGGTAGAGTACTGGATTGGTATATGCTGGTTTTCTGTTCCACCTTTTACCAGTGCTCTTCTGAAGTTTACGTGAACATGGTGTTTTGACGGACCTTCTGTTTGACCAAGCAGCCAACGGAAGAGTGCTGTTTGGTGATTTTTGTCGCGCCTTTGAGATACTCGAATCCTGCTGTTTGTTTCTGAGGATCATATTTGTATTATGTAGCGGTGATCTGATTCTACCATCTTTTGAATTGAACGTGTTCATACTTTGGAAGTGGTGACTTTTAATTCGGATTACTGAGTTCGTTTTGCCGTAACCTTCCATTGAAATCTGCATTTCGTTTTAAATTTCATAATATTTTAGTTAATTTGAAAAGGTAGGAAAATTAATTTTATTACCCCCCTCCTCTATTTTAATTAACCATTTTATTCATTCATTCATTCATTCTCTTTTTTCATTCATTCATTCATTCACTTTGTATACTAAATATGCACCTCCGCACCTCGTACAATCGTTGATGATTTTAATTTACCAATAAATGTCTTAAATTCAACTCATTTCTTAAACAAATAAATAAGATAATGGTTTTTTCCGCCTCGCTCGTTCCAATATGATAAGATGGTAGACGTATTTGTCATGCGTCTAAAAGTGTAGATGGAATCTTTTCCTTACCCCCCCCGGGGAGACGAGCAGAGAGCACGTCATCAGGCCATTACAAAGATCTACCGACCTGATACTAGGGTTTGGAATTGAACGAACCCCTCGAGAGAATTGAAATTTATTTCATATAAAGGTACAATATTGCGTTAAGAGATATTGGTCAAGTCGGAGGATTCGAACCCATGTCAATACAGAAGTCAATTTGTGCAAGACTGGTGTATTGATATAAGAATTTCTATATATAGGGTAATAACCGATCTCGTCGTAAAAAGATATCAAACTAAGTCAGACACCCCTACTATAGATTGATATATGGTAATCTAGTCTAGTAGAACGATTCGAACCCATGGCGTTGTATTATGGTGTGTGTATTAATACGCAAAGTTTAAGTATTTACTAAACCATTATCGAATGTACTGTCTGACCTAAAATCGTCTCAAAATCCATAAACTCCGGCTAAATATATTTCAATATTCACAATCATGCTCTGGGCTTTTTCCATCACGATTTCCGTCGATAGAAAATAGGATTTTAAATCCGTCTTGTCGATTACCTTTTAATGAATTGACTAAGATGATGTTCAATTCAATTCGAAAACTAGATTTTTTACAGCCCGGTATAACATTTCATTGATGTGTGTCAATCATCAGCAGTTTGGAAGCCTCCTTCGCGGTGCGAATAGCCACAGCCTAACTAGTAACACCTTACACGAGAGTCGTGGCTGATATTATCGTATGGACATTAATGCCCTCCTTTCTAGGTCATTAGAACAGCCAGACAATAGAGACATCCTCTCACTGAACGGAAATAAAGTTACCCAAATCCAATGTATTCCACCGTGGAAATTAATGGGTTTAATATTATAGCTTTCTATTTTCATGATCTGGGTCATGCTCCTCAACGAGTTCAATCAAGACACCTTGACACTTGCAATAAGTGGAGAAATGATTCCCAAAATTATTTGAAAGAATTTCGTAGCTTAATTTCATTATTAAGGTCTAACGATCTTGTAATAAGTTCTCAGTGGTCAACGATTTCATCAAAACTATTTGACTCTCTCAATGAGCTGGCTTCTCAATTTCCAAAACTTATTTGAAAGAGATTTCAAGCTTAACTTCATTAATAAGTTCTCAGTGGTCAGTGATTTCATCAAAACTATTTGACTCTGAATAAGCTGGGCTTGGTTCTCTATACTTTCCAGATATAATTTCCAAAACTTATTTGAAAGAATCTCTCATCTTAACTTGATTATTTGGGTCTAACTGTCCTGTAAAACGCAGGAGTTGTATAGAAACCCCTCGGTCTGAAAGAATGGCCAAAAATCTATAAAATCTAAAAGAAAAATCATCTTTTCAACTCCATCTTCACGGTCTATCAATAGCCGCATTATGATGACGTTTCCATTCAACTGTTTTCTTTGCAGTCAAACGCTTTTGTTATGTTTCGCGGTTAATAAAAGAGCTAGCTTCATTCAGAACCTCGGTTCAAACAGGAGGACTAAAAACTAGGCAGATAGATTCATTTATATAGACTGGAAAGTTAAACTAATCCGTTAGCAGCATCCGCTTAATGAAACACAAGGTAGTGGCTAATAAGATTTTTCAGGAAGGAACCCATAGCACGTGATATTTCAGAAATGCGATAATGATGAGAGAGGGGGGTCCAGACCAGTCTCAGTTTTGCCCCTACACTCCTCCACCGCGCTACTTTTGAGGAGCATACGCAATGTGGCATGGATTCCCTCATCCACCGAAACTTTGGTACCGAACATTTACCTCTACTTAAAAGATAACGATTGTTCTTACATTTATTTAATACGCTTGTAGTTTCTTATCATTACAATATCAAATTTATAGTTACATAAATCTGCCCCAACCTTCCAAGGTTAGTTCTATATATAGACACTTCAAACGTAAATTCGAAACATGGTTACCTTCAAGTGAAGGCGATTGCGTGATTTAAGCAATTTGGCTCCTGGTAGATTGAATTTCAGAATGTGGGAGAACAGTTTTGCGGGGTCAGAAACGTAGCTGATGTTAGTTTGTTATGCTAGTGGGTAATTCAACCTTACAACTAGTTCGTCTCAAACTGGTCATATCTTCTGATCGTTAACATAGCTAAAATGTTTATCTGGTACTTGGTTAGCGGTTAATTTGGATATGCAAATTTGTATCCCGTCCATAGAATCCACGAGGCTAATGATGTTTACTTGGCATTTGTGCATATTAGAAAACATCCTCCATGCGGAAGGAAATCTGTTTAAGGAACATCAATATCGAATGGAAGTTTAAAATAACCAATCAATAGAGACACGCTTAATTAATATTAAGCCTAATGAACGAATCATCAATGGGTGGTATTTAGATATTCTCCTCATTAAGATAGTTTTAATTACGGTCTATTATTCTCTTCGCTTGAATACAACTCGCTTAATTACAAGTATTTACGTGGGTGTATTTAAGATGACAGATAGCCACAGAGTGCTATCCGGTGTTCTGGAAGCCTTTCCTCATTTACAGCTCAGCGTAGCTAACGAACTCGGGGATGTAAACCTTCACGAACAGAAGGTCACCGACCCACAGGAATTATCATGAGAAATACGTTAGCACGTAGTAGCTTTCTGAGATAACATGGACTTCATGATGTTCCAGGGCAGAATGTGATTCATAAATATTAAAAAGGAAAAGCAATGCTTCAGCCAATAGCAACAGAATATCACAATCCAATTACAGACAATTACACAGAGCACAGTAAGTTACATCAGTAACGTGCAGGTAGCTCAAGTAAAATTCTCTCAAACAATCAAACTAAGATAATGATAGGTCTACTGATAAAAATCTGTACAGGTAGGACTATTCCACTTACAGAAAATATCGTCCAAGACGAAATCAGGAGCAATAATAATATAGTATCGCGCTCCTCAAACGAGAAGTACCATCAGGTATTTCGTAAAGAATAATTACAACTTATACTTGGACTGTGAACTTGTCACTAAAATACAGATTTCCTGTGAATAATTTAATAGAAGACGATTATTTGACAGAAAAAAATGTAATCTTTCTTGAAATAGATTTCTAATTGATTTGAGGTGTATCAATAATTCATCGTTATACGCCTTCGAGTGTAAGTTTTATTTTCCAAAACTGGTTCGCGTCGGAGTTAACCTTAATATTTCAAATTAAAATTGAATTCTCAAATTGGAAAAAAAACTAGAATAGCAGGAGACAATAGGAAATGAGTTATCAGTTTCCATAAGTAGGGTAGAGGACGCAGGTGCTTTCTATTTATAGCAGATACCCCTGAATAGTGAGTTAATTTTACCATCGATTTTTGAAAAATGACCGAAAACTAAAATTACCAATAAGGTTTAAACAAATATATCCTATTTTATTAGTTTTCATCCAGGCTGGAATAAACTCTCAGAAAGTAGCTTGCCAGATTTATGTATATAAAATCCCCTTTTTTGATCGTTTTTTCCCCGTCCAACCACATCTAATCCCAAGCTATAACGATTTCCAATGAAATAAGAGCTAGTATTATGATGTATGGGAATGGAAACAGTAGAAATAAGCTGGTGTTTAAATCAATATCGCTCACTAACCTATGTGATACTCTACTCTACCGAGTTTCTAGTTCAATTCACCGTACTCTTGCTGCCTGATACACTATCAGTCTGTTGGAATTTAATCTTATCTGCTCTGTTTTGTGAAATTTTGGATTTGAACTTCGTGATGTGAGCAATTTCATTAGTGTTTTGGGATCGTGTAATTATTGGATGGCCTACGCAATTCGCGGTTCGGTGTTATTAAATAAACTTTCGTGAAGAAGTTCTAAAATTCCTTAGTGTGTAAGTGGAGTTCTAGTAAATATCTTGGGACCGTGCCGGACCCTAACACTCTCAAAGGGTTTGTAAACTTTTGCTAGTAAAATGTGATTTGAATTTACTATATGATTCCGTGTTGAAAGAGTTCATTTCTCTTGGTGTCATGTTAAATACCCCGCAAGTTTTCTCACTGTAGATCTCTCCGATTCTAAAGATTTTCAACTTTTTGTACTTTAGGTTTAGGTTAAGTGTCGTGTTTCTGTCTAGTTTGATATGACTCAATGCATGTAACGTATTCTATGTGAAATCTTACATTACGATTACTTACGTTCATTATTATCGGTAGTTTTGTTACCAAAAATGAGGCACTTAAAGATAGATTTTGGGTAGATAATAGAGACAGGAATCGTTAGTCTCGGAAGTAATGGATTTGTGAGGTTAAAAATATTTTATGATTTAAAAAACTACTCTTCTCAACGGATTGTTTTAATGTTAGATTTAGAAAGCGGTTACCTGCAGATGATTTTATATAACGTTATATTGCATTTAAACTGTCTTTGTCAAATTATGATGTAAATTGCTGATTTCTGTTGATGTTAATTTTATTGACATGCGGAGTTTTTATATGAGAATTTTTCAAACAGTGGTCGATGCTTTTAACGAAGCTCAGTCGTACGTTTAAAATCTTATATAGAAAATCGTTTTCAGATGAATTTGTTAGATCTGAAGCTGAACTAAGTAAACTCGCTAGGCGGAGCATTGATTGTTCATATTGAAGTAAACAAACAGAACCATTCATTCTACTTTCGATTTATTGGAAAACCTGAGATTGCTGCACACCTTAATGGTGTATCTAAGTGCCTCGGGCAAAAGGTCAGTCGATAGATACTGAAACTCTTGGTTGATCAGGATCTTGTACAGTTTTTTTTCTTTAAGAACTGGTCAATGTTGGCTTATATCTCAGAAGCTGGTTGCAATGGATTTGGTCTTGGTATTTGATGGGTTTTTGCCCCAATGGAAACCACATTGGCTGGACATTCAGTCTCTTACTATTGTAATGTTCCTATAACTTTCTCGAGTTCTTTCCAAGTTTAAACTCTGGAATCTAGAGTCCGATGAGAAACTCGACCTTGTAAGGAATGGCATATCGCCAGTAAATCAGACTCGATGTCTTAGTGAAGTTATCTCGGTGAACAATTCTAGAGAAGAAATGAGTTGGTTGAATCGATAATTACCACTGATTTTCTCCCAAGGTTTCGCAATACTAAATCACTTTTAGATTGCCTACTTAACACGTTTGTAGCCTTCAATGTGTTACTGCCTGTTAACTGATGCTAATCTGTCATAATTAATCTCGGAAACTTGAACTGTGTTTTCTGGTTCCATTACAGTGCTTCTTGAAAAAATTTCCGATTCAAACCGAGATGTTTCTTGTAATTATATTTTTTGCTCTTCAACATATATTTTGATTATTTACGTTGTTAATGCAAGAAATGAATGAATATTTCACTATATTGCCTGATTTCTTTGGACGCCATTATTCGTTTACGTTTTTCTGATTTAACTTAGTAAGATAATAGATTGCATCAGTTTAATAGAAAGAGGTTTCTACCGTATTGAGACAGAAAATGGATCCCGCTTTAGGGAAACTGTTGTCAAATTAACCTACTTTTTCAATTCTGCACTTAAAGTGCGCTGGACTGAATATATCCAAAACCTCATTATTTGTCGGAGAATAAATATTGTTTGAGACAAGTTGATGACTGTAGGCTGGTGGAGAAGTTAATCGTCCTGGTCGGTGCATGCTAAGTACTTCCCAATACCACGATAATTCCACCGATATTGTAAATGACAAGAGCCGCGGGAAAATTCTGTGCAGACGAGGTTTCATTATCGATATTCGGTAATTAATTACTCAGTCACCTAGGGCAAGGCTGAAAACCCTATATTTCTGGGCGAATCTGAGTTTTAATTTCCATTTTATATCTGTTATTGACTTTATACAATCGATGACGAATCTGTATCCGAAGGAACAAGGGTGTAATGGATAAGCGCGAGCAGACCATTCTTACTCTTTTCGATGGTACTTCTCTTCGGAGGAGTCCAATACTATACAACTTTTATTCTCGATTTTGCCATACTTTGGAGATCTTGATTCGCAGAATTGTCTTGCTTGTATGGATTTATCTTCGAAATACCTGATGGTACTTCTCTATGGAGGAGTCCGCCACTAAACAACTTTTACTCTCGATTTAGCTATTCTTTGTACGGATTTTTATTACATTGGGCCGTTTATCCTCACTTAGAATTAAACCAATGTTTCAAATAGCAATACTGTATACTCGTTGCATAGATCATCAGACGTGATAGTGAGTTTGTTTTCTGTTATCTCTGGTAGACATACACCACCGATCGACATAAAATCTCCGCAATTTGATCGATTGAAAATTGAGCTGTAGTTCATCCGGAACATCAGACATCAATAAAGTCTGGATTACAAGGGAGAGAGTGCTCCACCTCCGCTTCTCTACTGGACTAAGTTACACGAAATGGACCCTTGTTAACTGATAGAACCACCAGACAGTATCTTTCTTGTGAGTTACGTATGGGGTTTTCTGGTACCTTTTTCTGGGTCACAAATCAAAGGGAGGTACATTTTACTGTGTTTCTAGAAGAGAGGTTTTTTACTGTACAGGTAGAAACGTTGTATATCATCCGATAGTTTAATGGTTTCTGATTTGCGATTGTTATGCTTGACGGTAATATAACGGTTCTGATAACTAAATGGATCTCTCTTCTATCTGGAGTCCCGAACATGATGGCGTTATCTCTCGATTTCCGGACAGGAAGACGTCTGCCTGTAACTGGACAGACAATCTGGAAGTATTTATCGCTTTATGACGGAATACTACGAGAAGATAAAAATAGTCTTCTATCAGTCTCATGATCTCAGGTTACAGGTAATAGATTTAAATTGAGAATAATTCTGTCTGTTTCTGGTTGTTATCTCAATTGGGTCAAAACCCGTACATTTTTTTTCTATCGAATTTAGCTTTGAAGAATCGTACTAAATTTCTTCTTCATCAGAGTTGGTGCTGTTAGGCTGCTTAGTCTGAATTTTGCTGGTGTTTTTGGCGGTTACTCGTTGAAAGTATCACCAGACTTGATGGTTCTTTGGCTACGGCAGCAACTTCCCCGAGGCTGAAAGTACTGTTATGAGTTTGGGTCACATTGGATCTGTTTTGATCTCAAGTTTTTGTTCGTTCTGACGACAAGTATGGTCCCACATGCTATATAACAATGTCTCGGTTCGTGTTTTTGTATTAATGCTAGCAAGACAAGGGGTTTCGGTTTCTTGTGGTCGTTATTTAGTAAGATAATTGTTGTCTAGTCTCTCTGAAGTCAGGTCAAAGTTACAATGTCACAGAAGACATTATGTCAGTTCTACTGTTATTATATTTCTCATGATGGCGGCTCTTCAAACATTCTCTCAATCTTAATAAGTTTCATTTCATTTCTAGCGTGTCTTTTAGCCAGTTTCCACTGAATCAAACTGACAACAAAGCTACTTTTATCGGAATGTAGAAAAACGATTTGTTTTAATATAAAATCGATGGTTTCAATAAATCTAGCAATTGACAACAATTATACCGGAAATGACGTCTCATCAATCAAAAATGATTGACACATAAAAATTGTGAGAAGATTTTTTCCACGTGATTGTCTTCTTTCATGTGAATGTACAATGACAGCTCGTCAAATTGGAGTGAAATGGTAACAACGACATTCTTGTGTTTAGTTTGAAGTTTCTGAATGGGAATTTTACATGTTCGAGATCAGAAATAATATCTTGCGTAGGAAGCCGTACATCGCCTGTTTTAATACATTTTTTATCATATGGTGAATTTTTTTACAGATTTGATAAAAAACATATTTGTTTGCCCGATCCGTGTGCTTTGTCAAGACGGGGTAATCCAATTCAAAATTAGACGATAATTTTATGAGCTTTCACTTGTTCAGAGAGATAATTGGAATATATTCATGTTGTAAGATAATTATGCAAATTAGGTGTACCACCGTAGAGAGCTGAAGCAGATCATATATATATCAACTGTTTCAAGTGTGAATGTCTAAGTAATAAAATAGTCGTTTTGATGGCTCTTACAGTATGCTAAGTGTGGGTGAAATTATTCTTGAAAATAATACTGAAAACTAGAATATTCTCAGTTGTGGTTTTATGACTTTCTGAAAAAGTTTTTCATACTTTACTACATTGAAGTCAAGGCCCGAAACTAAATTCGGCAGCGAAGATTACTTTCAGCTTACAGCATAGGTGAAACTAGAAATACTTCGTATTGTGGATTTATGACCGCACCGAGTCACTGATATATTGTGTCCCTTATTTGGATAGGATCATTTTTGGAAACTGTTAGATTTGAATTTTTCGATGTGAATATTTTCAATAATTCACGATTTATTTTGACCCTTCGTGTTGATTGGATTATTCCGTGGAACTGTTATAATATAATTATATGTCTTCAATAATCTTGGAATTGTCAGGATACATTGAAACGGATTAATAAAACAATATGGCGGAGAACGGAAAACCCGGATTATTGAGTCCGGAAGTTGCCGATCTGGTAAGTTTCTTAGTATAATTGATCAGAACTCAGAACAGTTAGTTAATGAGATAAAGGTTGACTTTCCAATCAGGGGGTATGTTCTGCTCTGCCCTGCTCTGCCTGCTCTGTTCTGTTCTGTTCTGTTCTGTTCTGTTTTCTGTTGCTCTGGTGCTCAGTTCTGCTTTTTTATGTTCTGCTCTGCTCTGTTCTGTTCTGTTCTGTTCTGTTCTGTTCTGTTCTGTTCTGTTCTGTTCTGTTCTGTTCTGTTCTTTTATCTCCTTCTTTCTGCTCTGTTTTCTGTTCTGTTCTGTTGCTCAATTCTGCTTTTTACGTTTTGTTCTGTCAGGGTTTCTGCTCTGCTTAACTCTGTTCTTCTTTGGTGTTCTTCTCTGATATTCTGTTCTGTTGTATACGACTGTTCAACTCAAGAAACGCCAGACAACATTTGATTGCAAACGTTTCAACCTCTGTCAATGCTAAACTTGAACTCAGACGGATGAAGTTCATTATTCGTCTCTCTGAAGATTGTAGAAGAAGATTGCCTCTTTTGTTTGGAGCCAATGTATTACAATACGCTCTCAGCAACTCCCAAGGGGTCTTCTGGAAAACTTGGCTGGGATATTTATACAAGTCTAAAACACGAAGGAATTATGTCAGAATAGTGTAAGAGAACCATTAGTAGAATCCTCACCGGCTTTGATTTTCTATCTCAAATCAAACAATATTGTTCAAAGACATTCTAAAAATACACTGGGCTCATAAATCTTTGAGAGACCGCATTGGCAGTTGACAACACGGTTTGATATATACTGGAAAATATTTCCAACTCGGTAGGCTGTAGGTAATCAGGCGAGCATTGTAAATTATTGTTAAGTAGACATGAAAATGGAATGGAATGGAGTTTTACGTCCATCTTTCTGAATGTCATTCAGGTTATTATGACTTATAAATAAGAATTTGATCTAATCCATTCGCTCTCGACTAAGTCAACCCAACATCATATCTTCTGGATAGTAAAATGGTCTCATTAGTCTCCTTTAGTCCAAAAAGAGACATAACAGTAGGACATACACCTCCATTACAAGTGACTAGTCAATAAGGTACAGAACATTCGGACGTACATCTCATTTCATTTCATTAACCCTATAAAGGGCAGAACAGTAGGACATACAACTCCATTTAGTGTCACTAGTCAATAAGGTACAGAATATTCGGAAAAATATCTCATTTCATTTCATTTACCTAATAAAGGGCAGAAGAGAAGGATGTAAAACTCCATTTCATTTCATATACTCAATACTGCTGACTTTACTACCTTGATATTCTATAGCAATCTATTTCATTCCACATACCACGAGCTTTTCTGTACCCACACAATCTACTACACGTAGGCTAGCACCTGGTTTAAACTACCTACCTACTCACCGTGGGTTGTTAATCCTATCATCTAAATAGTAGATATATAAACCAAACGATGTTACGTGGTAATATCGTTATATTATGAATGTTGTTAATGTATCAAATTAAACCCAATAAAAATAAACAAATATCGCTGATTTATTAACTTTACGTGGTGCGTGGGCTGGAAATCTGCTAGTCGTAACTTAAAGACCATACAATATTGCTAACAAGGTGACTAAAACACGTCGCCATTTTGCACGGGGGTTAAGCCCTTAATGAGTCTTTCTACCGCTGGTCATATCCAATCAATATTTACAATATCAGTAACCTTTGACGTTGCATGGAAGATTGGAAATGGTGCATGCACCCAAAATACACACAAAAACTGATCTATCTTAAATTTAATGTAAAAACGTTAATCCTTCCCGTTTGAGACGAGTACTTCATTACAATGAAATTTATTACTCAATCTCGTGGAGGTCATCATCTACTTAGAGCTTCAAGAACACCATCCACCTCAGACTTAAGACGCTCCGTATGTCTATGATAAAGTTTTAACGAGACGTTTCGTCATATTTATTACATAAATAGAAATTAGAAGTATCAACAATGTTAAACGGTAACATCTTTGTAAACAGATAGCAGGCGTAAGTAGAGTCGTTAAGTAGACCAGATCAAAGTGAAAGTAGATAACGGTGAACAGTTTGTTTGAGTAACCTTGTTCTTCTCTAATGGTTATATTAAAAACACCTGGTATGGGGAGGTGGTGGCTGAAATGATACGTTATGGTAGTTTAGTCTCACTGTTGCTACACCTACTTGGGGCTGTAACGCACAACACAACTACCAACTACCAACTACTACGACTACCAACAACTACCTAGTATGCGATATTAGCATCCACTGGAAGTGAACGTTAACTTGTCATCTACCAACAACTACCTAGTTTGCGATATCAGTATCCACTAGAAGCGAACGTTAACTTGTCATCTACCAATAACTACCTAGTTTGCGATATCAGCATCAACTGGAAGCGAACGTTAACTTGTCATCTACCGACTGACCGATTAAGTGTTGGTGATATGGTATTGGGGATGTGTTTCCTAAATTCTGCACATAGTTTATATGATTTATTCTTGTCCACGTCCAGAACTTGATAGATATCAGTCAGTTTTAATGTCAGATGGGAGTAGTGTTCTCAATAAAAGCACTGGCCTAGGTCATGAAGTAAGAACCAGTCAGTTATACCATCGTGAGACCAAGAAACATAACTAATATCCGTGGTACATTACAAATATATTCCTGGCCTCCAGTAGGTTTTTAACCCACTGTTTACTGGCGCCTCAAACCTAATCATCTAGATCATAATGAATCATTAACCCAGTAAGTCATTACACGTGAAATACATGTCGGTCAGTGCCAGATCCAGGTTAGATTGTTTGATAACAGACGAACACGGTCAGCTATGAAATAAATCCGGCCTTACTCCTTTCTCTGACGTTATATACAGGAGGGATAACGGCATATTTAGGAACGGAACTAAAATGAAATGGAGTTTCACATCTGCTCCGGTTGTGACCAATGAAGAAGGTCCTCGGATGATGAAGTCTAATCGGAGCTGCCACTTTACAGAATAAAACTTCGACGTTTGGTTCGTCAAAAATGTTATTAACAAAATGATGACGCGATACCGATAAAAACTGCTGGTGATAATACGTATTGAAATGAGATAACTTATAATAGATATAATAGGTATTGAAATTGAGTTGAAATATGATAATACCGGCACGCTGTGTTGATTGAAAGAACATTAGAAAGGTGTTCTTGATTACCGATGTCTATCTAATTAGGAAAATGAAATGCGAGTAGAAAATATAAATCAATTCATTTAACATTGTAAACATCCTCCTACGAGATGGCCGGTTTGACCTCGAGTATATTGTAAACACGTTGAAACATTGGCCAGGTGGCACTAGTGAAGGTTGGGGATTGGAAGAACGAGTGGTGGGACGAGGATGAAGGCGGCGGTATCTGGTGACGTTGGCGGCAGATGTTAATTTACTGCGGATTTTAAAGAATGAGTTATCATCTTGATATGCTCGTTTTACCTCGAGTACATCCTTAAAGTTTGTCCAGATTCTGACATTGGTAATGGTTGGAAATGGGGGATGGGGGAGGGGGCACCAATGGCGATAGATTCCAGAGATTTGATAGGTTTGCTGATGTGCAACAGTTATCCCTGGAAGGAGTTTTTAGAAGTCCAATCTGAATGGACTGGTCTCCCACCATACGAAGGCGAGTTCTTGAATGAGCTATATTTAGCAACCTTGTTATGAAAACAGTAGAGCCTCGGGCTACAATATGGATTTCTGATGACCTGGAGATGGTGAACCTCGATAGAAAAATGTCAAGCCATCATAAATATCGTCAATATCCTTTGGGGTGTTACTAAAATTAGTGACAATCCTTTAAGGACGTGCATGTATACATTGGTTGATGACATAACAGCCAGTTGCTGCTCGCTTCTCACTGGCTTGTTGTCTTATATTTTTACCTTCTCTCGTGTCTCTGGGGATTTCTTTCAAAATGGATTCTTATCTGAGGAGACTGCGCTCAAGGGTAAGCGTTTTGAGAGTCACACGTTTCATTTATTGCTCTGTCAGCTAAGATATCAAAGTAGGACATGATGATAGTGTGGATGGTACAGTTGTCTCTGATGTCCCTTGGTTTTTGAATGGGTTCGTTCAGTTCTTAAGATCGTAAATGAAATACACCTTCATCAACAACTGTTAAAGGCTTTGATAACATCAATTTTGTTAATAAAAATCAAATTTATCATCACTTAAGTTTACCAAAAACAACATGTTTATCAATACGTCTATTTAATTCCATGATAACTTTGAACATTGCTTCTCGGCGTCTAAAATTTATCCTTCGCCAGCTTACAACAATAAATTACAACCTTGGTTATTTGTTATTTTTCCCTTTTCTCTTACAAAGTTGTCAGATATTACAATCTTCTTGATTTATATGATAGTTGTTTTTTGTTTTGCATCTCGTGGAAATCTCTTTATCAATAACATACCTTGACTTTTTGAAAGTCATCTGAAATCCTCAGAAGCTGTATCGTACAATCTGGCACTATGGAATAATAATGGAAATTACAATATGAATATTTCGGCGTGGGGATAAACTTCCAGGACCGTATGTAACGTAGGGGCAATTTTTAGGGTTGCCAATTTTTAGGGTTTTGCACCATTTAATTCTCAGCTTTAGTGCCAAAGACTTCCCTCTAGACTCCGGCCCGAGCCTCCTCCTAACTCGTATACGACCTGATTTTATATCATTGTATCTTGTTATGTACATGTCGAAACCATTCGCCGATCCTGAATCTGTTGCTAAGGCTTAACGTAACTTTAACGATAGGCCGTTTGGTACAAGGGGCACCGAACATTGTGACTGCATGTTCCAATCCTACTACCAACTACTACGACTACCAACAACTACCTAGTTGGCGATATCAGCATCCGCTGGAAGCGAACGTTAACTTGTCATCTACCAACAACTACCTAGTTTGCGATATCAGCGTCCGCTGAAAGCGAACGTTAACTTGTGATCTACCACCACCGTGACTGTATGTACAATGTTTACGGTTGTTCGTGGTAGTACGTCATATTTTATGGTATTTAAGCGTACAGGAGTTCAAAGGAAATGAGAACTGTTAATAAAAACTTATCTGTTCAGGTTCATTACAAACCTCTCTTTGAAGATTTATTAATTACAATCTATATACTGATGACCTTCAGGTAGTTCTCTGGTGTACTTTACCTTAGTTTCATAACGAGAAATCTGCCATATGTGATATTTTAAATGCGCACGTAGAATTCTACTCAAACGTTTGAATGATGGTGAGCGACATATAATAGCTCCTGTGGCACAATTGCGTACCTGAAAACGAAATGGAGTCTTTAGTCCTATTTTTCTGTCCTTGCTACCCCCTTAAGAAAGAGAAACAGAGAGACAGCATAGTTCCTGTCGTTAAAAGGGTTGCCTAACATACGTTTCGACATTCCATCCCACGTTTCCTTCGATTCTCCTTGTCGCAACAACGAAGACTTAAAAATAAAATTTCTTTTGTCATTTGGATGGAAGGAAGCACAGGGATGTCCTAAGGGACATTTTGTTGATGGTCTAGCCTAATGCAGCTGGAAACATGGACGTAATGCTCCACAAATTTTACTTGTAATTGTTTACTGTGATCACCTCAGAACTCTCTGGAGGATCAGCAGTGTAGGTAATTAAAGGTAACCAGGTGAACGCTCTATATCCTTATCTCAAGATTAAAATAATGTTTAAAATTAAGTACAACCAATTGTTTATGATTCCTACGTCCGTCTTAAAAAGATATTTACTTTTCTATTTCTTTTACCTGTGTAATTTGATTCACCTGTTTTCCATTGCATCCTATTTCTATTTTCTATTTAACAAGGTGTGTTCGTTACACCTGCCTGGTGGATTCGTACGTGTATCAGTACGTGCATCCAGTGCACTTCGTTTGCCAACCTTCCCACGACTTGATTGATTGTGTTCAATTCTTGTTTTGATAGTACGCAGATTTTATGCAAATACTAAAAATCTGTGAGAGAAATTACCATTTAAATCTGACAACTTTACATTAGACACAACAAGAGCTTCTTGGAAATCTTCCAAAACAGTAACAATCCTTCGTGTCATTGGGTGCAGTGTACGCAAAAAATGAAGTTTGTAGAACAGATATTAGCAATCGATACATGAATATCGGCGAGTATTTCTATTTTTTATATTGATTTGAAAGAAAGTTTAATAACAAATGAACCTGGCTTTTATTATGTCGTTCAACTATTAAATACAGGCCTGGGTTTTTTCGGCGTAAAAGTTCTGGAAGGTTTCCGTTCTGTTTGCCCCTAGGGGCTAAGGGACTAGTCAGAGGAAGTTTTAACGAGCTCCGCCTGTCTACCTTGTTAACTTCCTGAATTTTAACAATTTATTTCTTGTATTTACACACAGAACGTGATAGACAGAAGTGGGACAAATTTAGATCAAAGCAATCACATTTATGGAAATTTTTCTTCTCCATATTCATCGGATCTTTTGTCTGGGCCGGGGGGATAAAGGACTAGTAGCTAGGATTGCGTGGTCCAAACAATGGTCGGGTTTGATTGTCAATGTCTTATAAACTGACATGTGTCTGGAGCAAATCGTCCACTCGGGACCGCTTGTTAATGTTTCGTAGTGAAGCAAATGACCTCGAGACAGTTTCAAGCCTTGTGCATTAGACATTAGATCAAATCTTTCAAGGCTAGAAGAGGTTGGCGATTGAGGGGTCCCTGTACTCAAACGACAGTCGAGTTTTATGTATACCCCTTCTGTACCTTGAACCAATGAAATGAAATGGACTACTACACTCTATTGCTCTGTTCTTCAATTCTCTATAATTTGTGAACAAAGGAACGACATTTCTAAGAGAGAAGAAAGTGGAGAAAGATTAGACTATATTACAGCACGTTTTTAGATCTATTTGGGTGTTTTATTATAGATTTCAATTAGTCTGCAGAATACAGTCTCTTTCTATAGACATGTACTGTATTACTATCTTTTATTTAGTCTATCGGAGTGATCAACACTCGGCTATCAGTAGACATGGTGGTACAATGGAACCGACTTAAGATCTCTCTTTACTATGGTGTCTCTTGTGCTCTTGGAGTGGTTCACACTCGGCTAGAAGTGGTCATGATGGGAGCCGATCACTCGTTGCTATCTCTCCCTTGGATGCTGATGACAAGACTGCCTCTTCTGGCAGACAGATCTTGTCAACAAATTTGTGTATGTGGGATTAGTTTCCAGATGATAACAAGCCAACTCAGGGATGTACATGGGTTGTTAAATTGCAGATCATCGTGTCCAAACCACACGTCATTCGCCATACTTCCTCTAGACCGTGTCAAAACCCGTATTCGGGTTACGATGATTGAAGATGAGTGTTTTTTTTCAATGAGAATGTTTCGAGGAAGGAATTCAACCATCGATTAGAAGCTACTGATAATGGTTCTATCGACCGGAAGAAACTGTAAATGGCAATTAAATCCTTTTGTTCTCACCTACTTTCAGATGGTCCATATTGGATTTACTCCTCCTTAACATTGATCGGCGTTCACAAGCATACTTTTACTCTTCCCATTGATCGGTTAAAATCAATCAAATGGGTCCTTAATATTGGTAATGCAAGTGGTAGCTTACGTGTCCATTTGAATAAGACAACGTTTCTCAAGTTTCCAGTCGACCCGTCTATAAATCGGTACAGATAATCCGGGTAAGATTGGATTGGCCAAGGACCAGCTCGTAGAAAGGATCCTCGTCGAAGAGAAATTGATGTTTAATGAAAACTAGTTGTCTTATTATGTCTGATGGGTTTACATCCATGAAAGATGGTTTATAAATCTTCTCTGCGTGAAAAATATAAGTAATACCAATGCTTCCACTCACTTTCAGTGGATTGAGCCTCTTGGAAGTAGGTCAGTCAGGAGGCGGTTTGTCATGTATGATGAGATAGCATCATCTGAAGAGGAATGTATGTCGGTATGGGATTAGGTCTGTTAGTGACATGATCATGTTAGAATATTGACAACAGCATCATATAGTCTCTAGATTTAACCCTCGACATTTATATTGGGTGCTGGTGATCAATACATCAATAAAGTTTATGATGGTTTTAAACAAAAACAATACAGTCTTACAGTATTATAGTATTATGTAGGTCCCAAATTAGGCCCCCATCATCCCCTGCCTGCAAGTCTCTCGAGACTGGGGGTACACTTAGGGGACAGAATAACTATATGTGCAGGCAGGGAGGGGGGGGGGGGCAACTGTCAAGGTCGAGATTCAAATTGCGGCAGCGCACTGGAAGTGCGTAGGCTCAGGCCTCCTGTGGATCGTCTGAGAGGCTAACTATTTTACAGCACCAAGGGCACAGGAGGGATTTCAATGAGTGATTTTAGGATTACCAGTTGTAATTCTTGATAGGGTTGATCTCTATTTCATAGAATATCATTCATAGATACAAATGATGATCGTCTCCCCTTGTAATAAACAACATCAGTTTCCCTGGTGAGATA
The DNA here is from genome assembly GCF_000327385.1 of Lottia gigantea. Lineage (NCBI taxonomy): Eukaryota > Metazoa > Mollusca > Gastropoda > Lottiidae > Lottia > Lottia gigantea. The sequence continues at coordinate 999,814 of NW_008710284.1, forward strand.
ATTAATATACTTTGTAATTAGGATTAGACCCTTGACCTTAATCTGTTTCTATCCTTTCATCTACACGAGAGAACAAATCACTTAATCCGTGGTCCATAGTCCGGTATGATTGAGTAGAGAATTACTAATGGAGACGATCATGATCTATTTATTTTAAGGGACAGACCCTACTCAATCATGGGACCTTTAGAATTTAAATATTTAAAATTAATGAATGTTTAAAATCAGCGCTTAATTCTTTACTCCAATCAAAGATCTCCATTGAATAATTAATTGAGAAGATAATCTAAAATTTAGGGAAGTTAATTAAGCGTTTTTGACAAATCTTGGTCATTCGTGAAGAGACATCTTAGAGCTATACTTGTACTTTATTTCGGTGTCCATTTTGATAGAAGTTACCATTATTATGCCTTGCTATTCTTTTGTAAGTCTCTTTTGAATTTGAAGTCCATAATGTTATAAGTGGACGTACTACGACTCCATCTCAAATTATACGATATGCTTGTCATAGAAGCCGGGTGACATTAGCACTTGTGACCTAGTTAGGTTTTTGGTGGGAAAATGGCACCAAGGTCATATCATCAAGGTCAAGTGAATGTTTTCTGTGTTGGAAAAGACACGGTGCTTCTATTGCATCTGTGTGATTCTAGACCTCTTTTGTACCTTACAAGATGGAATTGAGCGTTTTATATTATGAGATGGGGTTTATATATTATATATCCTCATAGAGTGATAATAATTTAATGTAAGACTAATGGAATTTTACATTGTGATGTGGGAAAATCGAACCAACGATTACTGTTAATTCTTGTGATGAATAATATGCTAAAATGGCTGGGCCGTTATCAGGTAATCTATGGTGTATTGGCCTCTCCACCTGGTAATATACCAAGCTGTCTCTGCTCAGGACATGTTGATATTGTCAGTTATTAAACCTCCACACAATCATGTTCCATTGCTGCTGTGTGGTTCCATTATACCAATTTATTTTTCAAATTATTTATGATCCCTGTCTTTCCATTTCAGTCATCCAAAACCAAGAAGTTTTTACGGATTAGTCCGAAATTAAAAAAGAAGAACTCTCGGAAAGAGGAGGAGAACACAATGAAAGAAATGGCTTCTCAGGGAAAATCAAAAAAAATTAACGATAAAATTCCAAATGGATTGAATGACAAGGAACGATTAGGTGAGTTGTCTAACTTTGTTAAGTTTACTATTCAGCAAAGTTCGTAGCTTAGTGCCCCAAGGCCCCACCCTTTATATGCCTGCTACCCATCTAAAAACAATGCCCTGTTATGATCGCGTTATACAGGGGTATGTATTGATTCAAATAATTTAGCTCACTCCCAAATGGATTTCAGACAAACCTGGTGCCAGATTTTCTTTAAAAAAAAGTGGTACAACTTATCCAAATCTGTCCTTTGTTGTACCCTAAGGATTATGCATCAATATGAGAGACATGGCTGTAACTTTTACCTGGTTAAATTGAAGATAAAGCCTCAAATCCTGAGGTTAAATATCCTAGAGCATGAGACGGCCATTTTACAAGCATTTGATGAAATCAGAGCCATGAATCTCAAGTGGTTGATAAGTTGCCAAAATGGTGGAAAATCAATCATACAGCCATGAATTAATATTGATTGTGTTGTAAGGGTTACTCTCTTATAAACTGAACTGACTTCTAGCTCTGATATTCATTCTCACCTGTGATTTGGGGGTGAAGCTTACACCGGGCTGACTCTTCTTATTTGTGACTTCTTAACCTGAAGAGGACTGTACAAACCACACTTAATCATCTAGCAGACAACAATCTATCTTGCTACTGACTGGGCTATCTGACTGTCATAGCAGAGAACAATCCAACTTACAACCGACTGGGCTATCTGACTCTCCTAGCACAGTTCACTTTACTTTCTGCTGTTGTAAGAATAACCATTCATGAACACTATAGGTCTGACTTGTATAGTTTCAATTACTATTATTATCTAAAGTAGACTAAGAACCCCCCTCCCAAAGCAAGTGGAATTTAGAAGGGCTTAGATTCTAATGTGACTTAGTCAGACTGACATGGTTAAAGAGAGTTTAATAGAGAGTTGGCACACAGATAGAATATCATAGATTATAATAATACTGAAACAAGCTTATTACACAGACTCCCAGTGGTGGTTCTCATACCTACAGATCAGTTGGCATACAACTATAGCTAGCTATAATAGATCTCTACAGGGGGTTAACGCATTGTGGTTTGTTTGGTTGGTAGATGACAAGTTAATGTTAGAATACTGGTTTCTTATAACAATGTTTTTAAAGATAGGTTCTTCAATATATAAAGCTGATTTAGAAAGCTTAATTAAGCTCCTACACTAACTTAATCAGTTAGCACTATTATAGATCTGTACAGGAGGGTCACTAATATAGGCTCTACCAAGCTGAAGCATAGATAAAGCTTACTTAAGCTCCTACAGTAAATTAAGTAATTGGCAGACCACCAGGGGTTTACTGTAGCAATGTTTTTAAAGATAGCTACTCAGATTATCCTAAAAGAGTCAGGGTGTGGTATTCTTAATATGCCTTTGAAAATGTTGAGCAACTCTGAAATCAAGTGAGGATTGTAGGAGAACAATGTGTCAGAGTCTAGTTTTGATAAGTGGTACAGATACCTTAAATTGAGCCATATATCATCTTAAAGGCAAATATTCAGACGACTTTATGTTTTAAAATTCTATTGTTGATCTCAAGCCAACAGACAAATTGTTTTATGTTAAGGTGACTAAAGACAAGAGGTATAAAAATGTTGTTTCAGGTCTGTTTGTGGTTTAACAAATTACTAGTACTGATAGACAGCAATTACCTTAAAGTTATAACAAAATATTCCATACATTGTCTGCCAAACTTTTCTAATTTTTCTTTTTATGGTACGTGACAAGACACAAGTAATGGTAGTTCGTCAAATCTGGTGCTACTTGTTAAACAGAATATTTTGATTGGATATTGGCATGGTTAGGGCAATTTTTAACATGTTGTTGCTCTGATCCATTTACGGAATGACAATTTTCAACATGACAAAAGCCTGATATGGCATAACTTTTGGTAGTTATACAAAACTGAATAATGAGTCTGTCAACAATATCTCTGTACCTTACTGTACACTAATACAGTCGAGGGGTAGGCAATCCTTTCTATGTACCATTCCATTATCACTACTAGTTGACTGTATTGTGGTCTACCAGTTGACTGTATTGTGGTCTACTAGTTGACTGTATTGTGGTCTACTAGTTGACTGTATTGTGGTATACCAGTTGACTGTATTGTGGTCTACTAGTTGACTGTATTGTGGTATACCAGTTGACTGTATTGTGGTCTACTAGTTGACTGTATTGTGGTCTACTAGTTGACTGTATTGTGGTCTACCAGTTGACTGTATTGTGGTCTACTAGTTGACTGTATTGTGGTCTACCAGTTGACTGTATTGTGGTCTACTAGTTGACTGTATTGTGGTCTACCAGTTGACTGTATTGTGGTCTACCAGTTGACTGTATTGTGGTCTACTAGTTGACTGTATTGTGGTCTACCAGTTGACTGTATTGTGGTCTACCAGTTGACTGTATTGTGGTCTACCAGTTGACTGTATTGTGGTCTACCAGTTGACTGTATTGTGGTCTACCAGTTGACTGTATTGTGGTCTACCAGTTGACTGTATTGTGGTCTACTAGTTGACTGTATTGTGGTCTACTAGTTGACTGTATTGTGGTCTACTAGTTGACTGTATTGTGGTCTACCAGTTGACTGTATTGTGGTCTACCAGTTGACTGTATTGTGGTCTACTAGTTGACTGTATTGTGGTCTACTAGTTGACTGTATTGTGGTCTACCAGTTGACTGTATTGTGGTCTACTAGTTGACTGTATTGTGGTCTACTAGTTGACTGTATTGTGGTCTACCAGTTGACTGTATTGTGGTCTACTAGTTGATTGTATTGTGGTCTACCAGTTGACTGTATTGTGGTCTACTAGTTGACTGTATTGTGGTCTACTAGTTGACTGTATTGTGGTCTACCAGTTGACTGTATTGTGGTCTACTAGTTGACTGTATTGTGGTCTACCAGTTGACTGTATTGTGGTCTACTAGTTGACATAGTTACAGATTGTCAATAAAGTATTAAAATCTATTTTAGGATATTGTATTGATGATGATAAAATAGTTTCGGTCCCCTGGGACAAACAAAAATCACTGAGATAATTGATTAAATCTTTAAATATGGTGGCAGTTTTTATTTACGATGAGATTTTTCATATTTTGTTCACGGTTGATCTAGCTTTAATCTGATGAAGCTTTCACTAGTTAATGAAGTAGAATATAAAAATAATGACCTTGTATGACTGTTGAGGTACTGCCCAGTCAGTGGTTTAATTAGGGGGTGGGTCATTAGGCCATTACCTCATCCCTAGTATCTGTGAAAGGTCAATTTTAAAGTGAAAATTTAGCTATATTGATACTCAAATTCATATCAGGCCATCTGAAATTTGTTGGCTCCCGATGGCCTTGTGCACTCCAAATACCCCCTTCATCAAAGAGACGCCTCCCCCCTTCCCTCTCCCTGAGGCCTTTTGCTATTTATGCCCCTGATTGCAATTATGAAGCAAAATGTCTGAAACTATTTTGCACAAAATACCCGTATCTTTAAATTTTGCTGTTGCACCAAGATGAAACTTTTTCATTCAAATATTCCCAAACAAGTCTATTGTAGTCTATCTAAGCCTGTCTTGTATAACTGTAGAATTCAACACCATCCCCTGGGACCAAGATTTGTCACAGATTTATTATCAAATTTGAAAAATAGACATTTATTCCACATTTTTTATTTTTCCATTCATGAATTTATGGATTTGGAGAGAAACTATTTGTCAAGATTTAGCTGGATTTAGTCCCCTGGAGAATTCTGGAATGTTATAAATTCTAGTATTTAACACGACTAATAATGACATGTTTTTATCTTTATATATCATCACTGGTTATTTATATTTTATTTATTGAATCACCTTTGAACTTGAATCATTGTGTTTAACAATCTGATTAAAAAGACAGATCTGGGGATTTGATTCTTGATTTTCTTGCCATCTAATGATTGTAATGTATCCCCTGTTTGATATATTCAGCCAATCAAGTGACCTGTTCCTAAATTCCTTGCTAGGATATTCTATGATATACTCTTGACTTGTTTTATCAGCTCACTTTAAAAATGAAATAAAGCTAATTAATAATGAAGTTGTTTAGAACATATAGACAATTCCTGTTTTTATATGAAGCTACATTAAAACTCTAATCAGTTTATATTGTATTATTAATTTGAATCAAAATAAAGTTTTATATTTTATATCTTGTTCTTTGGCATTCTGGTCATGAATTTCTACCCTGTTTTTGTGGCATTATTTACTAGTAATCTATAATATATTTTAATTTATTCCAGAATTAAAACAGACATTTGATCTGTTTGATAAGAATCAAGATGGTAAAATCTCTAGTGAGGAATTAGGTTGTGTTTTACGAACATTAGGTCATGATTATACAGCTATAGAAATAGATGAAATGATTAAAAATGCAGACACCAATGGTAAGTAAAAGTTTTTGATGTGTGAAATTTAGAAACAGAATTAATAATAATAGTTATCTAGTCTCTCTGAGTTGACCAAACCAGGCACAGAATGGTACCAGGTGTTGCAGGAGAGTAAGCATGCTCTGTGGTCTAGCATCAACCACCAATTCTTATCATAATGGAGCACAGATTGAATTAAACAGCACCAAATTCTTTTTGAAAAGCAGAAGAATTATGCCAAAAGTTTTCCTATAAATGCTGGAAAACAACATGAATTTTTTTATCTTGCATTTGATTCACTAATTCAGAAAGTGATGAACTATTGAAGAAAGTGTGTTTATATTGTAAAATTCGATATAACGTAATAAATCCTTTCTTAGGCTCAATATTCAAATTATCAAAGTCATGCAGGAATAATCTTTAATAGTGTGAAGACACTAAATGTTTATCTAAAAGTTTATGCAAAGTCTTTTCAACTCAAAGCAATTCTTGGACAGATATTCTGAATAATCTTTACAGTACTGTATGTTTATGTGAAGAAGATTTGAACCCAATAAGAAGGTGAAACACTTCAAACTGTCAGCCATTTTCAATAAAAATAAAATGAGGACCATTATTCTGTTATAAGTGTCAATTTCTGTATTACTTCATGTTTTATGGAGAACCAATTGCACAATAATTGTTGATTTAGTATTATGGAGAGCGCAATAAACCTACATTTCGTGCAATATCAACTCAATAAATAATTGGAATGAAGTTGAGTTGCACATTTTACTGCTCTTGTTTGCAATTCTCATATTTACACCCTAGGAAATAAAATAGAGTTAGTAACTCTACTGTTTTTGTATCTTATTGGACTAATGAAATGAAATGGAGTTTTATATTCTACTGTTCTGTATCTTATTGGATTAATGAATTGAAATGGAGTTTTATATCCTACTGTTCTGTATCTTATTGGACTAATGAATTGAAATAGAGTTTTATATTCTACTGTTCTGTATCTTATTAGACTAATGAAATGAAATAGAGTTTTATATCCTACTGTTCTGTATCTTATTGGACTAATAAATTGAAATGGAGTTTTATATCCTACTGTTCTGTATCTTATTGGACTAATGAAATGAAATGGAGTTTTATATCCTACTGTTCTGTATCTTATTAGACTAATGAAATGAAATAGAGTTTTATATCCTGTTCTGTATCTTATTGGACTAATGAAATGAAATAGAGTTTTATGTCCTACTGTTCTGTATCTTATTGGACTAATGAAATGAAATAGAGTTTTATGTCCTACTGTTCTGTATCTTATTGGACTAATGAAATGAAATAGAGTTTTATGTCCTACTGTTCTGTATCTTATTAGACTAATGAAATGAAATAGAGTTTTATGTCCTACTGTTCTGTATCTTATTAGACTAATGAAATGAAATAGAGTTTTATGTCCTACTGTTCTGTATCTTATTGGACTAATGAAATGAAATAGAGTTTTATGTCCTACTGTTCTGTATCTTATTAGACTAATGAAATGAAATAGAGTTTTATGTCCTACTGTTCTGTATCTTATTGGACTAATGAAATGAAATAGAGTTTTATGTCCTACTGTTCTGTATCATATTGAACTAATGAAATGAAATAGAGTTTTATATCCTACTGTTCTGTATCTTATTGGACTAATGAAATGAAATGGAGTTTTATATTCTACTGTTCTGTATCTTATTGGACTAATGAAATGAAACACAAAGTTTAGTTCTAATGTTTTGTATCTTTCTTAAAAGATAAGGCGTTATTATTTACTAGTAATTGGAAAATGAAATGAAATGGAAATTAATATCATACTGTTTTCTGTTCTACTGACTCTTGAACTTATTATACTAATAAGTTTACATCTACAGTTTGTTATAAGACTCATAATATAACATAAAGTTTCTGGCTAATGAAATAAAATGGAGGTAAACGCCCTGACTAAGAACGCCACAAAATGATTATGAGGAATAACACATGAAAGAACACTTAATGGGTAATAACAAACATTTAACAGAACTGTCAAATTGGAATTTATGAAAAATCTAAAAATTGAAAAAAATTCAATATTTACTTTCGACCTGTTTTTTGCTGAGAATTCTGGCACCTCATAATTCACATGTAATTTCTGACTTGCCAATAGATAATAGTACTTAGGTTAAAGTGGTTGTTTTTACCTCCTCTCAGGTGTTCATCTAAGGTTTTGGCTTTCCATTTGTTAAGAAAGAATTTGGATTGAAAATAGATTAACTGAAGTGAATTAATTTCGAAAAAATTTAATCATTTTGAAGTCACTTTTTATCTATCATCCCTAAGCACTAAATATATTGTACCTCTATATTGTATTACCAGTAGTATATTTAGACTCATCAGAGGAGGCTGGCTACCGCCATCCCCCCAACACGGCCCTGACCTATTTATGCCCCTGTGTATTACATATTCATACCATGTCATGATCAGCAATACATAGCACTTATAATTATAGATTGAGAAAGTCTTCAAAGTTCAAAGAAATGTAAAGATGAAAGCTAATTAGTCAAGTTACTTCGACCCAACATTTTGAATTCGTTCCAAATGGCATTAATAATTACAAGAAAGTCATTGTACTGATGGGGAAATTACAGGCAGAATATGATATTCTTTTTACACCTAGCAACCACAGTAACATAACATCTGTTATTAATTAGACTTAAACTCTAGTTAGGTGATATCAGACTGGTGCCTGGCTCTGAGTTGTAGTGCCTGGTGTCTGGGCTCTGAGTTGTAATGTCTGGTATCTGTCTCTAAGTTGTTATGTCTGGTATCTGTCTCTAAGTTGTTATGTCTGGTATCTGGCTCTGAGATGTAATGTATGGTGTCTGGCTCTGAGTTGTAGTGCCTGGTGTCTGGCTCTGAGTTGTAGTGCCTGGTGTCTGGGCTCTGAGTTGTATTGTCTGGCTCTGAGTTGTAATGTCTGGTATCTGTCTCTAAGTTGTTATGTCTGGTATCTGGCTCTGAGATGTAATGTCTGGTGTCTGGCTCTGAGTTGTAGTGCCTGGTGTCTGGCTTTGAGTTGTAGTGCCTGGTGTCTGGGCTCTGAGTTGTATTGCCTGGTGTCTGGCTCTGAGTTGTAATGTCTGGTATCTGTCTCTAAGTTGTTATGTCTGGTATCTGGCTCTGAGATGTAATGTCTGGTGTCTGGCTCTGAGTTGTAATGCCTGGTGTCTGGCTCTGATTTGTAATGCCTGGTGTCTGGCTCTGAGTTGTAATGTCTGGTGTCTGGCTCTGAGTTGTAGTGCCTGGTGTCTGGCTCTAAGTTGTAATGCTGGTATCTGGTTTTGAAACAATTAGGCCAGCCTCTGATATATAAAACAGATGTGGATGACAGTAGTTCAACAGTAGATCACCCTATGGAAAACATGCTAGATTATCATTATGTCAAGACCTGGTTTCTCGTAAAATATCCTAGATTAATGTACGACGACGTCAAAAATAACATTGTTCAGTACTTATAGTTCACATTTGTTATAAACGGGGGCCTCTGGGGTTTCTTTTAACTGGTGATAATACAATATTGGACCACCCTCCATTCTGTTGACCTGTTGACCTCTAGGGTTAGGGTGTTTTATTTTAGGTAGGACTCTATATAAATGTTGGTATTGTATTGTATCTAAAATATAACTATATATATATATAAATGTATTTCACAATGATGGCAGCAAGGCCCTTGCTTCTTGTCTCTACTTAAACAATAATATCACAATGAAATATTATATTTGTAGAGAATGGTTATGTAGAATATGATGAATTCCTTCAGTTAATGAAACGCTGGTCTACTACCAATCCACCAGGAGCAGCAGCTGTTGTTGAACCTGAACTTACTGATGAGGAGAAACGGAAAGAAACGTTTGCTATATTTGATATGGATGGTAATGGTTATATAGATGAACATGAATTAAGGTAGGCTGACTTTCGTATAACACCAACAATTACACGAGCAGCTAAATTGTTTCTGTCGAGAGCTCCGATTGGCTGGATTTACTAACGTACTATCCTATCAAATTGCTGCAATCTTCTATGATACAAGAAGTAAATGAATGGAGTTTTAGGTCCTACTTTTCTGCACCTTATGAGCCAATGAAGATGGTATAAAACAAGAAAGGTGGTCACAGTATAAGATAGAAAGTAATAGCTTGACATTGTGAAGATAGGCACCTATGTACTATATATAACCCTGTATGTTTTTACTATATCAGGTATGTAATGAGACGACTAGGTGAAAATTTACAAGAAGCTGATGTAAAAGCTATGTTCCAGTTAGCTGATTTAAATGGTGATGGCCTCATAGACTACGAAGGTACGTTCACATTTTATGAACTAGATCTCACTACCAATCCACAAATATTTCCTGACAAAGAATTTACTCTAATAAGTGAGGCAATGCAGCTTCCTGTCAGATCCTGGGGGTCCATGGTTCCCTTCTGCCATCAAGATAATGGGATGATTCAATAAATTCTCACTTCTACCAAATTCAGGGCTGCCATTCCAGTCAAGCGAATGTGGCAAAACAAGTAAAAAAACAAAAGAGCCTTTCACTATAATGCCATCTTTATCTTCTGTTAATTTCAGAATTCAACCAATTAATGGGTGGCCTAACTTTTCCAGTCGTGCCAAAGGGAGGAGCAAAAAGTAGTCCGCCAAAAAGTTCCAAGAAAGAGTCTAGTAAGAAATGATTGTAGGAAGGGACATAACTCTTGTTAAAATTATCTCATTTCAAAAGACAAAGATTTTTTTTCCTTTTAATTGTGTCACATTGTTCACTCATTTGGTAAGAGATAATTATATAGAAGCTAGGATTGAACTTGTCGCTGTTTTCTCACCCCTTTTTATAAATCTGGTGTATGGAACTCTGTAAAGTTGGTGTGCTCTTGTGGAAGTTCTTTACCATCTTTGTTGTAAATTCTTGGTGGTTGGATTGTTTCTGTGTTCTTGATAAAATGGTAATAGAGAAACAGTAGTGTGTTCCAGTCAAAGATGTTGGTGCTTATCAAGTGACATAAACAACACATGATAGACCTTTATCATATTCAATATGAAAATGTTGGTTTGTACACAACAAGAATCGAACATTAATATGGAAGTGTTTTGGCTGATGAAAACTTAGAACGCCAAGGAAAGCTACGTGACTCTTCAAAACCTTAACGTAAACACTGCACAAAAGGGAGACAGCTTCCAGCTAGAAGGATAAATGGAATGTGAAACACCACTGGGAGAATTGTGCTAGGAATTAGCCAGGATTGATGTGGAATCTAATGTCTTCGCACTAAGATCTTCCAAGACATTCTGTATTTTCCACGCCGTGGAATTTTATGACCGGTTATGACACATCTGTTCTCTATACCAATCTACACATATCCCTTTTATCAGACGTGGTACGAAGTCTGTTCTACATCTTTATAACTGGTCTAACTATTACTAAAATAATTTGAAATAAGGACACTTGTTAAAAATGAAATCATCCTTAATAGCACCTTGTTGGCAGTCAGTCAATAACATACAGTTTGAAAAATGTTGACTTTGTTAGTGATGCAGAGTTGACAACCACAATAGCAGACTGAGTATGCCCTGTTCGCTAGCCACAGTTAGAAACGCTAGGCTTGAATATTTGTGAATAGACTTTGTACACCTTTTGAGAACCAGAAAATGTCATTGTTACAAATCATCTGAGCACCAGAATTAAGGGAAACTTTAAGGCTCTAATCAGACATGACTGGTTTTCTTGCTTGTACTGATGGAAATCTTACAACTTTCCCCATTCCTAGGCCTTGATTTTTAAATGGCAAACCTGTCGAATGCTATATATATATAAAAGTTTGAAACCAAGAGCACCCTACCCATGTGAAATGCTACGAAGGATGATACAAAAAGTTGGCACTGGTTAGTGACTGAATCCTTTAATAGTCTTTGTCACTCCAGACTTAATTGTCCTTATACAATAATATATAAATGTACTGGAATGACAGAGACTACATTTTCCAATGTTTGATTATACCTCCTTGGCTCATTCATTATCCTCCTTGCCGCATTGTATGCAAGTTAACCTTGACCTTTATAAGGTGAAGGTTACATAATTGGGTCAAGGTCATTGGCCTTGATCTGTCAGCATATGACCTTGACATTAGAGTATGAAATTTGCGGCCTCACATTCCAATTGGTTAATGTATAAATATATATACAATTTGTATGAAATGTTTTTTACGTCATATTACTCCCTGTATCTTGCACAAATTGTATGATATTGTATTTAGAATCTTCGTATTGTTATCGTGGGATATCTAGAGCATTCACATAATGACCTGACATCCTGGGCTAACTGTCATTCATGAATATTCATCAGAAACACTGTCCAATCAAAACCATTATTTTGGATATCAGTTTACACTATTTAATAACTTACAGTAAGTTATTAGCATTGTCAAGTAACACTCATTTGATTGGTCAATGGTCTGAGAATAGCTCATGAATTATTCATGACATTATAACAAATCTTTCTGAGTTGACCCAGGGCGATAAGTAAAGGTATATTATGAGATTTCTTCAGATAAACCCATATCATCTGTATGATATGATAATATATGAACCCCTCACTTTGTTTTTGTTATTTTTTGAGTGTCTTTCATCTTCACTAGTGATAGAAGTGTCAGGGGTAAAGGTTGTAGGAATCCGGCAGTAAATAGGCTTTAAGAGATTGTAAAGAGGTGTTTGGTCACTGGTCGTAAAAATGCTTTATCACATAAGGCCCTTCGCGATTAGTGACGTTATCAAACACTATCAATTGTTATCAATTGCAGGAACCAAAGACGTCTTAACTGTTTGAGAATCTGAATGGTTTAAATTGATGTTATCAGTGTCCCTGATACACATTTCAAGTTTTAAAAACCTCTTTACAATCTCTTTACTGACATACATCTATAGTGGATAGTCTCTTACTTCCATCTACTAATTTAACTGAGGTGACCATTTATATAAATATTAGTTATAATATAGGTAGTTATTTTTTCAAAAATAAATGTTACTAGGCATCTTATAGTTTAAGCCAACATTGAAAGACTATATTTTAATGTCCGGTATAAAAAGGTCCCTGATATTTAGATATGTTAATTCTATATATTGGATGTAAAATTTTAATAGTTATTTAACTATTAAAATAAGAGGCCTTTCACACATTCTCTTTTAAAGTTGTTGTGCTGGCTTAGTGTGTTTGACAATGGATAATTTTTTGAGGACACTAGCATGAAGAATTTTTTATTATTATAGCTTTTTTGGCATAATTTCAAACTTGATAAGGCCTTATTCATTATAGATCAAACTCGGAGCTGTAAGGAATTGAAATAAAATGAAATGAATGGAGTTTTACGTCCTACTTTTCTGCACCAAAAGAAGTAATTAAAGGCATACTTTTAAGCTTGTTACACATATGGAGGGCCTCTTTTAATATATTATTAAAACTTGTGATACATTTTCTTATTGTGATACAAAATAGAACAAAATATAAGGCATAGATACATACAAGTAATATATTTATTATATATAGTTAAATGAGAGGCAGATCTCATATAATGCCTCTATGGTTATCAAATTTATTAACAGGCCAGTAGAGGCATTTAGTGGGATAATGCCTCAGATTTATAGTAGAGGCATCTTGTTGATTATGCCCACATTTTTTCTTTCAATATGGTGATAGAATTTGTAGTTTTTCATTTTGTAAATGGGAAATTTATCATTTAATGATTTAATACGCAATATATAAACTAGATTTGTAAGTCTGGGCACAATTTAACATATAGAAAGTAGATATATTCAATATGTATTACCCATATTAGGACTGAATTAGGATATTAACCACTGGATGAGTTACTTATAAAATTGTAAATGGAGAGGTATCTTCTTTCTATGTATCGTCAAGTAAAGATAGTCATGCACACCAGGGACTATTCAAAACAGAAACTCAGACAGTCTATTTTGATTCCAGGTAGAATAAATAGTAATAAGCACATTATAAACCAACTTATAGTGTGTTCTTCGCTACTGATTTACCTCAAAATAAAGTAAACTTGTCCCACGATGTGCTTGAATATTTTTGCTAATTTATGTGTTGATTTTTTGCAAATAGAAACACCATTATATAGAAATATATTGTTAGATAGTTTTGAATAATATTGTTGAAAGAGATTAAACTATTTTCCCCAGGTCTCCCCTGTTTTTTTGTATATTTGTAATTTGTGTTTGTAAATATGTAAATAGTTTCTATTACTTTGTTGTCAACAATCCAAATATATCTTCTGATCTTACTCGTAGTTATTTTACTTTAAAAAAAATACATCTGTAGCCCTTATCAGTAAAGCCATCTGGAGTCCGGTGATGCCTGTCTGGGGGGCCAGTGATGCAGACTGTAGACGTAGAGGCAGGGGCTCAGACGAAGAGCGTCACCATGTCAGCTATAGAGGTCAAATGGATGGATTTCTTATTGATAGCAGAAATATTCTATTTTCAATTTTAGGACATTATGAGAGCACAAAATTCACCTGTGATACAGATTGGAGGACTACAGGACAGGGGCTTGCATGTAGAGAGCCCCCCAACCCCCTTGTCTGTGATGTCTGAGATTAACTGCAGAAAATGAAGTACTTTCACAAAATGTACAAGGTTTAACTAAGGTTAACTAATGTGCACTAGATGCACCCAATTTCATAAATTTATTTCCTTAAACTATCAAACACAGAAAAGGTCTGGTGTTAAATTCTATTGAAGAAGAAGGCCCATTAAGTTTGAATAAATGACAAGCAAACGCGTATAAAGGGAGGCTACTACAGTTTTTAGTAAGATATTTATTTGTAGTCTGGAGGCAAACGCTTGGTTTTATTACGGTTTATTTTATTAAATGAGGCTATATTTAGCTGTTTAGAGAAACCCTCCAGCTCAGCCAATGAAAATGCAGGAAACTTTAAGAAAAGATGGCGGCCCCCATGAAAAAATGTGGCCGGACAAAAATACAAGAAAACATTAATTTATAACGATAATTTGATGAAAATATTGGTGTAGGAACGAAGCAGGTAACTTGTTTTATCCATTCCATGTGTTGTCACTCATATTTTAGGTCAGAATTCGTAGGAAACTGCGGTTTTTCATTCTTTTTTGTAGTCTCGGTAAAACCTCACATGGCAGTCGCGAGAATTAAGGTTTGTTTACATGTTTAGGTCAACTTTTCGGTATGTTTACTGCGTTGTCAGTGATAAATAATAGCTGTCACGTTAATAACGTATTCAAAAGTCCCAAATGAACTGATATATATAACTGATTCTTCCTCTTTCAGCTTCAAGAAAAGATTTCTGAATCAAGCTGTCAGCCTACTGTTATAGTTGTAAGATATGATAAAGTTAAAAACAGTTACAGTATTAGTGATATGTTCATGTCATCAACATTATTGGTAAGTTAACCTCTATTTCTAAATACTGATATCTATAAATATTTGTTGAATTGACAGAACAAGCTGTCAAAAATAAGTTGAAAATCTCAAATAAGCTGAATATATAATCTACTCTTCCTCTTTCAGTTTCCGCTCGAAGATGAGATCTGGGAATCAAGCTGTTAGCCTACTGTTATAGTTATAAGATTTGATTAAAGTTAAAATCAGTTATAGTATTAGTACATCATTGATATACCCACGTCATCAACATTATTGGTAGGTAAGTTTCTTTTGATTATTGTTTTTGTCCACTTTCCAGTTGAGCACCTAGCTTTACATTATCATCAAGTTGACAGGGTCACAAAACCTATAGCAATATGAGAGGTGTTGTTTCCCTTATGAAAGTTTAGGTGGTGGACAACACAAGTCGTTTATTAATTCTTTACAAAAATTGACACTGTGTTAAAATGATGAGATATTGAACACCATCTAGTATTATTATCTTTTACTTTGAAAGAAAGGTGATGTCTGATGTGGTACTAAGTTAAAACGACCAGTACTTTTCTGTATGATAAACTGACATGTCATGGTATTTTCTTGGGATCTATGATAGATGCAATATCATTAGAGTTAGGAAAGCTTCAACTGTTTATATTCAAATTGAAATATTGTACAATGTATTCTATTTTATTTTAGATGGCACCCCTAGATGGTATCTCAAACTAGCTATGAGTTCAAGAGTTGACAGATTGAGCCATTGTTCAATGAAAGATGAAATCACGATTTACTGCACCATGTGGGCTAACGAAGACGGGCAAGTTGTTCGGCCATGTAGGTGTATTCCATCCTTTGCAAGGATATGTTTTATATATGTTAAGCCTTGTGTATTAATTTTCTATATGTTTTAATGAATATTTTGTATTGTATTTATTTTTATAAGTTTGTATTACAATATATGTTTGTAGATAATAAAATCCATGTGTTTTGATTTTTAAAGGTCTGTTATTCTTCTATTCTTCCCTGCATGCAGCAACAGAGTGTCTCTTGACAGTCTGAAGAACTTGGCATCTTGAGTTTGGGTCTTAAAGGCGCCGATTCCCAGAAAGAATGATATATATGCTTATTTGACTATTTTAGCAAAAACACCCCTATTAGAATGAAATAGAAGTGGTCCAACCTATACACCCTTGTGAATTTTAAAGGGTAGACTCTTCAAACACCCCTATTTCAGCCCAAAAATGAACTATCCCAATCTAACACCCCTTGACCTAAAGAATTTAAACTATTCCAATCAGTACTCACTCCTCACTCACCTAATCAGGTCATTGACCTAGTGAAGTGAGTGATTTATGAATACCTACTCACTAGAGTGAGCTGATTTAGAGAAGAGCTCACCCCATTTTCAGGTTAAAATGCACGTTTTTGAAAATTGGTGAGTACTAGTGAACACTACTCACTACTTTCTGGTAAAGT
>NW_008710284.1:1021099-1025325 GCF_000327385.1 Lottia gigantea
CTCTACACACAACGGTCAATATCAGAATCAAACTACAAGTTCATAAAATTGTTATCATTTTACATGAATTGCCGGTGTTCTCCCTGAAAATTTTTTGGCCTGTGCGGCTCATGTTTTCTAGAAACGTCACTGTCCCTATCAGAGATCTGCTGCATGTTTTCCGTACAAGACTAGCATCCTCAGCATCACCTGCATCCTCTCGAATTTCATAAATAAAAAGTCCAAATTGATTTGTAAAAGATCATATCATTTATTTATATGATGACAAAGTTCAAAAGATAAAATACAGTAAAAAACAATGCAGTGTGCAATGAGGGTAAATTTTGCCAGGCAGAGGGATCTCTAACGTACAGAGCCTGTAGCACACAGGGCCTCGGTTTATTGTCCTATCTGAATGAACGGACGCAATTCCATGTCAGCCCCTCTTACCTGCATCACTGACAGGGGAATCCGATTCTTAAAATCCAAAGATATCATCTAAAACTATGCCTGAATTGAACCATGGACCAGCTTAGCGAGCAAGCCACAGCGACTCCTCTTAACAATTCAAGAGAGTTGTCAACTTCTATAAGATCAGAAATCATTAATGCTTAGTTTTACATTTTGATCTTAAAATAAACATTTTTGGTAATGATTTCGGTAGTTTGGTCTTTGAACTTGGGCTGAAAAAGAAAAGATGAATTCTAAGACAAGGCAAAAGAATTAAGTTCATTAGGATATCCTATTTAGCTCGCTAATTGGGTTGACACAGAGGCACCAAGATCAGTTTCCAAGAGAGAAACGAAATGATGCTAATAGAGACAAGGCAATGAAGTTGCAGTTGCAAGGATACCTGCCTAAGCCTCTTCTTTTTTCAATTTTCAACTGTACAGAGAACGTAATTGTGCACTGCCTGTTTAGTTGTTCCATTCCAAAGATTATACGCTATCTCACGTCAGCTTCTTAAACCTGCATCATTGAAACTAGGCTTTAACCTGCAGGGAAACTAGGCTACAACCTTCACGGGAACTAGGCTACAACCTGCAGGGAAACTAGGCTATAACCTGCAGGGGAACTAGGCTATAACCTGCAGGGAAACTAGGCTATAACCTGCAGGGAAACTAGGCTACAACCTGCAGGGGAACTAGGCTATAACCTGCAGGGAAACTAGGCTACAACCTGCAGGGAAACTAGGCTATAACCGTCAGGGAAACTAGGCTACAACCTGCAGGGGAACTAGGCTATAACCGTCAGGGAAACTAGGCTACAACCTTCAGGGGAACTAGGCTACAACCGTCAGGGAAACTAGGCTATAACCTGCAGGGAAACTAGGCTATAACCTGCAGGGAAACTAGGCTATAACCTGCAGGGAAACTAGGCTATAACCTGCATCATTCCATTCAAACTAAGCGTTTTACAAAGAGTCACTTTCGCAAGATATCGACAGCTTTGCGATAGTGTCGCCATTAAATGCTTAGTTTAATTGTGAGAACCACAGGAGACTGGCTGAAAATTGGAATGGTTGAAATAGATGCTAACAGTAGGCTTAGCCCTAAAACACATAAAATTTAGATTACCTCTTAACAAACTCTTTAAATGCAGGTAACTCAATAGCTGTATTTGATGCTTCTACCTGATCTCATTTCACAATGTCAAGCTATTACAGCCTTCATCTTATACTTTGACTGCAATAGCCACCTTTCTTCACAGAAGTTTGCAAATGCTTCTATAAGTCTATAAGCACTAAGCCATAATGTTTACAGTTTTTCTGCCAAGGTGGCTATTGTAGTCATGGTTTAAGAAGCAGTTCGAAATAGATTGACATTGTGAAGATGGATTATAACAGGAGGAAGGTCTAGGCTTCAGTTTGGACATAAATATTACCATAGAGACCAGATTATCGGACTTGCAGCTGTCTGAAAAAGAAAAGTCGTGTTGATAAATATAAATTTTAGAAGGATAAGTGTCCATGTTTATATGTTATCAAAGTCATACTTGGACAGGTACCGATAGGCAATTATGATCTTTGACCTCCCCTCCCCCCCCACCATTTTGAGAATGAAGTAAAGTTATCCTTGGTGTTATATCACAAGGGTGTGCTCACCCATTAGTGGGGCATGAAGGGCTTTAGTCCCACCCCTACTGATCCTCTCTGTCCGAAATTTTGCGAAAGATGTCCAGAGAAAAAACATTTCATAAGACATTTTCAATGCGGCGTCTACGGAGAGCATGTGCTTTGACCCACTTGTCAAAACACTGTGGAATCCAAATCCAAAACCATGTGCCATTTCATATATATGCTAAAACAATAACATAATGTCTGTAAACAACTTTAAAATCTAAAAATTAACCTGTATTTTGTTTCAAAAATTCACTTCCGGTTTCAACCAACTCCATGTTGGATTCAAAATGGCCGGTGACCAGGTGGCGCTGCAAGCTCACGAGATAACTCTGCAAAACAAGACCACAACAATGCTTCAATTTCATTGTTGTCTGAATAAAAGATTATAAATTGCAGTTGTCTCCCTTTGATTATGAAATTGCCTTCAGTAATTTACCTATAGTATATGGATCCTTTAAACTGTGCCTAGTTGCAAACCCAGAGGCATTAATAGCTATGTCTACAATCCCTTATGGACTCTATGATAGGGAGGGGAGTTCACAAGCCCAAATCAGCCAACATAGCAAACATGTTTAGCCGTAAGGACATTGCAGAAAGGGCCTCACATTGACTAACTCAAATAGGCTTAGAAAATGATTTGAGAAGGGGTAGTTGAGTCGAGTTGACAAACACAATCGTCAAGTGGTATCGGCGCTCTGGACAAATGGCCATGTCTCATGCCTCAAAAAACAGAACAGTGATTATCTAACCTATAATTAACCACGTCATTACCATTGGTTATCTCGTACATAATTAAATGTAACAGGATCTTCTTTTTATCTCAAACCAACACACCTTGATGGTCAAATCCTAGCTTTCTGACTTGTATTCTTCCTTTATTCTGTGTACTGAAATTAGACAAGGAAATTAGTTAATGTGCAACAGCGCCTCTCCCCCACCAACCCTCCACCAATTCCGCTTAAAAACGTCTTGGTAATCTAGAAGGATAAGCAAGACCCATATTTTGCAGCAATTAATAGATGTAATTTTAAAGTATATAAGCTAGATTTTAATTTGCGGTATTAAATATAACGCGAGTCTCGAAGTGTTCACAAGGGTAAGCATGCCCCTATCAGCAATCATTCCACTAAATATTTTCCCTGTATTCTGCTGCAATATAAAAATGTAATTTTAAAACATAAAACGTTAATATAAAGTGCTCCAGGCAGATAAGCATGCCATCCCCCTCCAAGCCTATCAGCAATCCTTCCACTAAATTTTTCCCTGTATTTTGCTGCAATATAAAAATGTAATTTTAAAATATAAAAAGTAAACATAAAGTTAGAGTATTAAATATAAGGCGAGTTATCAGAAGTCTTATCAAGGCGCGGCTAGATATCATCTTTACGTCTAGTTTGTTGGACGATTCAACTAGATTCTTACTTCAGATATCATTTAACTTGGAGGCTTCTATCTCTTCAACCAACTTCAGTCAGTTTTTAAGATTTTCAATCCTGCAACCGTAGATTTATTCCGGCATTTTCTTTTTTTTTGACAATGGAATAACTCGAAGAAAGGTAACATTTGTATTTAATTCTTCTTAATTGCTTAAATTATTAAATATTATTTTTATAGCTTTATCTCTCTTTCAATGTGTATCAAAAAATTTGTGTATATTCACTGTTATTATCAACGAGTGTATCTGCTTTTCTGATATTTTTGGAAATATTATCATCACCTATTTTCTTAATAATTTACTTAAAAATTAAATCTATATTTTTGTCTTTATCATGTCAACATTTTTTATCAAGTGAAAGTTACTTTTTAACTTTTTTTGTCAAACCAAATGAGAGATAAAATTATTTAAATATCTTTATTTATTTATTTAGTCAGATATGATAAATATTAAGCCGCATTTTAAATATTGGGAAAAAGAAAAATATTTGATTTGCTGATTGCAAACTGTTATATTATTTAAATTTATCATTATCATTTGTAAAATCAATTCATGCTTAAAATTGTAAACCATTCAATAATATTATCAATATGTTTGTCATAAAAATTGCAAGACGTCAGACATTAAGCCAATCTAGAAGGTGTAATGGACGATTGTTACGATAATAGCAAACCTTCCTTCCTGATGCAG